>NC_035433.2:86425714-86784297 GCF_002127325.2 Helianthus annuus
CATGTTACTTGGGTATCTACCCATACCCGGGCTTTTAAATCCAAATTTATTGGTATTTCATTATTTACAGCAACGAATAATACATATTGTCCATTTAGTTTCTTTTTCGAGGATATTCCTATCCAAATCTTAACCTCTTGATTTTTGACTTTAACCCATTTTTACAATAACAAAATCAATTCATTTCATGTTATTGTTTCATATCGTTGTATGGAATTTATCCACATCGTTTGTTGACATAAACGATGTTTCTATATGTTTCATTTAGTTTGGCTTAGTCTATAACTATGTCCTTGTCATTATTACTATTGTAAACTCCCAGGGTTCAGGTGTTATTACACTCCTCCCTATTATGACGCTTATCTTTCATTACGTTCTCGGGTTCGAGTGTGCGCGCACCCCTTCCCATGGCAATATTTATCATGATTACTTTTACCTCGATGCTCAACGTATAGTTTCAGCACCTCTTATAAACAATAGAACTTTTATTATTACCTATTTCTATCTTTTTAAAGCCTTGGTAATTTCGTTAACACTAATGTAGGATGTTAAATAAATCGATATAAAACAAACGATTTATTTGCACTCATAATAATTAAAACTTCATGCTGAAATTTAATTTACAAGAGTACACCTGAAACGACATCAGGTTCAACTTTAGCCTCTGTGGCTGTTATATAAAACAACTTTGTCCTTGATTTCTGGGCATCAGGCCTTGTGTCGGTTGTGTCCTTGGTTCCAAGCCTCTCTGGACATTTAGACTTTTTATGTCTTGGCTTACCACATGTGCCCTTGTGAATTTTTCCACAAAATCTACACTGATGTAACACACTTTTTGTAACTCCTTTCTTGGAAGCTTTATTGGACTTGGATTTCTTTACGGAACTTGGATTCATATCCAACACCCTCCTTTCTTCTATTTCTTGTAGTATGTTGTCTTTCAATTTAGCCATCATATCGTCCACCACCGGCACGATTGTGGTTTGTAATCTATAAATATACTGTGATAGACTATTTTCTAGAGCTTTTCCGACCGCCTCGGAAATCTTAGCTTTCATTTGTTCTTTCAATTGAGATGTTGAATCATCTCCGGTTACTCCAGACATTTCTTTAACTGAAACATGCATCACGATTTATCAATAATTATTTAATTCATTTCCATCTTATTATACGGAAATTTATATCACTCTCACTCAATCATAGGTAATGTGTTATTCTTTTTCGGTTTGGTCAAGTATATATCTTGCCTTACCTTTCTTACTTAGTGTATTTTCCTGGGTTCGAGCGTATTTATACACTCCTCCCATCTTTCTGTCATCTTGAAATTGAAATATTTACACTAATTGTTAAACATTTCATCTATGACATATGCGTCATTCATTTTGATCTAGCCAAGTTCACCACTTGCTTAAACCATTTATGTTTAGTGCACTTTTCCGGGTTTGAGTGTGTAAACACGCACTTCCCGTGCATATCAAATCAAATTTCCTTTTTCTAGTATTCTAGTAAGTCTACTAAAGCAATTAATTCTTACCGGACGATCGATCAAGCTTGAACCGAACACACTTTGTTAACAACCTTGAGCTCTGATTGCCAACTTGTAACACCCATACTAATTTAACGTTAATATATATAATTAAAATAAGTATTTTATGAGAAAATGCCACTTATCAAAAACTTTTACATCTTGAGTGTTTAAACATGTTCACAACATTCTAAAACATAGTTCGAAAAGTCCACATATTCCACTTTATACAAAACAAAACTAGATAATTGCGGAAGCTTCAAAAGTGTGTATTCGGTTCTTCAAACATGCTTGATCACCATCCGGAATGTTCCCAATATCACCTAAGGTCAAAACCACATCAAATGTTAGTTTTAATAAAGTTAGAATGGGTATAAACAAGTTCCATGGGCCAAAACAACAAAAATAAATTTTTTTCCGGAACTAGGGGGCGTCGCGTGACGCCTAGCCCCCTTTTTCACAGCATGTTACTTAAAACTGTTGCTGCGCATACCCAACTCAATGTTTATCCAAATCCCAACTTAAAATCCCCATAACTTATGATCCGTAAGTCCGTTTTTAGTGATTCTTTTTCCTACACGATCGTATTTAAATTACTGACGTGCCTACCATAATTATTATCCCGAAAATTTGGTTTACGGGCTTAGTCACTAAAATCTCTATTTAGATATTCGACCCACTATATTTACACAACTTTACTACTATACAATAGCAACCTTGAGGCGTTTTCACCCAACATCCGGGGCTTAGCATCACTCGCATTTCCTTACCAATTCCATGGTTTAATGCTCTTGTGATTGATGTCGCCATTACTAACTAATTAGACACCAATACCACAATTTACACCATTATTTGACCCGTTGGCTCATCTTGTGGAAAATCATCCAATGTGATGACTACCAAACGGTTCCTTATCAATTTAACTCTATTAATTCAAGTAACAATCATGGTCACTACAATCAACACAATTCCTATTCTAAAATGTGACTACGCATAATTTAACAACAATTCATTTGATGTAACGGGTCAAGTTACATACTTGCATAATTTATCAACATTGGTTTCTAACCATAATTACCCATTCCCGGGCTCGTCAACCTTATGCGTATCGCATCCCTTCCATGATTTACGCTCTTATCATTCAAATTTATTTAGTGACGTTTAAGTCACTTCGAACACTATCATTTCGACCGTTATTTAACCCGTTTGGTTGTCTAATGGAATTCACCATTTCATCAACATACCAAACTTCTTATACAATTATCTAACCCTTTTCTTAATCTAGTGAGCTACATCACTTCATTTACATTTCAAAATGACTAATTAACCATATTGTCAACCAACATATCTAACTAACTTTTTGACTTGTTTGGTTTGTCGAGTGAACTTCGTCACTTCTATGACATACCCAACTCACATTTGACATTATAATCTCATCAACATTTCTAAGACTATTATTTATGCATATTGTAATGAAACTGAAAGTTACATACCTTTAGAGAACACCCTTCAAACGCATATTTCCTCCTCCGGCTTGTCCGCTAGACGATCCGGATTCTTTTCCTAAAGAGTTCAATTCAACTTTAATTTAGAACCCTTTTTGTAGTTAGTAACACACAATCTGCCACATTAGTCAATTATGCGTTTTTATCTGATTTCTAACATATTAGTCCCCACTTAGGCATTTCAACAAACACTTAGCGGTGTTGGATTTTCATATAAATAAAACCAAGTTCGCGACTTGAATTTCTCAACTAATTCCACTTCAATCATGCAATTTATACAAATTTAACATTTATATTGCAAAGATTACTTACTAAAACTCAAGTTATACTAGAACAAGAATCATAATTCTAGTGTTTATCAAGTTTCTACTAACATATTAATCACCTACAATGGTAATATTAAACCCACAATCATCATGCAAGGTTTTAACAAGAAATCATCTAGGGTTTGTCCCTAAACCTCATATCACTTTCAATTTCAAGTCTACAACACATAATCAAGCCCAACATTCGATTTCTATCACATGCGAGGAATTTGGGTTGAATCAAAACAACTTAATTTGACATACCTTATGATCCCTTTGACTAGGTGATCACGAATCTATGTTTAGATTTCGATTTTGACTTGATTTAAGCCCTTAATTTGTAGATTTTGTGAGGATTAGGGTTTGGTGAAGAACCCTTGTCGCCCCCTGCTTCTTTGATCGACCGGACACCTCTTTTGAGGGTGTTTGGTTTGTTTTTAATTTTGTTTTATGAATTTAAGTTTCAATTTTTAACAACAAAGGCCCCTCCACTCTTATTTAGTTTATATCTTGGGCAATTCAAGTTCATTCATGCTTTAAAACAACACAATTCAACTAACTGGGTAATTTATTTCCTAGTTAGCTCATTCTCGTTTATTTTGTACTTTATATAATATTAATATAAAGCTTTCTTTCTTTCTTTTTTTTTTAAATTTTGGGGTGTTACACCAAATTTGTTGAATGTCAGGAAGGTGTAAAAAGTCTGATGCAAGGGCTTGAAGAAGAAGAAGAAACACCCAAAAAAAGCCAGAAGGTGAAAACACCACTGCTGGGGAAAAGAAAAAAAAACTAGATATACTGTTTTTTGAGCTAAGAAGGGAGATGAAAAGGAGGTGGAAGAGAGTACACCAAACATAGGGAAGATGTTGTAAGAGAACACCATTCTGAAAGCAAAATAGGTGGATAGATAATACAAATGATAGTGATCAGGGGGATGAGGAAGATGATAGAAAAATAGTATCACAACCATCAAAGGCGTGTTTATAGCCTTACATCAGGAGAACGACCATTATAAATGCATCAAGGGAAACTCAGGAGAACAATATTTCAACTTACATATATAAAGGATGTGGTTATGCATGGTATGCACATTTCATAAAACTCATAATACGTCCTTGGTTTATGGTTGCATGTGATTAGGTTGATAACAAACACAATGCAGAGTAAAACCTCATAAAATGCCATGGCTCTTATGAATCACCCTGGTTTTGTTATTGAATATGTTGTATAATTTAATGTTACTTTTATCTTTTATTAAAAACACCATTTGGTATTTTCATGTGTCTTATCTTCAAGATTACAGGGGTGCAAGAACTCCCATGGGTGATACTCGAAAGCATGCATCCAGGATTATACGTACACAATAGTGTAGTTCAAGCTTGGGGGCACATCCTCAACTATGAAGAAAGATTTAAGGTCCCTGAATCACCATCAAGATTATTCTGCACTCAAATCATGCTGGTATGGTTTTTTTGAATTAACATTATTCCATTAATATCATTAATATTATCTATATTTAATTTACTAATAAAAGTCCAAAATAAATTGCAGCACAGAGACACATTTGCACAGAAAGAGGATCGTTGAAACAGTGAATTCAACAGAAACATGGAAACTGTTTTGAATGACGCCAATATCAAAGATTATGACCTGGTCTTGTAACACCCCAAAAATATAAAACATTATATAAGAATTATAGGGTGTATAATAAACAAGAATAAGCTAACTAGGATAAATAACCCAGTTAGTTAGGAGTCTTGTAGTAACACACGAATGAGTTAAAAGCCAAAGATATAAACTAAATAAGAGTGGAGGGCCTAGGTTGTCAAAATTGAAACTTATATTACTAAGTTAGTAAAAATAAAAACCAAACACCCCATTTTGAGGTCCTGGTTCGATCAAAAGGCAGGAGAGGGCGACCCCCCCTCTCAAAACCCTAACATTCACTAATCTCTCAAATTGAAGGCTCAAACCAAGTTAAAACCGAAATCTGAACATAGAATCGTGATCACCTCGTCAAGGGGATCATAAGATATGTCAAATTAGGTTGTTTTGATTCAACCCAAATTTCTTGCATGTGATTGAAATCGAATGTTGAGCTTGATTATGTGTTGTAAACATGAAATTGGAAGTGATATAAGGTTTAGGGACAAACCCTAGATGATTTCTTGTCAAAATCTTGCATGATAATTGTATGGATCAAAATCACTATAGTGGGTGGTTAATAAGTTAGTAGAACTTCATAAACACTAGGATTAAGACTCTTGTTCTAGTGTAAACTGAAATTATGAGATAATCTCTAAATTATTGATGTTAAAATATGTGTATATTGTCTAATTGAAGTTAATTTGGGTGATAATTTCAAGTCATGAACTTGGTTTAGATCATGTAGAAATCTGACACGCTAGGTGTTTGATAAAACGCCTAAATGAGGGTTAAAATATTAAAGGTTGGGTGAAAACGCAGATTTGACTATGTTAAGAAATAACGCGTTAAAGCTTATGAAAGAGTTCTAAACTTGTTATGAATTGAACTCTTTAGGCAAGGAATCCGGAACGTCAAGCGGACACGCCGGAGGAGATACACGTGGAAAAGGTGTGCTTTAAAGGTACGTGACTTAGTCTCGCTAAATTATGCATATTTGTTTGGGTTTAGTGTATAAATAAAGTCGTAGTGTAATAGACACGTTTGATGTGTCTTTATAGTGATGAAGTTCACTTGACCATCAAACGGGTCAAAATAAAGATTGAGAATTGGATTTGACTTGTTAATAAAGTGATGGTTTTCACTAGATAGTCAAACGGGTCGAAGTGATGTAATCAAAAGAATCATAGAGATGGTAACTAGAAAATCTTGTATGTTGAAAGGTGTTGGATTGCACCACAGTTACGAATTTGCCCATGATACTTCAAGTTTGTGAATCCGGAATATTGGGTCAAACTATAGAAGTAAGTTGTAAATATTGCTCGAAACGGAACATTTGGATTTCGCGTGAACGAGCTTTTAGTTCTAAGGGAACACAAAGCCATGAATGGCGTAAATATGCCAAGGTTACAAGCCCGGGAATTTGGTAACAATGTATAAGAATAATAGGAAAAACTGAAATGTAATATTATCCAACTATTGCTAATGGGTTGGATAATTGAAATAAGAAAATCATGAACAATCGCTGGTAATTCGGGATGCGTGATGTGAAATCTACATAGTTAGATCTGTAATGAATTTACAGACGTATAGGAAAAAGAATCACCTAAAACGGACTTACGAGTCAAAAGTTATGGTCATTTGAAGTAAGAAATCTGAATTTCCGGAGCTGGCAGTAAATGCAGGACACAGACCTGCACCTGCTGGAAAACTGTTTCCCCCGCGCCACGCGGAAGATTCCATGTAATCCCCCGCGACACGCGACAGACTTAATGAACTCCACCGCGACACGCGACAGAATTAAGGCTGGAATTTTTTTTTTTATTTTGATGCAGCAACTTGTTTATACTCTTCATTTCAATGTCAAAACTAACATTATAGTTGGTTTTGACTATAGGTAATGATGTGGACATTCTGGATGGTGATCAAGCATGCTTTCAAGAACCGAACACTAAAATTTTGAAGCTTCCGCGTTAAACTTAATCTTGTCTAGACTATGATGATGTTGTAAATAAATAGTTAACTATGTTTTGAAATGTTTAAACTAGTCGGTAGATAACTAGTGGGTGTTACTTATAAACTTTTATTTGTACTTATGTAGTTCAAGGTATATTTATATATAATTAAGCACCTTTTATTATATAATTTTTTTTTGAAATTGTAAACGGGCGTTACAAGTTGGTAATCAGAGCTCAAGGTTATTAACAAAGTGTGTTCGGTTCAGGCTTGATCAATATCCGGTAAGAGTTAATCATTTTAGTAGGTTCTTTAATGTAAACGAAACTGGAATTGATATGCACGGGAAGAGTGTGTTAACACACTCAAACCCGGAAAGTGCATTAAGTAAGAACAGTTAAACAAGTTATGAACTTGACTAAACCAAATTAAATAAACCACATGATATGGATGAAATGTTTAACACATAATGTAAACGTTTCAGTTTTAAAGATGACGGATATGGGAAATGATGATGCGGTGCCTAGAGTCACCGAGCAAATGAGGGAAGTGATTACCGAGGAAGTAGGAAAGGCAATCGAAAATAGCTTATCTGGTTTTATTGATAAGATCCAAAATACGGTACTATCAGTTGTTGACGAGAGAGTCAAGAAATTGGAAGATAATGCTAATGTAGCTAAGGAGAAATTGGGAGAGCGTAAGGGCTGCTCGTACAAAGAATTTATGGCATGCAAACCACCACTCTACAATGGAGAAGTGGATCCGATAGTGTGCCAAAGATGGTTGAGTGATATTTTAGGGGTGTTTGAGAGAACCCACTGTGACACGAATGACTTCGTAGCTTATGGCACGGGTTAGCTGAGAGGCCAAGCAAAAGACTGGTGGGATAATAAGAAAAAGGAAATTGGTAGTGAAGCGGCGAAGGCGATGACGTGGGATGAGTTTAAGGTACCATTCCTTAAACATTACAGTCCCAAAGCGGTTATCAATTGAATTAAAGAAGAATTTATTCAGCTTAGACAGAAGGGCGAATCTATTGATAAGATCACGGGGATCTTTCTCGACAAACTAAGGTTTTGGGATGAGTTGGTGACATCCGAAGAACAAAAGGTGTATTATTATTATAATATGCTAAGCGAAGAGTATCGGGAGTTCATGACTCCCTCAAAATACGAGACCCTCACCGAAATCATCAATACCGCTCGTGAAAGGGAGATAGAGTTAAAGAAACAAATTGAAAGGGGTGAAAGAAGGGCGCAAGTGGTTAATCCAAGCCCTATGAAAAAGGCACGCATGACTGACTCGTCGAAGAAGCAAGAGGGAAAAAGTAATTCGCCAAGTTGTAAAGTATGCGGGAAGGGGCACAAGGGTGAGTGCCGGTTTAAGGACAAGCCGTGTCCTATATGTGGGAAAACAGGGCACACGGCTGCGTTGTGCCCGGGGAAGGTGTCGGTGTGTTACAAATGTTATCAGCCGGGTCACAAGAAATCTGAGTGCCCGGAGTTGGTTAGAAAGAAAGATGACAAGGATACGCACACTGAGGCACTAAGAGCAAAAGCAAGATCCTTCCAGTTAATAGCAGTGGAGGCGAAAATGGAGCCCGATGTGGTCTCAGGTATATTTGCCATAAATTCAATTCCCGCACATGTGTTATTTGATACGGGTGCGAATAAATCCTTTGTTTCACACGGATTTATTCGACATCCTTCTTTTGTACTAACAAAATTGCCTATGTCATTAGAGGTAGAAATAGGTGATAACAAAAATTTCCTCGTGTGTGATATATGTCGAGATTGTAAGATAAGCATTGACGATGAGGAATATTCAATAGACTTGATTCTTATGTCGATGGGAGAATTCCAAGTAGTGGTCGGGATGGGTTGGTTCTCCCAACACCATGCGAAAGTCGTATATTTCCGCAAGGAGATAAAATTAACATCTCCAAGTGGAAAATCGGTTACCATATATGGCGAGAAAGTGGGTAATCCCGTTATGTGCACAATGCTAAAAGCTCACAAGCTCATGAGGCACGGTTGTAGGGCATTCATGATATACGCAAACGAACCAGACAAAGGATCGCTAAAGATTGAAGACGTACCGGTGGTACGCGAATATGCCGACGTATTTTCGGAAGATCTACCAGGAATACTGCCAGAACGGGAGGTAGAGTTCGGAATCGAATTGATTTCGGGCGCGAAACCTGTGGCCAAGGCACCGTATCGGCTCGCACCTTCAGAATTGCAAGAATTGATGTCTCAAATTCAAGATCTCCTCGACAAAGGGTTTATTCGGCCGAGTGTGTCTCCGTGGGGCGCATCGGTGCTGTTTTTGAAAAAGAAGGATGGGAGCATGCGCATGTGTATCGATTACCGGGAGTTGAATAAACTCACGGTGAAAAATCAATATCCACTCCCAAGAATCGACGACTTATTTGACCTATTGCAAGGCGCAAGTTGGTTCTCCAAAATCGACCTTAGATCGGGATACCATCAGTTGAAAGTCAAAGAGGAAGATATACCGAAGACGGCTTTCCGTACACGGTACGGACATTACGAGTTCCTTGTGATGTCTTTTGGGTTAACTAATGTGCCTACGGCTTTCATGGACCTCATGAACCGGGTTTGCAAGCCTATGTTAGACAAGTCGGTGATAGTGTTCATTGATGACATTTTGATATATTCGAAGAATGAAACAGAACATACAAGTCATTTGCGTGAAGTATTAGAGACGCTCAGAAAAGAGAAATTGTATGCAAAGTTTTCGAAATGTGCCTTCTGGTTACGATAGGTGCAATTTCTCGGGCACATCATTAGTGCAAACGGGGTGTTAGTAGACCCGTCGAAAATAGAAGCCGTGGCAAGATGGAATCCACCAAAGAATCCTTCGGAAGTTAGAAGCTTTTTGGGGCTTGCGGGTTATTATCGGAGATTCATACAGGATTTCTCCAAGATTGCTATGCCATTAACTAAACTAACCCGTAAGGACGAAAAGTTTACCTGGGGCGAAGATCAAGAAAGGGCGTTCCAAACGCTCAAGGAAAAACTGACCCATGCACCGGTATTGTCATTACCGGACGGAACGGATGATATGGTAGTTTACTCGGATGCATCGCATTCGGGGCTTGGCTGGTTTTGATGCAACGAGGCAAGGTTATAGCCTATGCCTCAAGGCAGCTGAAAACTCATGAAAAGAAATATCCCACACATGACCTCGAATTGGCGGCGGTGGTGTTCGCTTTGAAAATATGGAGGCATTATTTGTATGGGGTAAAATGCACTATCTTTACCAGCCATAAAAGCTTGAAGTATTTCTTCGATCAGAGGGAATTAAATATGAGACAGAGGCGGTGGTTAGAAACTGTCAAGGACTTTAATTGTGATATACATTACCACCCCGGGAAGGCTAATGTAGTGGCGGACGCGTTGAGCCGAAAGACAGATTATACGCCTATCCGAGTGCGATCGATGCAACTAATTGTGACATCGGGTTTGCTTGACCAAATCCGGAATTCTCATATTGAAGCAAAAAAGGAAGAAAATGTGAAAAAGGAAAGAATAGTTGGGCAGTTAAAAGACTTGGTGGACGGTAACCAAGGATTGAAAACTCGATTTGGGAGGATTTGGGTTCCAAACTCATGTGAAGCCAAGGCACTTCTACTTGATGAGGCCCATAAATCTCGTTATTCGATACACCCGGGGGCTACCAAGATGTATAATGATTTAAAGCAAAATTATTGGTGGCCCGGGATGAAAAGAGACATTGTGAAATATGTGGAGAAGTGTATGACCTGTTTGCAAGTCAAAGCAGAGCACCAGAAGCCATATGGTAAGTTGCAGCCATTAGATATCCCAGTTTGGAAATGGGAACAAATCACAATGGATTTGCTGACCAAACTGCCCAAAACCAACCGCGGGTTTGATGCTATATGGGTAGTCGTGGATAGGTTGACGAAAAGTGCTCACTTCATTCCGATTCGTGAGACTTATACATCTGAGAAGATGTCGGAGGTATATACCAATGAAATCGTGGCACGCCATGGAGTACCGATATCCATTGTGTCTGACAGGGACACTCGGTTTACCTCAAACTTTTGGCGTGAATTCCAAGAACAAATGGGAACTAAGCTGTTCATTAGCACTGCCTACCATCCTCAAACGGATGGGCAAAGCGAAAGAACAATTCAAACGTTGGAGGATATGTTGCGGGCTTGCATCATCGACTTCGGAGGTAGCTGGGACGTCTATCTACCTTTGGTCGAATTTTCATATAACAACAGCTATCATGCAAGCATAAAAATGGCCCCATATGAAATGTTATATGGTAGAAAGTGTCGAACCCCAGTGTGTTGGGGAGAAGTTGGTCCACGAGGACTAGCTCATACCGATGTAATCCGAACTACGAATGAGAAAATTGATTTGGTCCGAACTCACTTAAAAGTAGCTTAGGATCTACAAAAGTCGTATGCGGATAAACGAAGGAGGCCAATAGAATTTCAAGTGGGTGATAAAGTAATGTTGAAAGTATCGCCATGGAAGGGGATAATTCGGTTTAGAAAAAGAGGAAAGTTGAGCCCAAGATTTATTGGGCCATTCGAAATCGTTGAACGAGTTAGTAAGGTAGCATACCATCTCGAACTGCCTGAGGAGTTAAGTGGAATACATAGCACATTCCACGTGTCACATCTCCGAAAATGTTTAGCAGACGAAACTACTCGTATTCACTACGATGATATCGAGGTGGATAACAGCCTCAACTATGCAGTAAAGCCAATTGCAATTTTAGATCGTAAGGTGAAGAGTTTGAGAAACAAAAAGATTAACCAAGTGAAGGTTAAATGGGAAGATAGGAAAGGTTCGGATACCACCTGGGAGTCCGAGGAGGAGATGCAACGGCTCTACCCTATGCTATTTGGTACGTATTTCGGTTTTGGGGATGAAACCCTTTAAAGGGGGTGGACTTGTAACACCCCGAAAATATAAAACATTATATAAGAATTATAGAGTGTATAATAAACAAGAATAAGCTAACTAGGATAAATAACCCAGTTAGTTAGGAGTCTTGTAGTAACACACGAATGAGTTAAAAGCCAAAGATATAAACTAAAAAAGAGTGGAGGGGCCTAGGTTGTCAAAATTGAAACTTATATTACTAAGTTAGTAAAAATAAAAACCAAACACCCCATTTTGAGGTCCTGGTTCGATCAAAAGACAGGAGAGGGCGACCCCCACTCTCAAAACCCTAACATTCACTAATCTCTCAAATTAAAGGCTCAAACCAAGTTAAAATTGAAATCTGAACATAGAATCGTGATCACCTCGTCAAGGGGATCATAAGGTATGTCAAATTAGGTTGTTTTGATTCAACCCAAATTTCTTGCTTGTGATTGAAATCGAATGTTGAGCTTAATTATGTGTTGTAAACAGGAAATTGGAAGTGATATAAGGTTTAGGGACAAACCCTAGACGATTTCTTGTCAAAATCTTGCATGATAATTGTATGGATCAAAATCACTATAGTGGGTGGTTAATAAGTTAGTAGAACTTGATAAACACTAGGATTAAGACTCTTGTTCCAGTGTAAACTGAAATTATGAGATAATCTCTAAATTATTGATGTTAAAATATGTGTATATTGTCTAATTGAAGTTAATTTGGGTGATAATTTCAAGTCATGAACTTGGTTTAGATCATGTAGAAATCTGACCTGCTAGGTGTTTGATAAAACGCCTAAATGAGGGTTAAAATATTAAAGGTTGGGTGAAAACGCAGATTTGACTATGTTAAGAAATAATGTGTTAAAGCTTATGAAAGAGTTCTAAACTTGTTATGAATTGGAACTCTTTAGGCAAGGAATCCGGAATGTCAAGCGGACACGCCGGAGGAGATACACGTGGAAAAGGTGTGCTTTAAAGGTACGTGACTTAGTCTCGCTAAATTATGCATATTTGTTTGGGTTTAGTGTATAAATAAAGTCGTAGTGTAATAGATACGTTTGATGTGTCTTTATAGTGATGAAGTTCACTTGACCATCAAACGGGTCAAAATAAAGATTGAGAATTGGATTTGACTTGTTAATAAAGTGATGGTTTTCACTAGATAGTCAAACGGGTCGAAGTGATGTAATCAAAAGAATCATAGAGATAGTAACTAGAAAATCTCGTGTGTTGAAAGGTGTTGGATTGCACCACAGTTACGAATTTGCCCATGATACTTCAAGTTTGTGAATCCGGAATATTGGGTCAAACTATAGAAGTAAGTTGTAAATATTGCTCGAAACGGAACATTTGGATTCCGCGGGAACGAGCTTTTAGTTTTAAGGGAACAGAAAGCTATGAATGGCGTAAATATGCCAAGGTTACAAGCCCGGGAATTGGGTAACCATGTCTAAGAATAATAGGAAAAACAGAAATGTAATATTATCCGACTATTGCTAATGGGTTGGATAATTGAATAAGGAAATCATGAACAATCGTTGGTAATTCGGGATGTATGATGTGAAATCTACATAGTTAGATCTGTAATGAATTTACAGACGTATAGGAAAAAGAATCACCTAAAACGGACTTACGAGTCAAAAGTTATGGTCATTTGAAGTAAGAAATCTGAATTTCCGGAGCTGGCAGTAAATGCAGGAAAGAGACCTGCATCTGCTGGAAAACTGTTTCCCCCGCGCCACACGGAAGATTCCATGTAATCCCCCGCGACACGCGGGAGCTGCCGCGACACGCGACAGACTTAATGAACTCCGCCGCGACACGCGACAGAATTAAGGCTGGAATTTTTTTTTTATTTTGATGCAGGAACTTGTTTATACTCTTCATTTCAATGTCAAAACTAACATTATAGTTGGTTTTGACTATAGGTAATGATGTGGACATTCTGGATGGTGATCAACCATGCTTTCAAGAACCGAACACTAAAATTTTGAAGCTTCCGCGTTAAACTTAATCTTGTCAAGACTATGATGATGTTGTAAATAAATTGTTAACTATGTTTTGAAATGTTTAAACTAGTCAGTAGATAACTAGTGGGTGTTACTTATAAACTTTTATTTGTACTTATGTAGTTCAAGGTATATTTATATATAATTAAGTACCTTTTATTATATAATTTTTTTTTGAAATTGTAAACGGGCGTTACAGGTCTTCATGCCGATAATATGGAAACAACATTTCTACATTGTCTGCTTCAATCTAAAAACATATAAGATTGAAGTATCAGACAATAGTGTTAATCACGATAAAAAGACTATAACAAACAAGTATGATGGATGGGTTAACAAAACGGTAAACACCTATAAAATTACTTAATATATTACAACTTAGAAAACGCCATAGTAAAATTGCAAAAATGTCAAATTGGCAACGACATGCTTTTGCAAAATACTTGAAAGATAAAAAAACACCCAAGTGCTGGCAGGATCAAAAGGGTAAATATAGTGAGGCTGGAGATGGAGTGGAGAAACAGGATCGACTATGGAATCTTTAAAATGAGGCATATGGAAACATATATGGGGATTGGCTTGTCTGGTTGAGCATATGGTTTGGCACATGCAGACGCCCCATATCCCTACAAAATAGACAACTGAATAACCTCAGGATAAAGTACACATAAAAAATACTCCTCCATAACAAACATGAAAATAGAAAAGCCTTGGTAAAATCGTTAAACAAATTCTTGGCATTGGGTGCAGAATGAATAACAGAGCTATATGAAACTGGAATGGAAATGATTAAAGGAAGGATGGTCGCAGAAGTTGACTAGTTTATTAAAGGAATAATAAATTTTAATAATCTTAACTATTTTCCATTGACCGACAACGGTCCCAACTACAAAAATAACCACTGATGGTCCCACCTTTTAAAATATTATCCACCAATGGGCATTTTCTAACTGAGGTCCAATCCAGTAATTTTTTTGGTGACGTGGATGCTGGCGTGGCACAAACCTTTATTATATGATAAGGTGGTTGCGTATGTAGCAATCTCATCACGACTTCACCTTCACCTCCACCTCACCCCCACCTTCACCACTATCAGCCATCACCACCCATCTCCACCACGATCAACCATCACCACCCACCACCTACCTCCACCATAACCGCCATTAGCCAACACTACCACTCGCCACTACTCACCTCTACCTCACCTCACCTCCAACACCACCACCCACCGCTACCACCACTTGCCACCACCCATTTCCACCTCATCTCCACCACCACCTACCTTTACCACTACTCGTGTGATACAATTTTTAATAACATTAGTGTGACCTAGACTTGGCCCAGGAGGTAAATAAATTGTCCTAGTTTTGTGAACTTTTTCAGTTTACTCTCTTGGATCGTATGGATAGTTGGAAGTGAATGGAGGCCTCAGATGGTTCATTCACTGTCAAATCTCTGTGGCGTTTACTGTCATATCGGAGATGGGCTCCCTCGAACCAGATCTTTGATTGGGTTTCTTAGCTCCTTAAAACATTTGCGGTTGGAGGGCTGGCATAGATTGTCCTCCTACACTCGTGGCGTTGGAACACGAAAGACTTTCAATTCCACCAGCAGTTTGCAAGCTTTGTGGTTTGGCCGATGAGTCTCCTGATCACTTTTGACCGGATGGTATGTATTTAGTGTGGTGTGGCAAAGGGATATCAACATGGTGCACAATTCCTCCAATCTCCTCTATCTAAACAAAGGATCTCTTCGTCATCCACAATCAAGTCTCCGGATCTTAGGTTAAAAAACACTGGTGCAAACAATAGTATTACTCACATGCTGGATGATTTGGAAGACTCGAAACGATGTTGTATTCTCAAATAAGAAGGCGATTCCATCTAGTATGGTCCGGGAAATCAAAACGCTAGGGCTTCCTATGGTGAAAAATAGATCAAAACTACCATCTTTGGAGTGTGATCAATGATGTAATTTCAATTTCCATGTATGTCCTTGTATGTATCCTGTACCCTATGCTTCTAGCCTCTTGGAAGTATTCGTAATAAAATGGTCATTTAAAAAAATAACATTAGTGTAACATTAGATTGCACATTGTGGAGGAGCATGGTGCGTCACTTGGCAATCAAGTCAGCAGGAGGCGTGGTAAGAAAAGCACATGGTGAATGTGGCTTGAAAGGGATGTTAAAAAAATAAAATAGACAAATAAAATCCAACTAACTAATTAAAACAAACCCAAACACCACCCACCAATCGCATGCTTCCACGTCATCCACCATCATCCTTCCACACAAGTGGAAAACCCACACCACCATGTCGACGCCACCTCCACGCCGGGTTAGAGGGCGGTGTGTCGGCGTGATTGAAGCTCCACGTCAACTTCAACGCCGATCATACCGTTCAGTCTTAAAGCACCAATAAATGCTTGACATATTTTTACAAAAATCACATCTTTTCAGATTCGTTTATGTGTGTGAGAGAGAACACTTTAGGAGCTAATATAGACAATTTAATTATTGTGATTAATTAATTAATACTGAAAATAAGCCAAGTTCATGCATGTAATCTTAATACTCGCCATCTGATTGATTCTATCCAAACCCGTGAATTAAGAATTCTAAAAAATTGGTGTGTGTGTGTGTCTATTCATACACAAATGAATTAGATTTTTATTGTATTATATTTTTTGGGGTGGTATTTATTTATTTTTGTTTTTTAATTGTATGGATAAAAAAAGTATTTTTAACAAATGTAACTCACTCTTTAACAAAACACAATGTTAGAATCCGAACTTACTATATACCAAATCGAAATTATATTAGTCGATCATAACTTTAAAGCACACCACACAAACATAACTCTTATGTCATATTGGTGTGTATATTAGGCAATGAAGGAGACAAACCTACCAAGGGGGATTCGATCCTGAGCCGCACCCCGGTTTTCATCCGGCTGTTACTACAGCGAGACATCTCGTGTGGAGTCGGTACAGTTTCTGGAGGAACACCGTAACCATGTCTGACCAACCCACCGCGAACCCGGTTAAAACAACGTAGTCTGGGCAGATCTTGGCTAGGGCCGCTGTTTAGAGGATATGATATTGAGTCACTCAAAAAGAAACTCACTGTTCAAAAAAAAGAAGTCTTATGTAATATTACTCGATCATAACTTTAAACCACACCACTCAAACATAACTCTTATGTAACAGAAACCACCCAAGCAAGATACTAGAAAATGGAACAAAAGTACAAACCTTTCGATCAGTATATATCTAACTTGTACTTCAAAAATGTTATTCACACGTTTCAAACAAAAAGAAAATAAGAAAACATAATCTAAAGAAATAAATTATGGTACCTTAATAATTTTATTCGATAGAGAAAACGAAAATATAGACAATGGTACCACATAAACAATTAATGTTTTTACTAGCTCATGCTAAAAGTTTAAAAACAACTATAAAATGCACCACTACCCTTACTGTATCTTTTAAATATATATAGTTTTGTCCTTTGAAAAATATGCAATGTCATTCGTATTTCATTGACATATATGATATATCACATTAAACATTTTAATGGTCTAGCTAAAATCATCCATATTGTGGAGATCACACATAGCCATGGAGCATTGAGGCAGGGCAATCCCATGGACATTAAGTTGTGAGGCTTTGTTTTGGGGGTGTTTGGCTTGTGCGTTTGTGGGTTCAGAGGATTCACATCCTTTCTATCAAATTGTATGAGAGAGGTTTTTAAATTATAAAAAATGGTTGTGAATGTAGGAGAGAGAAAATGTTATTGTTCTTCTATATATTTGAGAGACACTGTTCACCCTCTATATTTTTTTAACATATTTTGAAGTGGTTGTGAGTGGACAAAAGAGTAAATGTAATGATAAGAGTATAAAAAATATTATTTAATTGAAAGGAGAAGGAAATTTAGTTGTTTTTCGTGTAATTATACGGTAGACTTGATGGAAGGGATGCGAATGTTCTTGTTCGTGTTTGTTCGGTTCATTTACAACCCTATCCTCACATAGGATTCCCAAAAACTCCTAAAACACAAAATACAAAGCTCAAATAACCAATCCCAAACCATCTCCACCACCCAAACATCAACCAAAAATCAAAACACACAACAAAGTGATAGCGTGACCACTCCATCCCTATTATTTAACGTTGCCTGAGAGTGAGAGGGGTGCTCCCCTCAACTCCCCTCACCGGAGCCAATGAAATTCGTCCATGTCAAACCCCCTCTCCAACTCCCCTCAAACACTTAACCACAATGGGTGGTTTCACCCAAACCATTAAAAAAAGAAAGGAAAATTGTGATTGGTTTCATGTGTAGCAACAGTCAAAAAACAATTCCCCTAAAGCGATGACAAATCCCCGATTTCAAGCATACCGCGCGGTGAGGGAAGGGCCGGCGGCTGTGTTGCCGCGCAGGGAAAGCCCACCCCATTCCCTTCCCCGCACCCATCTCGTTCACCTTTATAAACAAATAAAGAGAACACCATTACATCCTATGTAGGCTAGTAAAAGACAATTGTGTATGGTTGAGGATGTCATATTCCCACCAATAGGCACTTAAGCCTTGCTGCATGCTTTAAGATTCCCCCAACTCCACCTAGGTGGCACATCATTCACCTTTCCTCCATTCACTTCACCTTTACCTCATTATGTGCGTGAAGTGTGTTATATTTTAGATGTATATTTAAGCCCTTTTTACACTTTTAGCCAAGTTTTAAATTTATAAAACACGATATTCACTAACACTAAACACACATATGGGCAAGTGCACCCATCGTGGACGTAGTATAGTGTTGGTAAGATACCGAGGTCGTCCAAGGACACAAGAGCTTTTAATACCGGTTTATCCTCAACGTCTAATCAAATCAAAAAGTGAGAAAAAATGTTTTAAACTAAGAAAAATAAAAACTAACTAAATGCTGAAAAATAAAATAAAATAAAAACAGATAGACAAGATGAATCACTTGGATCCGACACGTGTGTTAGTATAACCTTTGATTATTTTCGCACTTTTGCACTTGTTTAAGAGATTATCTTAGTTATTGTAGTAGGCCCCTCTTTTGAAGGCGACGTTACCCTCAACCCAGTAGTTTGAGTCAGCAAGGATACAATCCTAAAGGGTCGGATTATTGAAAGATAATGAATTAAGTTATTAATGCAAATTGTGGTAGGCCCCGCTTTCGGCGGTGACGTTACCCTCGGCTAAGTAGTCTGAGTCAGCAGGGATACAGTCCTAAATAGCCGGGTTATAGTATTAATAGTAGTTAACTTATGAGGGGGTCAAAGAGTTTGGATCCCCGCCATCCAATACCTATGGGCATTGAAGGAGATCCTACTAAATTTGACCCAGGTCCCAAGCAGGACCTCTAAACGCTGAACAAGGGCAAGACCTTTACCAAACCGTTCCCTTAACCCCCGACCAGGTAGCCAACATACCTCCATATAGACCGTGGAGATATGAATGGTGAAAATCTTTTATTTTATATAGACAGTAAAATAATGCCAAGACACCACGGACAAATGATAAGGAAAGATCACCTTCAACATAAGTAACTAGTTATTAAAGTCATTAATACAAAACCAAATAAAAAGTGCAAAAGATTAAAAATAAAAAGTATTATACTAAACACTTGTCTTCACCAAGTGATGTAAGAGACTTAGGCAAACATGGCCTTGATTGTCAAGAACTCTTACGATCAATCTTGGATCCCGAGACGACTCGCACACTCTACGATGGACAATGGATGATGGTGGTGGATGATGGTGTTATGGTGGTGGTGGGTGGTGGATGGAGTGTGAGAGAGGTGGTGTGCCAAGGGATGAGATGGAATGAAACCAAGCACCCCTATTTATAGGCTGAACAGAAGGCTGGGCACAGCCCCGTGTCCGCTGGACACGCCCCCGTGCCCATCTGACACTCTCTCTCTTCATTAATTGTAATTCGCAATTACAATTAATGCGCCTGCTGTACTTTCACCACGCCCCCGTGCCCGCTGGACACGGCCCCGTGGTGGGCAATGGAAGCTTCTACTAGTTTGTCTTTTCTGCTGCTTCTTGGGCACGGCCCCGTGTCCGCTGGACACGGGGCGTGTTCAGTCTTCTGTTTTCTCTTCTTTGCCTTGGGGGGTGCCGTTGAGGGTCCGGGCAGTCTACTTTTATTCCTTTTCTTGTATTTATGCTAGAATTAGTTGTCTTTTTACTTCTTTTGTGATTTTGAGCTCATTTCATCCTGAAAATACAAAAGAAAGACAAAAACACTCTTTTTCCAACATTAGTACTTAAAAAGGGTTAGTTTTATGCCTAAATTGATGTGATTTATATGTTGCATTTTACACACATCAAATACCCCCACACTTGAACTTTTGCTTGTCCTCAAGCAAAACTCTTTAAATGTGGCTTACACTCCCAAATGGAATAGGTAGAAGAGAAAGCTTTTAGCTTGTCCTAGAGTGTCGGGAATCCAAGGTCTTTGTAAGTTTTATTTTTATTTATTTACAATCCTATTCGTTATGATTTATTTTGAACGTTTCATAAGATAAATTACTTATTCGGGCATAGCATGCCTTATTAAAATTCCATTTATATACAAGTTCACATACCTCGCGGGGGATCACTCAACACTCGGCCGAAGGTGTAGATTTTTTTTTAGTGAATCACTCGTGAGCGGCATGGAACTTACGCCTTCCATAGGCTTGCCAAGCAATCAATCCTCCTCTTTTTTAACTTTTTACCATTGTAAATATCAAGAGGACTTTTGGGGTGAAGGGTTAGGCTTGGGTTAAAGGTGGTTGGTTGGGTTAGTTAGAAAAAAGGGCGAAAATCGTAAAAAGCGTCGGTTTCCGTGACATACCTTATTTTTAGTGACTTTTTATTTTGAAGTATTTCTCCAAACAAGCTTTTATATAGCTTTTGTTTGTTTTTGACTTCATCATTTTTTTTTTCATCACATAAAAAGGCGAGTTTACGAAAAACCGAGCTTGTTACTAAAATAAAGGGTGAAAAATAAAAAGGGTTTTTTTTTTTGTGGGTAAAAAGGGTTTTGGGGTAATGAAATGAAAGGTTTAGGCTCAAAGGGGCTATCTAGGGGGATTTTGGGTAGGTGGTAAAAAAAAATGAAAAATAATGGTTTAGAAAGAAAAATATGGTTAGTCTTAATGCCTCCATCACTTACTTACTTGGGTTTAAGTTGGTAAGGACCGGGAATGTATCGTCGTGGCAAGTTCTAGAGTTGTAAGAACCAAGCGGCTATTCACACAAGAAACGAAAAATGAGCATTTAGTCTAAATATGTATATTTTTATGCTCAATAAAGGCTCAAAACTCACTTTTGTGGGAATGGGTTTTTAATGTGATCAAGTATATATAATCGAATTTTTAACTAGACTTGTTATGCCGTTTCGTAATTTTCTTATGTTGGTTCTTTGTTATCACGACGCTATCGGTTGTAAATTTGTAAAAATATAACCTTTTTAGAACTTGTTATTCCCAACTTAAACTAAGACAAGTAAATGACAAAAAAAATGAAAAAGTTTTTGAAAAAATTTGGGGTGTTTAGCGGTTCCAATAGAGTTTTGTGTAAGGCTTGTATTTAGGATTTGCAAAATTCAAGGTTTTAGCATCCCCCCACACTTAAATTACACATTGTCCTCAATGTGTCCAAAAATAAGGTTTTTGGTTGATTAGAATGTGTAAAAGTAGGTTAAAAAGCAAAGATTTATGTTACTGGCAGTCTGGACACGGCCCCGTGTCCATTGGACACGGCCCCGTGGCGAACTGCCAGTAATGAAAACTTACAGAATATGAACACGGGGGCGTGTTGGGTGGACACGGCCTCGTGTCTGGCAAATAATTGCAGGTCAGTAACCAAATAGCAGGTCTTGGAGATGAACACGGGGGCGTGTCGGCTGGACACGTCCCCGTGTGGACAGTCTGTGGGCCTGAAAAACAGGTTTTGTCTCCCGGTTTCTTCATTTTGGGGCTGCAAGTGCTAATGTTTAGCACTCTAACCCTTGCATTGTACCTGTTTAATCACTCAATACCACACCAAAAATACATAAACCATCCTAAATTACCAACGTTAATTGTCTCCAAGCATAAAGTAAAAATAAAACAAAGATAAAAAACAGTTAAAGAAAGTAAATTGTTCAACAAGCGGCACGCAGGCCGTAAATTGTTCGGTAGAGAAGGGTACTTAAACCTGTGGGCTTATCACCAACCTGCCCCTTTTTCCTTCAAGCCTCCTACTCCATGTCTTCATCGCTACCATCACCTCCACCCCCATGCCCCGCCATGTACTCCCGGATGCTACCGATATCATCTTGTATATCGTTAATGTTGCGCTCGATAGCTCCAACCCGGTGGTATGTGTTGTTGGCGAGATTGTAGGTGTTCCTGGTGCACATGAGGTTTTCCTGCAAAAGATCATGTAAACTTTGAAAGTTAGGAAAACCGCCTCCTTGAGAGGAGGGTTGACCCGGATCGCCATGGGGTTGGTACTGATAATGGGGAGGTGGTGCATGAAGAACTAGAGCCTCCTGCGGGTTCCATGCATAGCCTTGCGTCCTTTGAAAGCTGACTGTCCCGTCTTCAGCCTCATAAAGCAAGTTCATGGCTCGGCAAATGTGGTAATCGACTCGTCCCGACCATGGACTTCTTTGAAAGGACCTTGGGATGTTCGTGAAGTGCTTGAAAAGACGGTACACCCATCCCCCAAAGAAGATAGGTGTTGGAGCTCTAGCAAGGCGGTTGAGATGCATGTTTCGCAGTAGGAGGTATGGAACATCGAGAGGCTTTTGGTTGTGGATGCAGTGAAGGACAACCAAATCTTTCAACCCTACAACGCCACTACTGTCGTGGCGCTGGTTCAACGAGTAAGTGAGGAGCCTGTGAATGTAGCGGTATAGCGGGTCCCTCAGTTTGGTGCTTTTGGTGCTGCTAGGGTTGTAGATTCCTTCACCTATTTGAGCCCATGCGGCTTGGTGTTCGGTTTCATCCAAGTCTCGTAGCCCCCCAGTATTCTCTTCATTCCCCGATTCCTCTTCACCATATAGCCCTATGATAGATCCAAACTGTGCCATGGAGATTGAGTACGTGGTTCCTCCACATCGGAATGTGACCCCCTCATGGTCAAACGGGTCACTCCTCGAGTTAAAAATGAAAGTACTGTAAAACTCCATTGTGCATTGATGCACCGACCGAAGCCGGGTGTTCAATGCAACTGCCAGTGGACCTCTCACAATGTTGTTGAATCGGTCAAGTTGATTCACCATGGTTAACAAGTCGGTACATGCCCGCCTAGGGTACTCCTCCGGTCTTGTTTGTAGTATCTCATACCGTGCCCTAGCTTCAAGTTCGCTTGCGTTGAACCTCGTGAATTTTGACATCTAAAAGAATACATCAAAAGTTAGTACGAAACAAGGATATTTGGAGTGAAACTGCAAACAGTGGGCTGGACATGGCCCCGTGTTCAGCGGACACGGCCCCGTGTCCAGGCGTCTGTAACTCAAAAAGTTCATTTTTCGTCCCGGTTTCGAAAACCTGAAAATTTTTAGCCCAATAGTAGCGGTTTCCCCCGAAAATGAAACCCTAAGTGTCGTTTTTCCCAAAACAAACCGTTTACCCTTTCAATTTCGTGTTTTTCGGTTCAAGAACAAGGGTTTTGGGGTTTTTGTTGGAAATCGAACGAATCTATCAACAATACATGTTTATTTACTTCCTACTATACTAATCTAAACCACTACTAACAGATTTCATCAAAAATTTTGAGTTCGATCCGGATGAACATGAAGAACCCTAGATTTTTCCCCAATTTTTGATGTTTTAACTACATGCAAGTAACTAATCTAACTACTAAAGATGATAGAATCATACCTTGATGTTGTTAAACTTGGTAGTGACGTTGGAAAACTGCGGAAAATCGCCTGGAACCAGAGCGTTTTCGGCTATACGGGGCGTGTGGAATGATGTAACTGATAGGAAAACAGGGTTTTATCCCGACAGTTGCCTCGACACGGCCCCGTGTCGAGCAAAGTTTTTGAAATTTTTTTTTTGTGCTTGTGTGCATGCCCCTTATTTCCGAAAATGGCTAGAAGAATTACCGGTTTTTAAACGTACACTTACCTGTAACACGTCGGATATGAGTTTATTCGTTAACCGTTTGAAGTGAGATCTCCTCTTCCTCATCCTCAATGGATCCTCGGTAGAGTTTTAGCCGTTGGCCATTGACTTTAAATGGTATCCCATTTCGAGTTTTAATTTCTACTGCACCATGTGGAAAAACATGGGTAACGGAAAAAGGTCCTGACCACCTAAATTTTAGCTTACCAGGAAATAATCGAAGTCGTGAATTAAACAATAGAACCTGATCTCCTACCCGAAATTCATTAAATTTAATATATTTATCGTGTAAATTTTTCATTCTTTCTTTATAAATTTCGGAGTTAGAATATGCATAATTCCTTAGCTCGTCTAATTCATTTATTTGACAAAATCGATTTTTACCTGCATTTTCTAAATCTAAGTTCACGTTTTTTATTGCCCAGTAGGCTTTGTGAGCTATTTCTACTGGCAAGTGACAACTTTTTCCATAGACAAGTTTGTATGGGGTTGTGCCTATAGTGGTTTTATAAGCAGTTCGAAAAGCCCATAAAGCATCGTCTAATTTGTCGGCCCATTCTTTTTTTATTTATTCCTACGGTCTTTTCAAGTATTCGTTTTAAACCTCGATTAGTCACTTCGGCTTGCCCATTTGTTTGAGGGTGATATGCTGTTGAGACCCGGTGATAGACCCCATACCTTGTTAATATTTTTTCGAGTTGATGATTGCAAAAATGGGTACCTCTATCACTTATTAAAGCCTTTGGTGTCCCGAAGCGAGAAAACAGTTTTTTCAAAAATTTTACCACTACTCTTCCATCATTTGTTGGAAGAGCCTCGGCCTCCGCCCATTTAGACAAGTAATCGACTGCCACAAGTATATATTTGTTTCCCTTTGAAGGTGGGAAAGGTCCCATGAAATCGAGTCCCCACACATCAAAGATTTCACAGACGAGAATGCCATTTTGAGGCATTTCGTTTTTGGAAGAAATATTACCTGATCTTTGGCAGGCATCACATGTCTTTACAAGGTTTTGTGCATCCTTGTAAATGGTTGGCCAGTAAAATCCTGAATCAAATACCTTTCGTGCGGTACTTGCGGCACCATGATGTCCTCCGTATGGACCTTCATGACAATGACGGAGAATTCTTCGTGCTTCATTACCATGGACACACCTTCGGATGAGCTGGTCGGCACACATTTTGAAAAGATAGGGGTCTTCCCAAAAGTAATGCTTTACATCAGCAAAGAATTTTTTTCTTTGGTGATGTGGCCATCCTTTGGTGACTATACCGCTAGCTAGGAAATTAGCGTAGTCGGCATACCATGGCTCTTGTCTACTCTCCATCATTTCCAAGGATTCCGTGGGAAATTTCTCGTTGATTTCCTCGTCTCTGGTTGTTTTCGAAGCTGGGTCTTCTAAGCGTGAGAGATGATCTGCAGCAGTGTTTTCTGCTCCTCTTTTGTCCTTGATTTTGATGTCGAATTCTTGGAGGAGTAGAATCCATCTGATCAAACGGGGTTTTGCGTCTTGTTTCTTGAAGAGGTACCTGATGGCTGCATGGTCTGTATAGACTACTATTTTAGAAAGAACAAGATAAGAACGAAATTTATCAAAAGCAAATACCACTGCTAGTAATTCTTTTTCTGTAGTTGTATAATTTTCTTGTGCATCATTAAGAGTTTTACTAGCATAATAAATTGGGTGGAAATGCTTTTCTTTTATTTGTCCCAAGACTGCTCCAACAGCAAAGTCACTTGCATCACACATGATTTCGAAAGGAAATTTCCAATCTTGTGCTATCATGATAGGTGCATTGACTAGCATTTCCTTGAGGGTTAGAAATGCTTGATTGCATTCCTTGTCAAAGATGAAGGGTGCATCTTTTTCAAGTAATTTTGTTAGAGGCCTTGAAATTTTTGAAAAGTCCTTGATAAACCTTCTATAAAATCCGGCATGTCCTAGGAAACTTCTGATCGCTCGTACGGAGGATGGAGGAGGTAATCGAGAAATAGTTTCTATTTTTGCTCGATCAACTTCCATTCCTTCGCTTGAGATTTTGTGACCGAGTACTATTCCCTCTGTTACCATGAAATGGCATTTTTCCCAGTTAAGGGCGAGGTTAGTTTCCTCACATCGGGATAGCATTCGTTCAAGATTATCGAGGCATTGGTCATATGAGTCTCCAAAGATGGAAAAGTCGTCCATGAAGACTTCCATTGTCTTTTCTATCATATCATGGAAAATAGCCACCATACAATGTTGGAATGTTGCAGGCGCATTACATAGACCGAATGGCATGCGTCGATATGCGAAAGTTCCGTAGGGACATGTGAAAGTTGTTTTCTCTTGGTCTTCTGGTGCTATCGGTATTTGAAAGTAACCTGAAAAACCATCTAAGAAACAATAAAATTTATGACCGGATAATCTTTCTAACATTTGATCAATGAAGGGTAAAGGAAAGTGGTCTTTCCTTGTTGCTTCATTTAATCGCCTATAATCTATACAAACTCTCCATCCTGTGACGGTTCTTGTTGGTATTAATTCATTTTTCTCATTAGTTATTACCGTCATACCTCCTTTCTTTCGGACTACTTGAACGGGACTTACCCACGGGCTATCGGAGATAGGGTAGATTAGTCTGGCGTCAAGTAGTTTGATGACTTCATTCTTAACCACTTCTTGAACATTGGGGTTCACTCTTCGTTGTGGTTGAATTACCGTTTTGTAGTCATCATTCATTAAAATTTTGTGCGTGCACATGGAAGGGCTTATTCCTTTAATATCTACAAGCTTCCAAGCGATCACGTTTTTGTGTTTTTTAAGTAGGCTAATTAATTTCTCTTTTTCTATGTTACTTAATTTAGATGAAATAATTACAGGTAAACTACCATCTTTGCCTAGAAAAGCATATTCCAAACCTTTAGGAAGTTCTTTGAGCTCAATGGGTGGGTCTTTAGAAGATACCTTATTTTGTGGCTCATGTAGATTAAGAACCTTAAAGGTTTGTTCTATGGCTATCTCTTCTTCGACAAAGTGGTCTTCTTCGTTAGCCGTATCGGGTGGTTCAGCTTCATCTTCAATTAGGGGGTCATTATTGCCAAAAGGATATTTCATTGAACGCTCAAGGTCTATGCTCCTTTTGAATGCCCCTAACTGAAGAGGTAGATTGTTGAATTTCCGGTTTTTCAAAGCTTTATGAGTTTGTACAAAAGGTTTTCCCAAGACTAGTGGGGCGTCATCAAGGATGACGAAGTCGGTTGGGACTATCAATTGATTTGTTTGAACCAAAACATCTTCAACTACACCGATTGATTTTATCACTTTTCGATCGGATAGAAAAATGGGAATTTGAAGTGGAGTAAAATCACTAATACTTAATTTTTCAAAAATGTAGTTAGGCATTATGTTAACACAAAGATCTTTATCAATGGTGATATTGCTAATAAATGAATTTTGAAAAAAACATGGAACCGGTGTAATGTTAATTTCAACAGGGTCTTCTTTTATTAGCGAGGTTTGATCATTAGTTAACTTAATACTTACTAAGTCTTTAATTTTAGCACTAGTGTTTAACTCTTTTAAAAACTTGGCATGAGGGGTTACTAAACAATGATTTTCGAAAGTAGGTGACAAGAGAATAATTTCTTCAAAATTAGACTCTTCATGAATTTTAACATTATCGGACTCACCTTTTTCGTTGTTTAACTCATGTGTCGGTTTTTCACTTTCTTGTTCTTTCATTTTTACATTTTCAACTATCTCTACGTTATTATTTTTTAATTCTTCTCTTGCGCGGGATTCCTCTTCCCTTGCGCGAGATTCTTTTATGTAACGTTCGATAGTTTTAATGTGTTCTAATATCCTATTGGTCACTTCGGTGAGAGAAAAAGAATTTGGATCCTCAAAGCTTGAATCCGGTTGTTCGATCCTTGGCTCCTCATAATTCTCATATGAAGTAGATGGCTCACCCCATTGTTCTTCATTGTAAGTATATGATAAATAAGGGTCGAAACTTTGTTCTTCATAGTACTCATATGAGGTGGTTTGTTCACGCCATGGTTCCTCATAGTAAGAGTATGAAGATGGTGGTTCATACCTTGAATCTTCAAAGTATGAGTATGAAGGCTCATACCTTGGTTCATCAAAATATGAGTATGAGGGAGGAGGTTCATACCTTTGGTCTTCATAGGATGTGTATGAAGTTGATGGCTCGTACCTGGGCTCCTCATAGTAGTGGTATGAATTGGATGGTTGATATGAGTTATTATATTGAACCGAGCGTGTGTTACGACAATTAGTGCAATAATTACCCCTATAATCATCCTCATCATAGGTGTAGTTGTAGCCTCTTGAGTATTGATCCATAAGAATCACTCAACAAACCACAACTGAGTCTCGGGACCAGAAAACAAAAATAAAGACGGAAACAGAAGCTGGACACGGCCCCGTGTTGGGTGAACACGGCCCCGTGGTCAGGGTCTGTATCTGGGCGTTTTAATTAAAGTTACGGGTCACGTTGAGCACGGGGGCGTGTTGAGTGAGCACGACCCCGTGTTCAGAGTCTGTATCTGGGTATCTAACTAAAAATATGCAGCACGGGGGCGTGTTCAGCGAGCACGGCCCCGTGTTCAGGCTACTGTAAATGCAAACTAAACTAAAATGCAGAAAAATTTGCGCGCATTTTGAAAAGGTTTTGAAAAAAAACTGATTAGGCCGTCGATTTTAAGCTTTCTTAAAATCCTTGTGTCCCCGGCAGCGGCGCCAAAAACTTCATGTGCGTGAAGTGTGTTATATTTTAGATGTATATTTAAGCCCTTTTTACACTTTTAGCCAAGTTTTAAATTTATAAAACACGATATTCACTAACACTAAACACACATATGGGCAAGTGCACCCATCGTGGACGTAGTATAGTGTTGGTAAGATACCAAGGTCGTCCAAGGACACAAGAGCTTTTAATACCGGTTTATCCTCAACGTCTAATCAAATCAAAAAGTGAGAAAAAATGTTTTAAACTAAGAAAAATAAAAACTAACTAAATGCTGAAAAATAAAATAAAATAAAAACAGATAGACAAGATGAATCACTTGGATCCGACACGTGTGTTAGTATAACCTTTGATTATTTTCGCACTTTTGCACTTGTTTAAGAGATTATCTTAGTTATTGTAGTAGGCCCCTCTTTTGAAGGCGACGTTACCCTCAACCCAGTAGTTTGAGTCAGCAAGGATACAATCCTAAAGGGTCGGATTATTGAAAGATAATGAATTAAGTTATTAATGCAAATTGTGGTAGGCCCCGCTTTCGGCGGTGACGTTACCCTCGGCTAAGTAGTCTGAGTCAGCAGGGATACAGTCCTAAATAGCCGGGTTATAGTATTAATAGTAGTTAACTTATGAGGGGGTCAAAGAGTTTGGATCCCCGCCATCCAATACCTATGGGCATTGAAGGAGATCCTACTAAATTTGACCCAGGTCCCAAGCAGGACCTCTAAACGCTGAACAAGGGCAAGACCTTTACCAAACCGTTCCCTTAACCCCCGACCAGGTAGCCAACATACCTCCATATAGACCGTGGAGATATGAATGGTGAAAATCTTTTATTTTATATAGACAGTAAAATAATGCCAAGACACCACGGACAAACGATAAGGAAAGATCACCTTCAACATAAGTAACTAGTTATTAAAGTCATTAATACAAAACCAAATAAAAAGTGCAAAAGATTAAAAATAAAAAGTATTATACTAAACACTTGTCTTTAGGCAAACATGGCCTTGATTGTCAAGAACTCTTACGATCAATCTTGGATCCCGAGACGACTCGCACACTCTACGATGGACAATGGATGATGGTGGTGGATGATGGTGTTATGGTGGTGGTGGGTGGTGGATGGAGTGTGAGAGAGGTGGTGTGCCAAGGGATGAGATGGAATGAAACCAAGCACCCCTATTTATAGGCTGAACAGAAGGCAGGGCACGGCCCCGTGTCCGCTGGACACACCCCCGTGCCCGTCTGACACTCTCTCTCTTCATTAATTGTAATTCACAATTACAATTAATGCGCCTGCTGTACTTTCACCACGCCCCCGTGCCCGCTGGACACGGCCCCGTGGTGGGCAATGGAAGCTTCTACTAGTTTGTCTTTTCTGCTGCTTCTTGGGCACGGCCCCGTATCCGCTGGACACGGGGCGTGTTCAGTCTTCTGTTTTCTCTTCTTTGCCTTGGGGGGTGCCGTTGAGGGTCCGGGCAGTCTACTTTTATTCCTTTTCTTGTATTTATGCTAGAATTAGTTGTCTTTTGGCTTCTTTTGTGATTTTGAGCTCATTTCATCCTGAAAATACAAAAGAAAGACAAAAACACTCTTTTTCCAACATTAGTACTTAAAAAGGGTTAGTTTTATGCCTAAATTGATGTGATTTATATGTTGCATTTTACACACATCACCTCAGTTCAAGGAAATTGTTTAATCTCATTAACTCCATCAAAGACTACTTTTTAGTGCTTTTTGGTCCAAAAAGGAAATACAATTAAGACTAAACTACAATTTGAATCCATGTGGTAAAAACCTAATGACATGTTGAGTCCCTATTTGGAAAAATGAAAAATCAAGTCCGTGTGGTTGTCGATTTGATCAATAAGGACATTATATGTTAGTCAACCGTTAGTTGACTGGTGAAAAGTCTAAAATACCCTTATCTTATTATATTTCACCTTAAAAAGTTAAAAAACCTTTATTCACATCATATTCAACCTCATGCCACAAATTGCAACCACAATCCTCAAACCGTGTGTTATGTGTCAACTAGAATGGAAAATCCAACACCCGATGATACACTAGATTTTCTAAAACTCGGATTTCTAACAAAGATTATCTTATATACTCTAAGTCATCCCCCACAAAAGATCTACCTGCTCTACTTTTTAAAGTGGATAGCAAATCCTTGTTGATTGAAAGCATCCAACCCAATATTAGGCCCATTGATGACTGTCAAAAGGGTTATGCAAAAATCTAATTAACCTAGGTAGCTAGGGTAAGCAGGGTATCGTATCCAAGGAGTCTGGTGGAAAGCGTTATGAAGTAATTACTTATTAACTATTTTCAAAAGTATAAACTTGGTTGTTTGAGAGTTTGATTTAACTACGAATTACTAAAACAAGTTGTAAACAATAGGAGAAACAATGGTTCCTCTGAATTTTAGATTCAAAGTAAACTTCAATTATGTGTTTAGTTGTGACAATCACATAAACATGATTGCGTAGTTCAATTAACAAGTTGTGATTACCTAAAGACTACTTACTTCAATTGTAAGACAATTGAAGGTTATCGTATAAATAATCAACTGAAATTACCAACCCTAATCCCTATCAAATATATCCCGATTACTAGAATTCTTGGGAATTGAATGAATTGGAACTAAAATTTAAGTAAAATCAATCGACTACAACTAGTCAATCAAATCCAATGGTAAAAAGCACTGAATGCTTAGTTACCAAGTTTAGGCACATAAAATCAGTTCACTTACAAGAATCCTCCACCCGGAGGAAACCACTAGGTGATTAGCCGCTCATCTCGGATGATTGATCTTAAAAAACGTGATAAACGATTGATTGCATCTTTGATCTTGTGGATGTTGTGATAAGAATGATGATTAATGGTGAATAATGGTCTCCAAAGTGTGTTCTTTCCTTCAAAATTGGTTTTCCTGGTTTGGTTCTAGCATTTGTTGGTCTGGGAATAAAGGTAGCAGTGGTGGTTCAACTATTTGGTTTGTGTTAGAATCTACAGCTATAGTGGCTAACATATGGAAATCTGCCAACTGTCTATCTAGTTCCTCTTCCCATGGTGGTCTATTGACTGTTTCCTGAGTTTGGGCATTCACTTCCCTATTGGCTTTTACTATCGCTCTTTGTTGTTGTAATTTCTTCCTCCCCTTTCTTCTCTCATGTGCTCCCCTATTAAACCATCATCTCTTTTTGGAAGGGAAGGGTTCCTCATACTATGCCTTAAAAATAAATATTTCATCCTCAGTATCAGCTGAGTGTCCTGAGGGATTTAGCTGAGATGAGGTTCCTTCATCTTTTGGGGAACTAGCTAATTGACGATAAGCGTCGGATGTACCTTGCTCACGCATACTGTAAACTAACAAATAGTCAAATAACGCAAAACAATAATATACATATTTACACATAATCACATAGATTATTTCCTAACACAGAATTTGAGTGTCAGCAGAACACTTCATTGGCTTAAACCAGTGGTTGTAGCTCTGATACCACCTTCTGTCGCAACCCCCGACCCCTGCCCCGAGAGGCGGGCGGTCGCGGCACGCAGAGCAGGTGGTATCGTGTTTATTAATTTGGCAGTGGAATACATCAGGACCGTAGTTAGGAAATATTTTTATCAGAGTTAAACACCAAACTTTTTATAACAAATAAATGGGATAAAACCTAAGTTTCCATTACAATATGTTTATAGGGATAAACCCTAGTTTATTGAAACAAAACTCATTTTTATTTAGGTGACTTTTATTGCCACTTTTCCAAGCCTTCAGTGCTCTCCAGCTGGCTTCTATTAGCTTCACATTAAGTAACCTGAAATGCGTTTTAAAATGATTTTATCACCAAGAAATACTGGCGACTGCATCCTAGTTTAATCAAAACAGTTTTATCACTTTACAGTATTGAGGGCATCCGCAATTACATTTGCTTATATCTATTCAGTTACCCTTTTTCTGGTATTGTCAATCCTGACTTATGGTCATGCTATTATTCCAATAGTAACGAGTTTCAAGTAATGTATACAAAACCCCAACATGCCGGCAGTAATGGTAGAATTACAAATACCCAATTACTGTTAAGTTTTATTTAAAACATTTGAGTTTTTGGTAAAACATTTTGACTCACAAAAATATACTTACAAAAAGGTGACAAAAAGAGAATGTACTCACTTTGTTTACTTAGGTAAATCTAAAGCTTCCTGGTGAATCTCCTGGTTATTATCTTATAAAAGTTAAACAATGCACACATGTTAGTAAAAAAATAACCCAAATCACATTAACCGTACCATTCGAGACAGAACTCCAATGACTGAGTCAGGCAGAGCCTTGACATGCATTACGGAGTCCTAGATCAATCGGGTGTAACACGAGATAGAACTCCAACGACTGAGTCAGGCAGAGCCTTGACATGCGTTATGGAGCCCTAGATCGATCGTGTAGGGTAACAAATAGGGTTATAATACTTACAACGATGCAGAGCTTCACTTTTTAGGAGTATAATATCCCGAGTATAATAGCTTTAGTGTCTCAGAGGAAAGAAAAGAATTGAATGACGACTGAATGAGGCTGAAGCCTCTATTTATAGGCTGGCCGAGGGGTCTCCCGCGACCCGCGAGAGCCACCTCTATCTCTTTCGCGGCCCGCGAGGGCTTTAAGGGCGGTCATAGGCTTGGCCAGTCATCGAGTAGGGTTGCCACGAGATAGTGACACGTGGCGCAATGCCTTGTCCGGCACACCAAGTCAGTCGCACCCCACGACAGACCCAGGGGACTGAGTCACGGCCCGCGAGCGACTCCTGTTCCTTGTTTTATTTGATTTTTTTGTAAATATTAAGGTATTCTGGCCCCGTTTCTCACATACGGGGTATATTTTAGGACGTTTACAGTTAGGTTAAGGGTTTTAGGAGGGTTGTTATACCCTGGTTTCCAGAAGCCATCCAATCCATCTCGCTTATGATCTAGGTCACTAGTTTCTCCTAACTTGGACTCGTTAGAAAGCTGCAACAACTCTCGACCAGTGGTGCATTCGTCAGATAGACATGACCAGGCACGTAAACATTGCAATCCACAAAGACCGTCCCCGATGAAGTAGTCGTCGGTAACCCAAAACGGTCAAACACAAACATTTACAAAGCGACCTTCAACATTTGGCCCGTGATATAAGGCCAACATGTAATGGTATGAAGAATTAAATAAGATGGCTAAAATGATAGTGTTGAAAGAAACTATAAGTTTGTTCCCTAAGAAATGAATATTCTTTATGCAAACATCAGAAACGTTACTCCTGAAAAGCTTGCATTTCATAAAATCCTTGTGCTATAGGTATGCAAAAAATAACAGCACTTGAACATGGTGTAAAGAGGCCCAATCCTATTTGTCATGTCCTTCAGTTGGAAAAAATGTGAAGAATTGTTAGTTTTACCTTTTTACTTTTTATATGTGTATAAGTGGTAATTATGAGGTTTGATAAATCACTAAAGTTTTTGTGGTTACAAAATACAACAAATAATTTACTTTTTTATTTGTTATACAAGTTTTGTCTGGATGATAGAAACTTTTACCTTTTGAGAAAAAAACCATGATTCAATCCCTAGTATAAAGTTGATTATTATTAATTTGGTGTAATATAGGAATAGGAAGTAAAGTCACATTTGGTGTTAAAAAAAAATACCTTCTTTAACAAAATAGGAGGATTAATTAATGCTTTACAAAAATAGGGTAAGGTTTAAATAGATAGGTAGTGTTTGATATGCAGGAATGGAAGGTGGAACGTAATGAATTATTGTGACGGCATGAAAAAAAGTGTGTTGGTTGGTCAATGTAATGGAATCACCCATTACATAAGTCATTCCAGTCCCTCAAATTCATTCCATCCACCCTCTTTTTTTTTTTTTCCATTTCATTCTCTCTCTCAGCTTACGTCACAAACACCGCCCCTCACCTCCACCATTTGCAACCACCACCACCACCTGTCGTCGTTACCACCCGCCACCAACCTCCGCCGACCACCACCACCGTCCTACGCCGCCCGACGCAACCGTCGCCCGCCGCCACCGCCATCGATTACCATCGCTGCCACCCGCCATCGTAAACCACCGCCACCCCGACCACTACCGCCACCCTCCGCCGACCACCACCACCATCCTCCGCTGCCACCACCTGCTACCGTCGACCACCACCACCCACCGTCGTCGTCGCCACCACTACCCGTCGCCACCACCATCGACCACCATCGCCGCCACCCGCCACCACCGACCACCGCCACCCCGACCACTATCGCCATCCTTCGCGGCCACCTCCTACTACCGTCAACCACCAGCAACCACCGTCGTTGTCGCCACCACCATCAACCGCCATCGCCGCCACCCGGTACCACCTACCACCCCGACCACTACCGCCACCCTACGCCGACCACCACCACCATCGCCGCACCTGCCACTGCAGACCACCTCCAACCTCGACCATCGCCGCCACCACCACTAACAACCGTCACCCACCGACCACCACCACCCATCGCTGCCACCGCCACTAGCCGCCACCGATCACTGCCACCACTCTTCGCCGATTTAATTCATTCCTCTTTTCTTACCTACCAAACAACACAATGTAATGATTTATTCCTTTCTTGCATGGTAACCAAACAAGACTATAGAAAGTAATTATCCATTTTATTTCTTTGTCCATTCCATTACTCCGTTCATTCCATTCCCTCATCTATTCCATTACGTCAAATCGTAGGAATGGTATAAAACGGACTCCGATTGAACTCATTCAAGCGACATTAGAACCGTCTCGTCAAACTTTCCGATTTGAGATTTTAGGTTTTTGCTTTTTGATTTTTAGCTTGTAGATTTTAGCATGGTTGCAAAAGTCGCGACTAGCCGGCGATTAATCGCTGACTAGTCACTAGTCGCCCATCAACTGAGTAATTTTCAGCTAATCAGTAAAAAAAATCGCTAGTCGGTCTAGTCGGCCCAAGTCGGCCCTAATCGCGACTAGTCGGTCGGGAAAAATCGGAAAAAATCGGGAAAAAACAAAAAAAATCAGAAAAATTCAGAAAAAATCGGAAAAAAACACATATTCCGGTCAAAACCTCCCAGATTCCGGTCAAAACTTGTCCACTTAAAAAAATTACGTATAAAAATATATGTATATATGTATAAAAACTTAAAATTATACATAAAAAGTCCGATCCGATTAATCCCGAGTAATCCCGAGTAGTCGCTAGTCCCTACCTCACCGACCCGCTAGCGACTAGCGAGTTCTCCAACCTTGGATTTTAGAATTTTTTTTTGTTTAGATCATGTATTGTGTCTTTTCTTTATTTGCGTTATTGTGTATTTTTTGCGACTTATTGCGTTTTTTTCCTCAACGTTATGTTATATTTCTCGGCATTATGTTATTTTTTGTGATATGTTGTGTTTTTATACGTTTTCTATATTTAGGAAACCTTATAGAATAACTTTACCCCACAAAACTAAAAATATGTCTCAAAATTTGGTCTATTTTTGCCTCCGTTATTCTTAGAATAAAATTATAGAACGCGGTGAAAGTACGTGTCTATTTGGATAATGAGATCCACTCCCATAAGTTATGGGCAATCTTATATCTCCAATGGGGACACTTATCCCCCCACAATTCAACGAGGTCACGGAACACCTTATATTCACAAGGAAGATTTATTGACTTCAAGAAAAAGAGGAGTATGGTACAATTTTACTTTTGACGACATATCCATCTTTTGAAAAAAAAAATCAATAGGAAAGTTGTTAGTAAATAATTAAAGAGTTAATTACACAGATGAGCCCTGTGGTTTATAGTTAGTTTCACATTTGAGTAATAACTTTTTTTTAACAAGTTTAGCTTTTATGGTTTCAATTTTTTAACACATTTGGGTACTAACACCAAAATTATCAATATAATGACTAAAATACTCTTTCATTCTTTTTAATTTTATCAATGTAACACCTTTGAATACTAACACCTAATTTTATTTATGTTTAAATCAATTTTTTTTTATTTTCATCTTTGTATTATATCTCTTAATTAACATAAAATCTATTTATTTTTTAATAAGTAAATATTTATATATAATTTTTTAAGAAATGATAAATAATTTAGCAATATAGAAGTTGCTCAAAATCTTAAATAATTAAAAATTCAATAGGTATAATAATAGTTGGTAATGTGCAAATAAATTGTTATTAAGATATTAGGTTAAAACTCCGTTTATTACATGTGTTTAATGTATAAAACTTAGTTTTAATTTTTTAAATTTTAAATATATGGGATTAAATAATATAAAACCAATAACAATGATAATAAAAGATTGTATCTCATCGGAACTAAAGTGTTTCCTAAGCACATAGATACACAAATAAAAAGAGACGTCATGGTTTAATCACACCGTCTCAAATGTGCCAAGTAATTGATCGTAACAAACAAATCAGATTAGATTATAAATTTTTACGATTTTACTAAAAAATATATAAATTAGTTGTAGTTATTTTTAAACAATTTTTCTCTATTATGCTACGTATCTTGATATATTAATTTAACTAATTTTAGATATTATATTTGTGTGTTTTCAAGATTGCTATGAATTTTAATACATACTTATTATATCATTTGTTTTATTATTTAATTTATATTTTAAAGAGTTTTTATATATTCATAATATTAGTCAGATATTTATCTAGTATTATTTAGTGATATTATTAATAAATAAAAAATGGAGTGGACGTTTTCTGACTTTTTAATTTATATTTATAAATTAAAAATAAATAGATTTTATGTTAATTAAGAGATATAATATAAAAATGAAAATAAAAAAAATTGATTTTGTAAAATTGATTTAAACTTAAATAAAATTAGATGTTAGTACTCAAAGGTGTTACATTGATAAAATTAAAAAGAATGGAAGGGTATTTTAGTCATTATATTGATAATTTTGGTGTTAGTACCTAAAGGTGTTACAAAATTGAAACCATAAAACCTAAATCTGTTAAAAAAAGTTAGTACCAAAAAATGAAACTAGCTATAAACCACATGGTCCATCTGTGTAATTAACTCATAATTAAACAAGAACGATAAAAAATGGAGTATCTTAGTTATTATCTTTAATATCAACTAGTGAGGTTCCCCTGCGCTTTGCGGCGGATGGTGCTATCGTACCAAACCGATTTGAAACCGACTAAACAACATATCGGTATGATACTGGCACTCGTTATAGCAATCAAAATGTAAAACCCAAAAATAAAGTCATTATATACCGAAAGGGATATCGACGCATATTTTACATAAATCGAAAACCATAAAAACGAATATCAGTAATGTCTTCCGAAATGAATATAAGTATTCATTCCGATGGTACCGATACAGTACTGATGTTGTTCGATTGGAATTGACGTGGTACAAATACTCGCTATAGTTTACGATATTATAAAAACTCTATGCTATCATCGAAGTTGTTCGCACAATATTAGTTCAATTCGTCATGGTAAAGAACAAACAGTATAAGTTCGGTTTGTCAACGTACCGTTACGGTATTCATAGTCGCTATAGCTTATATTATAAAAAGATACTATATACCGCTATCCAAGTTTCATATGGTATCTGTTCAGTTGATCACGGTAAAAAAACAAATAAAAATCAAATGTTCCGTTGATCACAGTAAAGAACAAATAAAAATCATTTGTTCGGTTGATCAAGGTAAAGAACACATAAAAATTAATTATATTGATCTATTTGATTTTGAACAAACTTTTAGCGGAACGAAGACAAAAATAAACATGTCGCACATATTTAGAACTTTATAAAGTATTACACTATACTATTAGAATAATGAAAAAAAAGTAATGTCAATTTTTATGTAAAAAAACTAATTGTGAGTGAGGTTTGATAACATGTACATGTGTGCTTCGATTACTTAAGCTTTACCACTGACAACTCAATTTCAGGAAAAAAAATGTATCAATATAGAGAAAAATTTAGGCATGTCGAAACGACATACTAAAAATTATATAAAATCATCATCATCATCATACTCAATAAATCTCACCAATAGCAAAGCTAAGGTAGGGTCTAAGGAGGGTAAGATGTAGACAGTCTTACCTCTACCTCGTAAAAATAGAGATGCTGTTTACAGTGAGACCCACGGCTCGATTAAAAATTATTTAAAATTCTGTGTCTTAGTAGTTATAAAAGGGAAAAAACATGCAAAATCAATTAAAAATATATTAATAAAATAATTAATTAAATATCAAAAATAAACAATATTAAAATAATTTTAAAACACTATTCATAGGGACTTTGTATTAATATATATAAAACTAGTTTTTACCCCGCCCGCGTTGCGGGGCAATAAGCCGAATATTTCTCTCGCATAACATGTATGTCTGTGTTTCGGTTACTTGTACATACTACTCATAACAGGATCTAAAAAAAATTACATCGAGTCAACCAATTAAAACAAAAACACTCTCATACTTTTACTAAAAAAAATAAAACGATGGAAAGACTATAATTTTAAACTGGGAGCAAAATTGTAATTTTTCAGGACAAATGAGCATGTACCAGGCATGCATGGACGAATAAAAATTACACTTATGCCCGCCCGTGTTGCGGGACGATTAATTGAATATTTCTTAGTTTCATAACATGTATGCATGTATTTAGGTTACTTGTACATACTACGTATAACACGATCTAAAAAAATACATCGAGACAACCAATTAAACCAAAACACTACCATAGTTTTGCTAAAAAAAAATTAAAACGATGACAGGTCTGTCATTTTGAGCTGGGGTAAAATACTAATTTTTCAGGACCAATGAACGAGTGTTAGACAACTGCTTGACATAATAAAAGTTACATTGAGTCAACCTAGCAAAATAAAACACTATTATAGTTTTGTAAAAAAAAGTAAAATGATGGCAAGATCACAATTTTTAACTAGGGGAGAAATCGTAATTTTTGAAATGAGAACAAAATCATAATTTTGAACAGAGGGCAAAGTCGTAATTATATTTTGAATTGGGGGCGAAATTATAATTTTAAATTGAGGGCGAAATCATAATTTTGAGCTAGGGGAAAAACATAATTTTATTTTGACCTGTGGGCAAAAACGTAATATTAAGCTGAGGGCAAAACCGTATTTTTGAGCTAGGGGCAAAAACATAATTTAATTTTAAACTAGGGGTAAAAACGTAATTTTAAACGGAGGGCGAAACCGTGATTTTTAACTGGGAAAATGGGTTTTTGAACTGAGGGCAAAATCATAATTTTGAGCTAGGGGCAAAATTATAATTTTATTTTGAACTGGGAGCAAAAACGTAATTTTAAACGAAGGACGAAACCGTAATTTTTAACTGAGAATAAAATTAAATTAAAAATGAGTTGGTCCAATAGGAAAGTACCAGGCAAGCTGCCTGGCACTATTCCCTCATCTTGAAAATGTATATATAGTAATTTGCCTGGCACTATTCCCTCATCTTAAAAATGTATACGTAGTAATAAATATAGAAGTATTAATTTAGCCGTTTCTAGATATACTATGCAATTTGGTTCAATAAACTTTTTTGGTAAATTTTCATAGGGTGTACCTATTGGCACACCAATGTGCCTGTTGGCACACCAAACCCTAGTAAAATCAGGGTTTACCTACGCAGCGTATAGATCTATACGCAGCGTATAGGGTTAACCCTATACGCTGCATAGGTAAACCATGAATCTCAGTGCCTAATAACCAATCATTGCACAGAAAACAAGGTTTATATACGCTGCCTATAGCTCTCTACGCAGCGTATATAAACCATCTGAAAATTTGGGGGTCATTTTGGTAGGTTTGAAGCATCAGATTTTTACAAGGTTTATATACACTGCGTATAGAGCTATACGCAGCGTATATAACCTTTCAGAATTTTGTTTCATCATTCGGCCTATTTATGGTATAAATTCGCACCTGGTTACAACGTTACCTCGCGTAAAATATATAACGAGTTAAAAATATATAATTTTAGTTTTTTATTATTTAGTCGACGTCGTCGTTAATTTATTTAGTCGATGTCGTCGAAAAGCGTATAATGTTAAAATTTTGAAAAGCGTATATACGGTTCGAATACTATAACGTTAAAATATTATAGCTTAAATAAGTGGAAATACCCGGGTACTGTTCGAATATGTTAAACCGTTTACGGCAAAAGTTTTATATGTACACCAAAAGTTTGATATATACAGCAAAAGTTTGTGCATACATAACAAAATGATAAAATACTATGGCTGCTGCTGCTCCTGCTGCTGCTGATGCTGAGGCTGATCCCATTCTGCATCTGTAATGAAGGGTTGTGGAGGTAACCCGTCACGCTGTCGGCGCTCCTGCAGCTCCGCAACCACCCACTCCAACAGATAGTTGTTCCTTTCAACGTCGCGACATAGCCATTGATATGATGGGTGATGTATTGCAAAATACATCTCTTATTCGTGTATAGTTTGTATAGTTTTCTGTTATATTTAGTTCTGTTTTCGTTAGAATGTGCATACTATTGATCAAGTTGAGTTTTCCAGGTCTTCGGTGCTGAAAATGTCGAAAAAAACTAAGTGTTAGATAATGGGAAACAAGTTGAAAAGAGTTAGAATTATTTCAGAGATTTTGGGATGTTGAACCTGGAGAAAAAACGCAATAGGCTGTGAAAATTGAGCTTTCGCGTCGCGCCACCATGATCATGCTTCTCTGTCGCGCGTCGCCACCATTAAACAATTGATTTTTGACATTTCCTGCTGTCGCGCTACGCGACCTCAACATTACTTACCCGTCGCGTGACGCAACGGGTTGTTTGGACGACAATTATTCGTTAACGATTAGGGTTTGGTATAAAAACCAAGAAAATCATCATTAAACCCTAGTTACGAATTGAAGACATCATAGGCGATTTGGAGAGCATTCTTGGAGCAATTTTGAAGGTTTTGAAGCATAGAAATCAGTGGCACGAGTTCGGGACGAAGAATTGAAGACTTTCTTGGGTTTTCTAATTCCTTGTTTGTTGATTTTCTTTCGAAACTCGTTGTCATGAATTCTTACTTGAACATCTTTACTTTGTTTTCACTATTTGACATGCTTGGCTAAACTTTTAAGCCGCCTAGACTAAGATGAATGGATTGATATACAGTTTTAACCTTTTCGTTAATTGCATGAATTTTATGGATTGATTGTGTTTAGTAAAGAGTTTGGTTTATTGATTTGATATACATGCGTACTTTAATTTGGTTTATTATTATCAATTGCTTCATATGAATCTTGGTGGTTGTCTGCTACGGAATAGGTTCACGTTAGATCTCTGACTGTGTGTCTTTGACCTTTAGGGAGAATTGGCCAATAAACCCTAGAAGTGATTGTTAGTAATTTGCTAGGTTTTAGTGTTCTACTAGTCTTAATAGCTGGAAGGTGAGGGGCTATTGGTAGGTCTTACCCGGCGAATTGCTTTAGACAGTCTTTGGAAAAAGTCGTGCCTTAGTTGCCCCGTCGGTTTATTAGTCTATCAAGTCAAGTAAATAAATCCAAACTACCCTAGATCTATAATTGGAAAAGAATAGGTAAATATTAGGGTACTTACACAATAATTAGACAACTGGAAAGAAGTCTAATAACCGGTAGGATTAACGGCCTAGGTAGTGCCATAAGTTTCACCTCGAGAAGGGTTGAGGGGCTTAGTTTGTGTCTTAATAGGTTTAGTACCATAAGATCCCGGTTCCATAAATCATGCAGTTAACTTAATCAGTAATTCTTTAAAATCAATCCAGGATTCTAGTCTAGGTGGTTCTCGTCATCATATAAGAAAAGCCTTCGCCTTATTTCGTATTAGTTTAATTCTAGTTTAATAGTTAGTTTAAATAGATTTCCTTAGATTTTCAGTAACCCCCCCCCCTAAAACAATTAAACAGTTTGAGTCATGTCTGTCAGTGTCTGTTAGAGTCTAGATAACGTGATTAATAGAGTCTCGTGGTTCGATATCCGAACTTCCTTAGGTCATACTACAGTGATCGGTACACTTGCCGATTGTGTGGTTTAGGTCGAGTCTAGATTTAAAGCTTTTTAGTGTCTAGCTTAGAGAGTCTAATTTAGTTAATTTTAATAGTCTGTTTAGCACACATCAAGTTTTTAGCGCCGTTGGCGGGGACTCTTGGCAATCGCGTTCATTAGTTTTGATAGACTTAATTGACATTTACGTGCTACATGTTTTGTTTGTTTTGAGTCTTTTATTTTTACTGTTATTTTTTAGTTTGAGTCTTAGTGACTAGTATTTTCTTTTCTCATATCTAGGTTTTTGCTTGTAGTGGATGCCACATCTGCGCTCGCACGGTCCGCCGCCAAAGCCACCAGTCACCGAGTCATCATCTCGATTGGGCCAAGGCCCGCATGTTAGTATTTCATCCTCTTCTCAATTTCCTAATTTCGATTCCACTCTGTTACCCACCCCACCTTCATCACCACCCCATTCACCAAGAACATCACCTAAGGTTTCCCCACCTGATAGCCCCACTTCTAGCACCTCTAGCGCCCCAGATCACCCAAACTTAGAGTAAATGGACAATGCAAGACAGACCGTTCACCAACAAGCCACCCAAGGCTTCACTGGTCTTGCTTCACCCATTACGGTTCCACCCATAGTCAATGACAACTCATGGCAAATTCCATCTTATGCCATGCAAGCCATCACCAATAGCATCCAGTTCCACGGCCGCGAGGACGAGGACGCCCCGGCCCACATAAACCGTTTCTCCCGTATCCTAGCTACTTTTAGCCTTCACGGAACCCCAAACGATGCTACCCACTTACGGCTTTTCCCCTTTTCACTAGCCGGCCGTGCGGCTACTTGGTTGGACTCTCAGCCAACCCGTACTTTTACCACTTGGGCGGGCCTTCATCAAGCTTTTTTGAACAAATATTTCCCGCCCGCTAAAGCCTCACGTCTGCGTGATCAAATTCACTCCTTCCGCATGGAGCCCGACGAGCCCTATTACCTTGCTTGGGAGCGATTCCAAAACCTAGTCGCTCGATGCTCCCAGCATGGTCTTTCTAATTGGGCCCTTTGTGAAAAATTCTATAACGGTCTCACGTAAGAGACTCGTGATCATTTTGACACTAATGCGGGGGGTCACATGATGGGTATTCTTACTGTTGCCGAGTGTTTAGAGCGTTTCGAGGCATTTGCTCAATCTCAATCTCAATCACGATCCGATCAGCGGTATCAAAGTGGCAATTCAAATACCAATGCTAGTGCACTCGCCCGTGGGATGAACCATGTCACTATGGACCCTAGTATAACCGCTGTTTTGGAAAATGTGACTAGAGAGCTTAAGGAGATTACGGCAAAGGTAGATAAGTGTGAGTTTTGCCAAGGGGGTCACGATACTAATGCGTGTCCATTGCTAGTTGGTGAGGAGCAAGTTGATTTCGTGGGAGGGGGTTTAGGAAGAGGTCAACCTAGTGGGTTTGGTAATTTTAATTCGAGTTGGCGAAATAATATTAATAATTTTAATAATAATAATAATAATTTGCGCTCTAATGGTCCCCCTGGTTTCCAAATAGCTCAAAATCCAAATAGGGGCCAAGGTTCATTCTTTGGTGGGTGTTCAAATGGGCAGTTCAATAAGGGGTTCAGACCGTTCACCAACAAGCCACCCAAGGCTTCACTGGTCTTGCTTCACACATTACCGTTCCACCCATAGTCAATGACAACTCAAGGCAAATTCTATCTTATGCCATGCAAGCCATCACCAATAGCATCCAGTTCCACGGCCGCGAGGACGAGGACGCCCCGGCCCACATAAACCGTTTCTCCCGTATCCTTGCTACTTTTAGCCTTCACGGAGCCCCAAACGATGCTACCTACTTACAACTTTTCCCCTTTTCATTAGCCGGCCGTGCGGCTACTTGGTTGGACTCTCATCCAACCCGTACTTTTACCACTTGGGCGGGCCTTCGTCAAGCTTTTTTGTAAAAATATTTCCCGCCCGCTAAAGCCTCACGTCTGCGTGATCAAATTCACTCCTTCCGCATGGAGCCCGACGAGCCCTATTACCTTGCTTGGGAGCGATTCCAAAACCTAGTCACTCGATGCTCCCAGCATGGTCTTTCTGATTGGGCCCTTTGTGAAAAATTCTATAACGGTCTCACCTAAGAGACTCGGGATCGTTTTGACACTAATGCGGGGGGTCACATGATGGGTATTCTTACTGTTGCCGAGTGTTTAGAGCGTTTCGAGGCATTTGCTCAATCTCAATCTCAATCACGATCCGATCAGCGGTATCAAAGTGGCAATTCAAATGCCAATGTTAGTGCACTCGCCTGTGGGGTGAACCATTGTAACACCTCGAATTTTTGTGTCCAATGATGTGTTAACACGTGTTATTTGATTACACGTGGCATCTATAATAAATAAAGGACTAATTTTGACAAACCTTGAAAGTATATAAATTCGAGGGTTATAAATATCAACAAGGGTAAATATACTGTATTGTAACCCTAAATAATGCTTGTACCTTCAAACGAATAAATCATAGATCGTACGGAAGCGAAACGCGGAAGAAAGTGAGAGATTACGAGCTACAGGGGTTAACTGTGTCAACATGTTTAATTATACCTCTGAGTGACCCTTTAACATTCCCAAGGCTTCGTAACAGTATTATACGCTCACTAGAATATACTGAATAAATTCCCGCGAAGTTCCGTCTTAAAACGAGAGAGTTATACTCAAATTCGTATGAGAAGGGTTAAAAGCGTCAACAGTGAAAGTTAAGGCTTTCCAAATAATTAATAAACTAACCGGGGACTTTATAATGCGGGTAAATGACACGAGGCCCCTATCGGTAAATAACCGAGGGCCAAACCACAAAGTTACCCCTTCAAACCCGAAAGGTCAGGTAAATCATTACGAAAGATTTCGTTATTAATTACCAGGATTTCGCAATCATTTCAAAAGATTTTAAAAATCTGAAAAACAGGCCCCTCGCGACCCGCGTAAGGTTTTGGCCTAAGTTGAGGCGGGCCGCGAGCCTCCTAATATACGCGCCTGATATTTGAATATCAGGCGACCCGCATTAAACAAGCATGGAACTCCCATGCGGGCCGCGTAAAACGCCCAGATGCAGAATACTTGTAACTACATGCCTTTTGGAGCCTTTGAACGACCAACAACCAATTAATGGAGCATGGGCGCCCCCTACTCGACCCATATCACTTAGGGGCACCTGCCCATCATCCATTATCAGTTATAGGCTGTTGTGTAATGATCTTGAAGGCTTTTGAACACTATAAATAGCCACATTGGCTCATAAGTTCACCACACTTCAAACACACTCATCTCTGATCATTCTAAGGCTCCCAAGCATCCATCTCTGCTCTATAAGCAAGAACTAACTTCTGTAAGTCGTTCACAATCAATATGGTCTTGCATTTTCGTAGTTATAGCTTATAAACACAACCGTCGTAACTAACGGTTGTCATTACAATAACTTGCAAATGGTTCAGTCTTATGACGAATCAAAAGTAGTTTTGAGTTGGTATTTATGTGGGTAATAAACCCCTAAAAGGGTTCCCTCTGATCACCACTCTAACTATGTCAAATATCGAGTCAAACGCGCACTTAAAAAGTCAACAGAAAGCTATTTTAGCGATTTATGCATAATCTGTAATGTACATACTAAGGAACCTGTTTTGACACTCATAAAATATGATATTAAGTATATAAACTTGTTTGCGCTCGTTTGAATCGACCATTTGCTATATTGACCCGGTTCGGAGCCGAATGTCGCAAAAGTTTGACTTTTGCATTGACTTCAGTTCTGACCCGTTTTAGTGAGGTATAGACATACCTTAGGACTCTCTTAGGACCAGGTTACATGATGGTATAAACCTCTGTGATCGGTGCATGAGTTATCCGAGTCTTTTACGCATTTCCGTTAATCGCCTAAAAGTTGACCGTAACGCCATTTTGAAAATGAAACAAGTATTTCGGACACGTGAACGGACCAGAACCTTGCTTATTAAATTATAAGCATGTCCTTAAAGTTTCACGTCAATCCGAGGTCTAGAATGAGAGTTATGCTAAATGGCGCATTTAAAGTAAACTTTAGTAATTAACGGCGCAATTAGCATAACACCTATCTAAACCAAGGTTTCGTCACCAAAACTTTTACCCACTGTATTAAAATAATATTTTGGGAATTTTAAAGATTTTTAATAATTTTTACCTCGCTCATAACCTGCGGTTATGGCTACGGTTCGGTAAATACCGAATATGCCCTTTTCGGCCAAAACATGAGTTCTACAAGGTCTTTTGACCCGATTCCAGTTGCTACTGATTTTAAATAATAAATAAAGTATTTTTAGCTTTATAAGCTGTTCGAGAAACTCAGATTTCCAGTAGAACTCGAAAAGCTCTTTTAAAAGTCTTTAAAATGACCAAAAAGCCCCTACGGGGCATAATATTAACTTAAACTCGTTACGGGCATCCCGGAAGGTATCCTACTGATACCACAACCTCTTTAAGGCATATTGACTTAGGAAATAAGCGTAAGACTCTCATGGTTAACCGTTTCGCCTATTGCGCGTCCGGTTCGGCTTATGAAACTAGTTTTCATAATTTAGCCGATACGGGTCAAATTATATTATTTGAACCCCAAAATCCAGAGTGTGAACCTTGAACCCATATAAAACAAGCCTCTGAACTTGTTTGGGGCAGAATCACATTCCATTCTCGGTTTTCGCCTTTTCACGCGATTAAACCGTATTCACATATCTGAACCAACCGGTCTAGGCTACGGCCATTATAACGACTCGTTAGGATTCTAAGAGGTTAATTAAAACCTTCGTTCCAGATTAGGAGCCCCAGTAAAAGCTATCGGTGATTTAATCCAAATTAAGGAAATATACTTGCAAAAGTAAATACTTTAACTTATTTCCCCTATATGGGCTTGGGTTACGGTATATTAATACCGCTTGTTTGAGCATTATATTCTTCCATCGCTTAGGTGGTTAATTAAATAATATGATCGGCTCATTTAAACAGTTTTGTTTCTTAAAAGCCTTTGGGGGGTTTAATGACCGTTGTCCCGGATATCCTTGGCATCATTTTACGAAATGGCCACGACCATCGACATCCCGGTGTAGGCGTACACCCGGTATATATTGTCGACATTAAATTAAAAGACGTAGCCGTTGGTTTTTATACTACGGTTTTACGCAATGTGGTGTGTCTATAAATCTTTAACCCGGCACGACCCTGGCTACTGAACGCATAAAAGAACATGTAAAACGTTCACAAGATTTTAATAATTTTCCCAAGTTATAAAAGAGTTTGTGCCTTGTGCATTCAAATCAATTTTAATAAACATTTTCAAATGTGTCAGTTGAATGTATTTACCAGTATAAACTGACGTATTTTCCCCAAAAAGATTAAGTGCAGGTACTATACGAAATGGGCTGGTATAGGCGTCCTAAGCATCGTACATAGTCTCGCAAACTCGATGCTGCATCTGAATGAACAATATTTATTATTTTTGATCCGCTGTGGATATATTCAACTTCTGTAATACATTTGATATTACAACCAGAGGTTGAAGTTTATATATTTATCTTAAGCTTCCGCTGTGCATTTATATAATTGTGTGGTTTGACTATATTGTTGCCAACATCGTCACGGTAATCCCCCACCGGGCCCACCGGTGAAACACGTGGAAATCGGGGTGTGACAGGTTGGTATCAGAGCCAACATTTAGTGAATTAAATACTATCCTATTGTGTTTAATCTCAATGACACAATTGCACATACTTGAGTCTAGACAAGAACTTAGGACAAATTCGAATTGTTATTCCAATTTTGTCTTTTCTTTTATTATTGGAATTTAAAGATTTATAAAGCAGGAAAATGCCACCTGTTATATTCCGAGGAAGAGGAAGGGGAAGAAGAGGCGGAGGAGAAGTCGTGACACATCACGATAACGAAGCTGGACCATGTGGTACAAGACATCCTTCGATGACACCGAGCGAAGAGCCACAACGACGAAGAGATCTTTACGAACCCGCGAGGCATTCCACCTCGCACAGCTCGACGCCATCCTACCGGCACTCCTTTGGGCCAAACTCAGAGAATGATCCCAACAACCCACAACCTTCCTTCATACCTCTACAACGTTCGGTATCGCACCGAAATTACGACGACCCTACTCCCTACTACATAGGTCAGTTTAATCCAGCTGACTACATACAGGAACCTTCAGGTTTTGTTCCACTAGGGCCACAAGATCATTTCTCCGAGGACCATATGGATGAAGATACTGATCCAACTGAACCTGCGCGTGGTACACCCACGCATCCGATAGAAGTCTCTGATGGGTCATCCTTCCATGGCACACCTTATCAGGGACCAGACAGTTTCCAAGCGTTGTTTTACCGACATGAGTGGTACTACACGCCACCTCAACAGACATCACAACAACCGCGACATCCACAGGATCCCTCTGAGGATTCACGCTTTGTGGCAGTTACGCCACCACCTCCGCCACCGGCGCAACCAGTAATACCTGATCCGCCAAGGCGTAGGAGGACAAATGCTCGTATGTCTACACGAGGCGGAGGGGGTATCCACTTCAGCACTCCTCGACATTCTATTAGTAGCCACTATCCGCCACTACAAGAAGAAGGACCTTCAAGTCCTATACAGGAGGCGAACTCCGCACCAGCTGCACAAAATTCGCCACCATTTGGGTATGACCAACCCATACCTGCTTACACGGGTCCAACGGCTTACAACCCGTTCGAACCATCACAAGCACAATACAACTACGGCTATGAGCGCGACCCATATGTGGTGTCGGCAAGATATAATGCGCGCTACCCTGACGGAGCACATGGAAACATGGGACCACCGGACTACTCAGCTCATGGGTATCCAATACCTCCCAGACCTCCAGTTCCGCATCAAGCGCCACAACCACGTTTCTCTCCTCCTGAACAGGAAGAAATACTCCATCGACTAGATCGTGTGGAGAGAGAGTTCGAGGAAGAGAAGAAAAGCCACCGAGGATTTCTCAAAGGCTTGGCGAACCTACTAAAGGGCAAAAAGAAGAAACGTGACCATTAGCCCTTAATAGTTGTACTAATGTAATTTCTATTTTGAAAGAAGTCCCTGCGTGGACACTTATCGTATTTCAGTCCCTACGTGGACTTATCTTTTAGTCCTTACAAGGACACCTATCTTGTGTTAGTCCCTGCGTGGACTTGTCACTCATTGTAAACCTCTATGGAGGTATGTACTATTTGAAAGACCCGTTTAGGGCAATATGTAATTGTATTTGAGATTATGGAATGTATGTTATGAGTTTTGTTTTAATATGTATAAAATAAATCAAAACCATTCCTTTTATATTGATCTGCCTAGATAAAGAATCTTAAAAGGTGAAACCTAGCTTGGTGTCTTTTAAGATCCAGTCAAGATGGTACGACCTAATTGAAAAGATTCTGATTCCCTGTTAACCTCTGTACGCATGTTAACAATCATGGCAGATGTGATTCGTTAAAATCACGCACGTCATTCTTATACAATAATCCTTTAAGGATTTCAAAACCCAACTAAATGATTTATAAATCGTGGGTTAAATCACCAATGAAGGTGATCAATCTTATTAAAACATCCATTAGTGATGTAGTGCCTACGGGCCAATATTATTAAAACATCCATTAGTGATGTAGTGCCTACGGGCCAGTATTATTAAAACATCCATTAGTGATGTAGTGCCTACGGGCCAGTATTATTAAAAACATCCATTAGTGATGTAGTGCCTACGGGCCAACCATATTAAAACATCCATTAGAGATGTAGTGCCTACGGGCCAACCATATTAAAACATCCATTAGAGGTGTAGTGCCTATGGGCCGTAATAATTGTCTTATAACGACAAAAGGCAGTGGTGGTCTATGACTCCCTGTCAGAAAGAGATAAAAGAACTACGGTTCAAATCTCTATGCCTTTGATTCTCTGAAATCTCGGCTAAAATTATAAAACATCCTCGTGATTAGGCTTTATGCCGCCAATACTATTTATATAGCTGAAATAGGATATATTCAAATCCTAATATGTAATGAAATAATAAGTTAACCAAATATGGTCTCTGTACCATGGTTGACAAATTGTCATAAAAGACAATTATATAATAATCTCCTGAATAAAATTTTGTTATCTTCTGTAACAGATTCAAGTTACAATGGCGGACCCCAACGGAGAGAATAGCCATACTAATGAAGATGGCTACGACAATACGCCAGTGCATTTGACAGGCGCACAACTGAAGGCTCTGATTGACAATGCTGTTCAGGCAGCTCTTGATCGTCAATATACTGAGTCCCAAGGCAGAACCGTGTCAAAACCACCCTCTAAACCAAAGACACACTCCAAACCACCCTCTCAACCCAAGAAAGATGACGACAAACACTCGTCCACTGAGAACAGCGTTCATCGTGATAGGGAATATACTGATGCATCAAATGCTAAGGGTTGCACTTACAAGTATTTTGTATCTTGTAAGCCCCGGGAATTTACAGGGGAGAAAGGTGCGGTTGATTGTATCACCTGGCTAGATGAGATGGACACTATTGTGGACATCAGCGGGTGTACAGCGAGGGATGTGGTGAAGTATGTGTCCCAGTCATTTAAGGGCGAGGCCCTGGCATGGTGGAGGGCGTTGGTGCAGGCATCTGGTAAGTCTGCTTTATACAAAATGACGTGGGAGGAATTTATTGCTCTCATTAAGGAAAACTACTGCCCTCAGCATGAGGTTGAGAAGATCGAGGCTGACTTTGTGTCACTGGTGATGACGAACCTGGACTGCCAGGCATATTTGACGAGCTTCAATACGATGTCTCGCCTAGTCCCATACCTTGTGACACCAGAACCCCGAAGAATCACCCGTTTCATTGGGGGCTTGGAGCCCGCGATAAAGGCGAGTGTAAAGGCCTCTCGGCCGACGACCTTCAGGTCAGTTACTGACCTCTCCTTGTCTCTCACCTTAGACGCTGTCCGTCTGAGGACACTAAGGAACAAGGAGGCTGAGAAGAGAAAACGTGAGGATGATACCTCACGAAGATCAGGGAAGAAGCACCATGGAAACGGTGAAGGCAAAAGAGGGTCGGAGGCGAAGAAAGATGGGCAAGTTGGTGAAAGGCCCAACTGCAAAATCTGCAAGAAACCCCACTCTGGGAAGTGCAGATTTGCATCAAACTCACAGTCGCAATCAAAGACTTTTTCCTGTGGACTATGCAAGTCCAAGGATCATAAGACTGTGGAGTGCAAAAAGATCAAGGATGCAACCTGCTACGGTTGTAACGAAAAGGGGCACATCAAGAGTAACTGCCCTAAGTATGCCAAGAAGGCGGAAGAGACAAAGAAGTCAAATGCGAGAGTTTTTCGCATGGATGCAAAGGAAGCGGTCCAGAACGACAACGTGCTCACAGGTACTTTTCTCGTAAATAATATATTTGCAAGAGTACTATTCGATTCTGGCGCTGATAAATCCTTTGTAGACCAGAAATTTTGCCAACTACTAAATATGCCTATCAAAACCCTTGACGTGAAATACGAAGTAGAGTTAGCAGACGGCACGATAGAAACCGTCTCTACTGTTCTAGAGGGATGTGAAATGTCCATTAAGAACCATTCTTTTCCTCTATCTCTACTCCCTTTTAAACTAGCGGGTTTCGACATAGTCCTAGGCATGGACTGGTTATCCCGTAATCAGGCCCAAATCATTTGCGGCAAGAGGCATATAGTGCTAAAGACTCCGAGTGGTGAATCGCTTACCATTCGAGGAGATACGCAGTACGGATTGCCCGAAGACGTATCTATGCTGAAAGCTTCTAGGTGTTTGAACAGAGGCTGTGTAATTTACATGGCTCAGGTGATAATAGAAGAACCTAAGCCGAAGATCGAGGATCTTCCTGTCATTTCTGAATACCCCGAGGTTTTTCCCGAAGAACTACCTGGTTTGCCACCAGATAGACAAGTGGAGTTCAGAATAGACATCATTCCTAGAGCGGCTCCGATAGCAAGAGCACCTTACAGATTAGCTCCGACGGAAATGAAAGAACTGAGGACCCAGTTGGATGAACTGCTGGCGAAAGGTTTTATCAGACCTAGTTCGTCTCCCTGGGGAGCACCAGTCCTATTTGTAAAGAAGAAGGACGGGTCGATGCGGTTGTGCATCGACTATCGAGAGCTAAATAAAGTTACCATAAAGAACAGATATCCTTTACCAAGGATCGATGATCTGTTCGATCAGCTGCAAGGAGCGAGCTACTTTTCGAAGATCGACTTAAGGTCGGGCTATCATCAGCTAAGGGTCAGAGATGAAGATGTACATAAGACAGCATTTAGGACTCGCTATGGTCATTACGAGTTCCTGGTGATGCCTTTTGGGCTCACAAATGCACCGGCTGCGTTCATGGATCTCATGAATCGCGTCTGCAAGCCGTATTTGGACAAATTTGTCATAGTCTTCATCGACGATATCCTTATATATTCCAAGAACCAAGCTGACCACGAGAAGCACCTCCGTTGCATTCTCGAATTACTACAACGTGAGAAACTCTACGCCAAATTCTCGAAGTGTGAATTCTGGCTACGAGAGGTCCAGTTTTTAGGTCACGTTGTGAGTGAGCGTGGTATCCAAGTGGATCCCGCTAAGGTAGAGGCGGTCATGAACTGGCAAGAGCCAAAGACGCCTACCAAAATACGTAGTTTCCTGGGATTGGCAGGTTACTACAGGAGATTTATTGAGAACTTTTCGAGGATTGCTGCGCCCTTGACTTCCTTGACCAAGAAGAAGGAAAAGTACATTTGGGGCCCAAAGCAGCAAGAGTCCTTCGAAATACTGAAGCAAAAGCTAAGCAACGCACCTGTGCTGACATTACCAGAAGGTACAGATGAATTCGTAGTTTACTGCGATGCATCACACACGGGCATGGGGTGTGTGCTTATGCAGAAGGGCAAGGTGATTGCCTATGCTTCAAGGCAATTAAAGGTGCACGAAAAGAATTACACCACCCATGATTTGGAGTTAGGTGCCGTTGTATTTGCACTGAAATTATGGAGGCACTACCTTTATGGTATTAAATTTGTGATTTATTCTGATCACAAAAGCCTCCAGCACCTGTTCAACCAGAAAGAGTTGAACATGAGACAGCGCCGTTGGATGGAGACCTTGAATGACTATGATTGCGAGATCAGGTACCACCCCGGCAAAGCGAATGTAGTCGCCGATGCCTTGAGCAGAAAAGAAAGGGTAAAACCTATTCGAATCAATGCCAAAAGCATTGAGGTCAAGAACAATTTAATTGAAAAGATATTAGCTGCACAGCGAGAGGCTGTGTTGGAAGCTAATTATCCTAATGAAAAGCTGGGAGTAACTGAGGAGCAGTTGACTCTTAGCAAGGATGGAATCCTTAGATTGAACGGACGTATATGGGTTCCAATTTATGGGGGACTACGAGATGTTATCCTCCAGGAAGCCCATAGTTCCAAATACTCAGTCCATCCTGGTGCAGACAAAATGTACCAAGACTTAAAGGCAAATTATTGGTGGATAGGCTTGAAAAAGTCTGTAGCCGCCCATGTAGCAAAGTGCTTGACTTGTGCTCAAGTCAAAGCCGAGCACCAAAAGCCGTCTGGCTTGCTACAACAGCCTGAACTTCCCGAGTGGAAGTGGGAATGCGTAACTATGGACTTCATAACCAAGTTACCCAAAACCAGGAAAGGAAACGATACAATATGGGTCATAGTCGATAGGCTGACTAAATCAGCTCATTTTCTACCCATCAAGGAGACGTATAGCTCCGATATGTTAGCCCAACTTTATGTTGATAAGATTGTAGCCTTACACGGCATACCTGTGTCTATTATCTCCGACAGGGATACCAGGTACACATCTCACTTCTGGAAGAGTTTCCAGCAATCTTTGGGCACGCGTTTGAACTTTAGTACGGCTTACCATCCACAGACGGACGGTCAGAGTGAGCGTACCATTCAAACGTTGGAAGACATGCTTCGTGCGTGTGCAATCGATTTAGGCGGTAACTGGGATAAGAATCTACCCCTAATCGAATTCTCCTACAATAATAGCTACCATACCAGCATAAAGGCTGCGCCTTTCGAGGCATTATACGGTAGGAAATGTAGATCGCCTGTTTGTTGGGCGGAAGTAGGAGAGGTCCAATTATCAGGACCAGAGATTGTTTTCCAGACAACGGACAAGATTGTCCAGATCCGGGAACGTCTTAAGGCTGCCCGTGATAGGCAGAAAAGCTACGCCGATCCAAAACGTAAGGATCTTCACTTCGAAGTAGGTGAAAAGGTGTTGCTTAAGGTATCACCCTGGAAGGGGGTGATGCGTTTCGGCAAGAAAGGAAAACTGAGTCCGAGATACATAGGACCTTTTGAGGTCATTGAACGTGTCGAATCAGTCGCCTATAAGTTGAACTTGCCTGAAGAGCTCAATGGAATTCACAACGTGTTCCACATCCGCAATCTCAAAAAGTGCTTCGCCGATGAATCATTGGTGATTCCACACACAGATGTGCATATAGATGAGAGCTTAAAGTTTATAGAAAAACCTTTGTCGATTGAAGATCGACAGGTAAAGAAACTTCGAAGAAAGCACGTACCGATTGTAAAGGTCAAATGGGATGCTCGTAGAGGTCCCAAATATACGTGGGAAGTCGAAGACACTATGAAAGAAAAGTACCCCTATTTATTTGAGTAAATCTCGGGTCGAGATTTATTTTAAGGGGGTGAGGATGTAACACCTCGAATTTTTGTGTCCAATGATGTGTTAACACGTGTCATTTGATTACACGTGGCATCTATAATAAATAAAGGACTAATTTTGACAAACCTTGAAAGTATATAAATTCGAGGGTTATAAATGTCAACAAGGGTAAATATACTGTATAGTAACCCTAAATAATGCTTGTACCTTCAAACGAATAAATCATAGATCGTACGGAAGCGAAACGCGGAAGAAAGTGAGAGATTACGAGCTACAGGGGTTAACTGTGTCAACATGTTTAATTATACCTCTGAGTGACCCTTTAACATTCCCAAGGCTTCGTAACAGTATTATACGCTCACTAGAATATACTGAATAAATTCCCGCGAAGTTCCGTCTTAAAACGAGAGAGTTATACTCAAATTCGTATGAGAAGGGTTAAAAGCGTCAACAGTGAAAGTTAAGGCTTTCCAAATAATTAATAAACTAACCGGGGACTTTATAATGCGGGTAAATAACACGAGGCCCCTATCGGTAAATAACCGAGGGCCAAACCGCAAAGTTACCCCTTCAAACCCGAAAGGTCAGGTAAATCATTACGAAAGATTTCGTTATTAATTACCAGGATTTCGCAATCATTTCAAAAGATTTTAAAAATCTGAAAAACAGGCCCCTCGCGACCCGCGTAAGGTTTTGGCCTAAGTTGAGGCGGGCCGCGAGCCTCCTAATATACGCGCCTGATATTCAAATATCAGGCGACCCGCATTAAACAAGCATGGAACTCCCATGCGGGCCGCGTAAAACGCCCAGATGCAGAATACTTGTAACTACATGCCTTTTGGAGCCTTTGAACGACCAACAACCAATTAATGGAGCATGGGCGCCCCCTACTCGACCCATATCACTTAGGGGCACCTGCCCATCATCCATTATCAGTTATAGGCTGTTGTGTAATGATCTTGAAGGCTTTTGAACACTATAAATAGCCACATTGGCTCATAAGTTCACCACACTTCAAACACACTCATCTCTGATCATTCTAAGGCTCCCAAGCATCCATCTCTGCTCTATAAGCAAGAACTAACTTCTGTAAGTCGTTCACAATCAATATGGTCTTGCATTTTCATAGTTATAGCTTATAAACACAACCGTCGTAACTAACGGTTGTCATTACAATAACTTGCAAATGGTTCAGTCTTATGACGAATCAAAAGTAGTTTTGAGTTGGTATTTATGTGGGTAATAAACCCCTAAAAGGGTTCCCTCTGATCACCACTCTAACTATGTCAAATATCGAGTCAAACGCGCACTTAAAAAGTCAACAGAAAGCTATTTTAGCGATTTATGCATAATCTGTAATGTACATACTAAGGAACCTGTTTTGACACTCATAAAATATGATATTAAGTATATAAACTTGTTTGCGCTCGTTTGAATCGACCATTTGCTATATTGACCCGGTTCGGAGCCGAATGTCGCAAAAGTTTGACTTTTGCATTGACTTCAGTTCTGACCCGTTTTAGTGAGGTATAGACATACCTTAGGACTCTCTTAGGACCAGGTTACATGATGGTATAAACCTCTGTGATCGGTTCATGAGTTATCCGAGTCTTTTACGCATTTCCGTTAATCGCCTAAAAGTTGACCGTAACGCCATTTTGAAAATGAAACAAGTATTTCGGACACGTGAACGGACCAGAACCTTGCTTATTAAATTATAAGCATGTCCTTAAAGTTTCACGTCAATCCGAGGTCTAGAATGAGAGTTATGCTAAATGGCGCATTTAAAGTAAACTTCAGTAATTAACGGCGCAATTAGCATAACACCTATCTAAACCAAGGTTTCGTCACCAAAACTTTTACCCACTGTATTAAAATAATATTTTGGGAATTTTAAAGATTTTTAATAATTTTTACCTCGCTCATAACCTGCGGTTATGGCTACGGTTCGGTAAATACCGAATATGCCCTTTTCAGCCAAAACATGAGTTCTACAAGGTCTTTTGACCCGATTCCAGTTGCTACTGATTTTAAATAATAAATAAAGTATTTTAAGCTTTATAAGCTGTTCGGGAAACTCAGATTTCCAGTAGAACTCGAAAAGCTCTTTTAAAAGTCTTTAAAATGACCAAAAAGCCCCCACAGGGCATAATATTAACTTAAACTCGTTACGGGCATCCCGGAAGGTATCCTACTGATACCACAACCTCTTTAAGGCATATTGACTTAGGAAATAAGCGTAAGACTCTCATGGTTAACCGTTTCGCCTATTGCGCGTCCGGTTCGGCTTATGAAACTAGTTTTCATAATTTAGCCGATACGGGTCAAATTATATTATTTGAACCCCAAAATCCAGAGTGTGAACCTTGAACCCATATAAAACAAGCCTCTGAACGTGTTTGGGGCAGAATCACATTCCATTCTCGGTTTTCGCCTTTTCACGCGATTAAACCGTATTCACATATCGGAACCAACCGGTCTAGGCTACGGCCATTATAACGACTCGTTAGGATTCTAAGAGGTTAATTAAAACCTTCGTTCCAGATTAGGAGCCCCAGTAAAAGCTATCGGTGATTTAATCCAAATTAAGGAAATATACTTGCAAAAGTAAATACTTTAACTTATTTCCCCTATATGGGCTTGGGTTACGGTATATTAATACCGCTTGTTTGAGCATTATATTCTTCCATCGCTTAGGTGGTTAATTAAATAATATGATCGGCTCATTTAAACAGTTTTGTTTCTTAAAAGCCTTTGGGGGGTTTAATGACCGTTGTCCCGGATATCCTTGGCATCATTTTACGAAATGGCCACGGCCATCGACATCCCGGTGTAGGCGTACACCCGGTATATATTGTCGACATTAAATTAAAAGATGTAGCCGTTGGTTTTTATACTACGGTTTTACGCAATGTGGTGTGTCTATAAATCTTTAACCCGGCACAACCCGGGCTACTGAACGCATAAAAGAACATGTAAAACGTTCACAAGATTTTAATAATTTTCCCAAGTTATAAAAGAGTTTGTGCCTTGTGCATTCAAATCAATTTTAATAAACATTTTCAAATGTGTCAGTTGAATGTATCTACCAGTGTAAACTGACGTATTTTCCCCAAAAAGATTAAGTGCAGGTACTATACGAAATGGGCTGGTATAGGCGTCCTAAGCATCGTACATAGTCTCGCAAACTCGATGCTGCATCTGAATGAACAATATTTATTATTTTTGATCCGCTGTGGATATATTCAACTTCTGTAATACATTTGATATTACAACCAGAGGTTGAACTTTATATATTTATCTTAAGCTTCCGCTGTGCATTTATATAATTGTGTGGTTTGACTATATTGTTGCCAACATCGTCACGGTAATCCCCCACCGGGCCCACCGGTGAAACACGTGGAAATCGGGGTGTGACAACCATGTCACTATGGACCCTAGTATAGCCGTTTTTTTGGAAAACGTGACTAGAGAGCTTTAGGAGATTAAGGCAAAGGTAGATAAGTGTGAGTTTTGCCAAGGGGGTCACGATACTAATGCGTGTCCATTGCTAGTTGGTGAGGAGCAAGTTGATTTCGTGGGAGGGGGTTTAAGAAGAGGTCAACCTAGTGGGTTTGGTAATTTTAATTCGAGTTGGCGAAATAATAATAATAATTTTAATAATAATAAAAAAAAATTCTCTCTAATGGTCCCTTTGGTTTCCAAATAGCTCAAAATCCAAATAGGGGTCAAGGTTCATTCTTTGGTGGGTGTTCAAATGGGCAGTTTAATAAGGGCTTCAGACCGTTCACCAATAAGCCACCCAAGGCTTCACTGGTCTTGCTTCACCCATTACCGTTCCACCCATAGTCAATGACAACTCATGGCAAATTCCATCTTATGCCATGCAAGCCATCACCAATAGCATCCAGTTCCACGGCCGCGAGGACGAGGACGCCCCGGCCCACATAAATCGTTTCTCCCGTATCCTTGCTACTTTTAGCCTTCACGGAGCCCCAAACGATGCTACCCACTTACAAGGAGAAGTTAGGGCAGTTGTCGAAAGTCTCGTTGAATGGAGGGTGTTCCGCAGTTGTTTTATATAAGCTTCCAGAAAAGCTTACCGATCCCGATATTTTTACTATTCCATGTCTATTCGGTAGTAACACCAATACTAGAGCCTTAGCCGACCTAGGTGCTAGCATCAATTTGGTTCCGTTTTCTCTCTATGAGAAGCTAGACCTAGGAGAGCTTTCACCTACCCGAATGACATTATCTCTAGCCGATCGGTCTGTGAAATACCCGAGGGGTATAGTTGAGAATTTGCTTGTTAAGGTCGACAAGTTTGTTTTTCCCTCCGATTTTGTCATTCTCGATACGGAAGCGGATGAGAGAGTTCCTATCATACTTGGTCGTCCATTCTTGCGTACCGCTAAAGCACTCGTAGATGTTTACGATGGTAAGATTACACTTAGGGTCGGTGAGGAGAGAGTCACCTTTGAGATAGATCGTTCCATGAACCACCCGAGTGGTTCCGATGACTATAGTGGTCCTTGCCATTCCGTCTACTTCTTGAATTCATTCATCTCATGTTTCGACCATTGTCTAGAGTACATTAGTGGGGACGACTTAGTGGTAGGAGAGAGAGTCGAAGAAGTGTCAAAGAGGGTAGATGAAGTAGAAGTTGAGGGGATTCCTTTGATTCCCGAAGCATTAGTCGTTAGTGATGACGCCACCCAACCCCCACCCTTAGAGCTTAAGGTACTTCCATCTCATTTAGAGTATGCTTTTCTAGGGGAGGGTTCCGAGCTATCCGTTATCATCTCGTCGAAGTTGGAGGAATGAGAGAAGTTGAGGTTGTTGGAGGTGTTGAAGGCTAACAAAGAGGCCATTGCATGGAGGTTGTCCGACATCAAGGGCATAAGCCCTTCTTATTGCACCCACCGGATACTCATGGAGGATGATTACAAGCCGGTGGTGCAACCCCAAAGGTGCCTCAACCCTAACATGCAAGATGTTGGGAAGGTTTTGGAACTCCTAGATGCCGGGATGATATATCCCATCTCCGATTCACCATGGGTTAGTCCTACTTAGGTTGTCCCTAAGAAGGGAGGGATGACTGTTGTCATGAACTCAAAGAATGAGCTTATCCCTTCTCGTACGGTCACAGGTTGGCGCGTGTGCATCGACTACCGAAAGTTGAATGATGCCACCCGAAAAGACCACTTCCCATTGCCCTTCATCGATCAAATGTTGGAGCGTCTCGCGGGTCAACAATTCTATTGTTTTCTAGACGGTTTTTCCGGCTACTTCCAGATCCCCATCGCCCCGGAGGATCAGGACAAGACCACCTTCACATGCCCCTATGGCACATACGCGTACCGACGCATGCCGTCCGGGCTATGTAACGCTTCAGCTACCTTTCAGCGGTGCATGGTTGCCATATTTCAGGATATGATTGAGAGTTCCATGGAGGTTTTCATGGACGATTTTTCGGTATATGGTAACTCCTTTGATGAGTGTTTGAAGAATCTCGAGAGGATGTTGAAGAGGTGCGTTGAGACGAAGCTTAAGTTAAATTGGGAGAAGTGTCACTTCATGGTGACAGAAGGTATTGTGTTAGACACAAGATCTCTAGAGATGGTATAGAGGTAGATCGTGCGAAAATAGATACCATTAGTAGGTTACCTCTACCCACTAGTGTTAAGTCGATCCGGAGTTTTCTAGGTCATGTGGGCTTCTATAGACTCTTGATGCGCGTGTGGTGTTATAGATTTCTATGTATATTTTTAGCCCTTTTTACACGTTAGTCAAGTTTTAAATTTATAAAACACGATATTTTACTAACACCAAACACACATATGGGCAAGTGCACCCATCGTGAGCGTAGTCTAGTGTTGGTAAAATACCGAGGTCGTACAAGGACACAAGAGCTTTTAGTACCGGTTTCTCCTGAACGTCTAATCAAATCAAAAGTTTAGAAAAAGCTTTTAAACTAGAAAATAAAAACTAAAAATGCTGAAAATAAAAATAAAAGTAGAAACAGATAGACAAGATGAATCACTTGGATCCAACTCGTGTTTAGTGTAACTTTTGATTATTTCCGCACTTTTGCACTTTTTAAGAGATTATCTTAGTTAATGTAGTAGGCCCCTTTTTTGAAGGTGACGTTACCCTCAACCTAGTAGTTTGAGTCAGCAAGGATACAATCCTAAAGGGTCGGATTATTGAAAGATAATTAATTAACTTATTAATGCATAATATGGTAGGCCCCTCTTTTGAAGGTGACGTTACCGTCGGCTCAGTAGTCTGAGTCAGCAGGGATACAGTCCTAAGTAGCCGGGTTAAAGTTTTAATAGTAGCTTACATATGAGGGGATCAAAGAGTTTGGACCCCCGCCATCCAATACCAGTGGGTATTGAAGGAGGTCCTACTAAATTTGACCCAGGTCCTTGCAGGATTTATACACTGAACAAGGAAAGACTCTTACCAAACCATTCCCTTAACCCCCGACCAGGTAGCCAACATATCTCCATATAGACCGTGGAGATATGAATGGTGAAAATCTTTTATTTTATATAGACAGTAAAATAACGCCAAGACACCACGGACAAATGATAAGGAAGATTCACCTTCAACATAAGAAACTAGTTATTAAAGTCATTAATACATAACCAAATAAAAAGTGCGAAAAGATTAAAAATAAAAAGTATTACACTAGACACTTGTCTTCACCAAGTGATGTAAGAGACTTAGACAAACATGGCCTTTGATTGTCAAGAACTCTTACGATCAATCTTGGATCCCGAGACTACTCACACACTCTATGATGGATGATGGATGATGGTGGTGGATGTGGATTGTGATGGTGGTGGGTGGATGAAGTGTGAGAGAGGTGGTGTGCCAAGGGATGGTTTGCAAATGAGCCAAGCACCCCTATTTATAGCATGCACAGAAGCCCGGACACGGCCCCGTGTCCATTGGGCATGGCCCCGTGTCCACCCATATTCTCTTTCTTCATTAATTGCAGTTTGTCTGCATTAGTTGACCACGCCCCCGTGTCTGCTGGGCACGACCCCGTGTGCAGAAGCATATCTGTACTATCAAGATTTTCCTAGATTCTGCGAATCTTAGAGTTGACCACGGCCCCGTGTCCGCTGGGCACGCCCCCGTGGTGGGTGATAGAAGCTTCTACAACTTTGTCTTTTCTGCAGACACTTGGGCACGCCCCCGTGCTCATTGAGCACGGGGCGTGTTCAGCCTTCTGTTCTCTTGTTTTTGCTTGGGAAGATGCTGTCGGGGGGTCGGGCATGCCACGTTTGTTCCTTTTCTTGTATTTATGTTATATTTAGCTGCCTTTTTGCTTCTTTTGTTCATTTGAGCTCATTTAATCCTGAAAATACAAAAGGAAGACAAAAACACACTTTTTCCAACATTAGTACTAAAAAGGGTTAGTTTTATGCCACATTTGATGTAATTTATATGTTGCATTTTGCGCACATCAATGCTTCGTTAGGGATTTCTCAAAAATCACTCGCCCCATGACCCGTCTTTTAGAGAAAGATGTTCCATTCGTCTTCGACGAGGAGTGTCTTAAAGCCTTCAACTTTTTGAAGGAACAGCTTGTGTGTGCACCTATTCTTATCTCGCTCGACTGGAGCTTGCCGTTTGAGCTCATGTGGACACGAGTGACTATGTCGTTGGAGTGGTACTAGGACAAAGAAAGGACAAGAACTTCCACTCCATATACTACGCGAGCAAAACATTAAATAATGCTCAAGAGAACTACACCACCACGGAGAAAGAACTCTTAGCCGTAGTTTTTGCTTTCCAAAAATTCCGTTCATACCTCGTGCTATCTAAGACCATAGTTTTCACCGACCATTCTGCGTTGCGGTTTCTTTTCCAAAAGAAAGACGCTAAACCCCGACTCATTCGGTGGATTCTATTGCTTTCCGATCTTTTTTTTTGGCTTCATCATCATTTTTTTTTCAAGAAGTCATAAGAAAAACCGAGCTTTTTTACTAAAATAAAGGGTTTAAAATGAAAAAGGGTTTTTAGTGGGTAAAAGGGTGTTTGTTTTGGGTTAAGAAATGAAAAGGTTTAGGCTCAAATGGGTTAACTAGGGGGATTTTTGGGTAGGTGGTAAAAAAAAAAAGAAAAATAATGGTGTAGAAATAAAAAGGGGTTAGTCCTAATGACTCCATCATTTACTTACTCGGGTTTAAGTTGGTAAGGACCGGGAATGTATCGTCGTGGCAAGTTCTAGAGTCGTAAGAACCAAGTGGCTATTCACACAAGAAACGAAAAATGAGCATTTAGTTTAAAGATGTATATTTGTATGCTCAATAAAGGCTTAAAACTCACTTTTTCTGGGAATGAGTTTTTATGTGATCAAGTATATATAATCAAATTTTAACTAGGTTGGTCATGCCGTTTCATAATTTTCTTATATTGGTTCTTTTTATCACGACGCTATCGGTTGTAAATTTGTAAAAATATAACCTTTTTAGAACTTCAAATTACCAAATTAAACCTAGACAAGTAAAAAATGAAACTTTTTTTTGAAAAAAATTTGGGGTGATTAGCAGTTCCAATAGAGTTTTGTGTAAGGCTTGTAATTAGGACTTCCAAAATTCAAGGTTTTAGCATCCCCCCCCCCCCACACACACACTTAAATTACACATTGTCCTCAATGTGTCCCAAAAATAAGTTTTTAGGTTGATTGAATGTGTAAAAAGGTGTGAAAAAGCAAAAATTTATGTTACTGAGCGTCTGGACACGACCCCGTGGTGTCCGGGCACGGCCCGTGTTCAGATCGCCAGTAACAGAAACTAGTAAAAAGAAACAGAAGCCTAGGCACGGGGGCGTGTTCAGCGAGCACGCCCCGTGTCCAGTTCCCTGAACTGGGCATTTTTCTGCAGATGGTTGAGCACGGGGCGTGTTGGCTGAGCACGGCCCCGTGCTGAACTTGCTGTAATGAGGAAAAATTTTTCTGGTGGCCCTGTTTTTGTGCATGGGGTGCTAGTTCAAGTTTCCCTTAGTATCCTTCACCATCCCGAGTGTGTTTTAACCATTACAACATCATCCAAACACCAAATTAATTAAACCCATCATTCATTCGAATAGAGAGAGTTACATAATAATCCTAATAAGTTAAAATTCTAGATAAATAGGTCAAAAGAAACACAAGAAGTCAAAACCAAGAAGTTCTAGCCTAAATTTTATTCCATTAGCAAAATTTCTGAAAAGATAATTCTCTCGATTGGATGCGGCTCGAAGAACTTCTTCCTCCGGTCATGGGTTCCTCACACGTAGGCGAGCCATTCTTCTATTTCCCTTGGGAGAAGAAAGGCGGGCTCGTTGGCATCAGTTTGAGGGGGTTCAACCTCCACCGGGACTTCTTGCAATTCGTCAAGTGGAGGCTCTGCTGGAATGTCATCCCATCCGGTGGGATTGTTGACTCCATGTGCTAGGTTCCAATCCTCTTGAGGGAGGATTGACTCCATAGGAGGTGTCACAAGAATGTTCAACCTCTGGTGCAAGAGGTTGATTTCTTGAAAATTGTTTTCCAACCCCACCGTAAGATAGTTTATACGGTCTATGAGGACCTCCTCTACCGATGTCATCTCATCAAGAGCTTCACGTAATGCCATCACGTAGCGTACGGGAGTTGCTTTGATTGATGACCTCCGTTCTCTTCTACTGTTTCTGGAATGTGTCGACGAAGTTCCACTGTTTTGGATCGACATTCTACGTAAATAAACTGAAAAGAGTTCATTTAAAGAAACAGTAACCTCGGACATGGCCCCGTGCTCAATGAGCACGGCCCCGTGTTCAAATTTCTGCAGGTTTTGAAGCAAGGAATCTTGGAGTTTCAAATTATTTTTTCAACTTAAGAAACGTTTCTCAGTAGAAATAACTTAAAACAATGTTATAAAACTTATTTTTAACAAGATTCCTTGCACAAAAACCTAATAAAGATCACAATAAAGCTTGGAGTCATGGTGATCTCAAGCTCTAATGGAGGTGTTGAGGTAAAAAAATGAAGAAGAAGGGAATGGACAAGAGAGGAAAGGACAAGATGGTTGTTGAGAACCTTCTTTTAGAAAATACCTAGGATGGTATGTGTAAAGATCTCACCAAATCTCTGTCCCTGGAATGGTCCAAATGTGCAGGATTATTGGCTGCATTTATAGAAAACGACAGCACGCTGCACACGGCCCCGTGTCGGCTGGACACGACCCCGTGTGCAGGTAGGATCCAGACACGTTTTGTCCGTATTCTGACAAAAAGTCAGAAAGGAATCTTTTGGTGGACACGGGGGCGTGCTGACCTGGACACGGCCACGTGTCTAGAGGCTGTTTATGAAGTTTCGTATATTTTTAAGGAATTATTCCGGATCGGGCGGTTCCTTACTAGTTGGAACAACCCCAAAGTGCCTGAGATACCTTAATTGCTCTAGATTAAGACGAGAACGCAAGAGGTTGTCGGTAAGGGTGATTCCTATGCTAAATGTAGGTGGACAAGTCCAACCCTTTCGTGGGCTCTCGTTAAAGAAGGTGTATGCCGAATCGCTCAGGTGTATGTATGCACCGAACGAAGTGGATGGGGAGTCCTTCACGACACAATCGACACAGGGACGACTATCGCTCAAGTCCTCGCTAGAATTAGAGGTAATATCTGGAACAACGAAGTTGTTTTTATTCGAATGCGATCCCAACAACTCTTCTTGGGTATCGTCTTGAGATGGAAAGTCCAACTCAAGTTCTTTTGACCAATTAAGAATTAAATCGTCTAGTTGAAATAATTCATCAAGAAGCATTTCTCCTAGAAGGTCCGATTGAGAGCATTCGAGGGAGAGATATGGATTATTTTTACTTTCGCCCCTCTTAAGGCTACAGGAAAAAAATGGGTCTATATAATGGGGCTTATAATTTAGAAAATAACATTCTAAATCTTTATGGGGGCCACCACATATTTGACACCACGTACCATAAGAGTGCCGAAAGTAAAAAAAATATCAGTATCACTCCTGTTTGTGTCAGAAATTACCAACCGTCGGGATCTTACGGTTCTGTTTTCAGTAACTGATACTTGGGCACGGGGCGTGTTGAGTGGGCACGGCCCCGTGTTCAGCTACTGTCTGACTTAAAGCAGGATTGCCAGTACCAAAGATTGGGCACGGGGCGTGTTCAGCGGGCACGACCCGTGCTGAGTTCTATAGAAGCTGAAAAATTAAGAAAAACCCTAAAAAAATATAGAAAATTATGAAAAACGATTAGGCCGTTGATTCCTGACTTTCTTAAAACCCTTGTGTCCCCGGCAACGACGCCAAAAACTTGATGGGTGTGTGGTGTTATAGATTTTTATGTATATTTTTAGCCCTTTTTACACGTTGGTCAAGTTTTAAATTTATAAAACACGATATTTTACTAACACCAAACACACATATGGGCAAGTGCACCTATCGTGAGCGTAGTATAGTGTTGGTAAAATACCGAGGTCGTACAAGGACACAAGAGCTTTTAGTACCGGTTTCTCCTGAACGTCTAATCAAATCAAAAGTTTAGAAAAAGCTTTTAAACTAGAAAATAAAAACTAAAAATGCTGAAAATAAAAATAAAAGTAGAAACAGATAGACAAGATGAATCACTTGGATCCAACTCGTGTTTAGTGTAACTTTTGATTATTTCCGCACTTTTGCACTTTTTAAGAGATTATCTTAGTTAATGTAGTAGGCCCCTTTTTTGAAGGTGACGTTACCCTCAACCTAGTAGTTTGAGTCAGCAAGGATACAATCCTAAAGGGTCGGATTATTGAAAGATAATTAATTAACTTATTAATGCATAATATGGTAGGCCCCTCTTTTGAAGGTGACGTTACCGTCGGCTCAGTAGTCTGAGTCAGCAGGGATACAGTCCTAAGTAGCCGGGTTAAAGTTTTAATAGTAGCTTACATATGAGGGGATCAAAGAGTTTGGACCCCCGCCATCCAATACCAGTGGGTATTGAAGGAGGTCCTACTAAATTTGACCCAGGTCCTTGCAGGATTTATACACTGAACAAGGAAAGACTCTTACCAAACCATTCCCTTAACCCCCGACCAGGTAGCCAACATATCTCCATATAGACCGTGGAGATATGAATGGTGAAAATCTTTTATTTTATATAGACAGCAAAATAACGCCAAGACACCACGGACAAATGATAAGGAAGATTCACCTTCAACATAAGAAACTAGTTATTAAAGTCATTAATACATAACCAAATAAAAAGTGCGAAAAGATTAAAAATAAAAAGTATTACACTAGACACTTGTCTTCACCAAGTGATGTAAGAGACTTAGGCAAACATGGCCTTTGATTGTCAAGAACTCTTACGATCAATCTTGGATCCCGAGACTACTCACACACTCTATGATGGATGATGGATGATGGTGGTGGATGTGGATTGTGATGGTGGTGGGTGGATGAAGTATGAGAGAGGTGGTGTGCCAAGGGATGGTTTGCAAATGAGCCAAGCACCCCTATTTATAGCATGCACAGAAGCCCGGACACGGCCCCGTGTCCATTGGGCATGGCCTCGTGTCCACCCATATTCTCTTTCTTCATTAATTGCAGTTTGTCTTCATTAGTTGACCACGCACCCGTGTCTGCTGGGCACGACCCCGTGTGCAGAAGCATATCTGTACTATCAAGATTTTCCTAGATTCTGCGAATCTTAGAGTTGACCACGGCCCCGTGTCCGCTGGGCACGCCCCCGTGGTGGGTGATAGAAGCTTCTACAACTTTGTCTTTTCTGCAGACACTTGGGCACGCCCCCGTGCTCATTGAGCACGGGGCGTGTTCAGCCTTCCGTTCTCTTGTTTTTGCTTGGGAAGATGCTGTCGGGGGGTCGGGCATGCCACGTTTGTTCCTTTTCTTGTATTTATGTTATATTTAGCTGCCTTTTTGCTTCTTTTGTTCATTTGAGCTCATTTAATCCTGAAAATACAAAAGGAAGACAAAAACACACTTTTTCCAACATTAGTACTAAAAAGGGTTAGTTTTATACCACATTTGATGTAATTTATATGTTGCATTTTGCGCACATCAACGCTTCGTTAGGGATTTCTCAAAAATCACTCGCCCCATGACCCGTCTTTTAGAGAAAGATGTTCCATTCGTCTTCGACGAGGAGTGTCTTAAAGCCTTCAACTTTTTGAAGGAACAGCTTGTGAGTGCACCTATTCTTATCTCGCTCGACTGGAGCTTGCCGTTTGAGCTCATGTGGACACGAGTGACTATGTCGTTGGAGTGGTACTAGGACAAAGAAAGGACAAGAACTTCCACTCCATATACTACGCGAGCAAAACATTAAATAATGCTCAAGAGAACTACACCACCACGGAGAAAGAACTCTTAGCCGTAGTTTTTGCTTTCCAAAAATTCCGTTCATACCTCGTGCTATCTAAGACCATAGTTTTCACCGACCATTCTGCGTTGCGTTTTCTTTTCCAAAAGAAAGACGCTAAACCCCGACTCATTCGGTGGATTCTATTGCTTTCCGAGCTTTTTTTTTGGCTTCATCATCATTTTTTTTTTCAAGAAGTCATAAGAAAAACCGAGCTTTTTTACTAAAATAAAGGGTTTAAAATGAAAAAGGGTTTTTGGTGGGTAAAAGGGTGTTTGTTTTGGGTTAAGAAATGAAAAGGTTTAGGCTCAAATGGGTTAACTAGGGGGATTTTTGGGTAGGTGGTAAAAAAAAAGAAAAATAATGGTGTAGAAATAAAAAGGGGTTAGTCCTAATGACTCCATCATTTACTTACTCGGGTTTAAGTTGGTAAGGACCGGGAATGTATCGTCGTGGCAAGTTCTAGAGTCGTAAGAACCAAGTGGCTATTCACACAAGAAACGAAAAATGAGCATTTAGTTTAAAGATGTATATTTGTATGCTCAATAAAGGCTTAAAACTCACTTTTTCTGGGAATGAGTTTTTATGTGATCAAGTATATATAATCAAATTTTAACTAGGTTGGTCATGCCGTTTCATAATTTTCTTATATTGGTTCTTTTTATCACGACGCTATCGGTTGTAAATTTGTAAAAATATAACCTTTTTAGAACTTCAAATTCCCAAATTAAACCTAGACAAGTAAAAAATGAAATTTTTTTTTGAAAAAAATTTGGGGTGATTAGCAGTTCCAATAGAGTTTTGTGTAAGGCTTGTAATTAGGACTTCCAAAATTCAAGGTTTTAGCATCCCCCCCCCCCACACACACACACTTAAATTACACATTGTCCTCAATGTGTCCCAAAAATAAGTTTTTAGGTTGATTGAATGTGTAAAAAGGTGTGAAAAAGCAAAAATTTATGTTACTGAGCGTCTGGACACGACCCCGTGGTGTCCGGGCACGGCCCGTGTTCAGATCGCCAGTAACAGAAACTAGTAAAAAGAAACAGAAGCCTAGGCACGGGGGCGTGTTCAGCGAGCACGCCCCGTGTCCAGTTCCCTGAACTGGGCATTTTTCTGCAGATGGTTGAGCACGGGGCGTGTTGGCTGAGCACGGCCCCGTGCTGAACTTGCTGTAATGACGAAAAATTTTTCTGGTGGCCCTGTTTTTGTGCATGGGGTGCTAGTTCAAGTTTCCCTTAGTATCCTTCACCATCCCGAGTGTGTTTTAACCATTACAACATCATCCAAACACCAAATTAATTAAACCCATCATTCATTCGAATAGAGAGAGTTACATAATAATCCTAATAAGTTAAAATTCTAGATAAATAGGTCAAAAGAAACACAAGAAGTCAAAACCAAGAAGTTCTAGCCTAAATTTTATTCCATTAGCAAAATCTCTGAAAAGATAATTCTTTTGATTGGATGCGGCTCGAAGAACTTCTTCCTCCGGTCATGGGTTCCTCACACGTAGGCGAGCCATTCTTCTATTTCCCTTGGGAGAAGAAAGGCGGGCTCGTTGGCATCAGTTTGAGGGGGTTCAACCTCCACCGGGACTTCTTGCAATTCGTCAAGTGGAGGCTCTGCTGGAATGTCATCCCATCCGGTGGGATTGTTGACTCCATGTGCTAGGTTCCAATCCTCTTGAGGGAGGATTGACTCCATAGGAGGTGTCACAAGAATGTTCAACCTCTGGTGCAAGAGGTTGATTTCTTGAAAATTGTTTTCCAACCCCACCGTAAGATAGTTTATACGGTCTATGAGGACCTCCTCTACCGATGTCATCTCATCAAGAGCTTCACGTAATGCCATCACGTAGCGTACGGGAGTTGCTTTGATTGATGACCTCCGTTCTCTTCTACTATTTCTGGAATGTGTCGACGAAGTTCCACTGTTTTGGATCGACATTCTACGGAAATAAACTGAAAAGAGTTCATTTAAAGAAACAGTAACCTCGGACATGGCCCCGTGCTCAATGAGCACGGCCCCGTGTTCAAATTTCTGCAGGTTTTGAAGCAAGGAATCTTGGAGTTTCAAATTATTTTTTCAACTTAAGAAACGTTTCTCAGTAGAAATAACTTAAAACAATGTTATAAAACTTATTTTTAACAAGATTCCTTGCACAAAAACCTAATAAAGATCACAATAAAGCTTGGAGTCATGGTGATCTCAAGCTCTAATGGAGGTGTTGAGGTAAAAAAATGAAGAAGAAGGGAATGGACAAGAGAGGAAAGGACAAGATGGTTGTTGAGAACCTTCTTTTAGAAAATACCTAGGATGGTATGTGTAAAGATCTCACCAAATCTCTGTCCCTGGAATGGTCCAAATGTGCAGGATTATTGGCTGCATTTATAGAAAACGACAGCACGCTGCACACGGCCCCGTGTCGGCTGGACACGACCCCGTGTGCAGGTAGGATCCAGACACGTTTTGTCCGTATTCTGACAAAAAGTCAGAAAGGAATCTTTTGGTGGACACGGGGGCATGCTGACCTGGACACGGCCCCGTGTCTAGAGGCTGTTTATGAAGTTTCGTATATTTTTAAGGAATTATTCCGGATCGGGCGGTTCCTTACTAGTTGGAACAACCCCAAAGTGCCTGAGATACCTTAATTGCTCTAGATTAAGACGAGAACGCAAGAGGTTGTCGGTAAGGGTGATTCCTATGCTAAATGTAGGTGGACAAGTCCAACCCTTTCGTGGGCTCTCGTTAAAGAAGGTGTATGCCGAATCGCTCAGGTGTATGTATGCACTGAACGAAGTGGATGGGGAGTCCTTCACGACACAATCGACACAGGGACGACTATCGCTCAAGTCCTCGCTAGAATTAGAGGTAATATCTGGAACAACGAAGTTGTTTTTATTCGAATGCGATCCCAACAACTCTTCTTGGGTATCGTCTTGAGATGGAAAGTCCAACTCAAGTTCTTTTGACCAATTAAGAATTAAATCGTCTAGTTGAAATAATTCATCAAGAAGCATTTCTCCTAGAAGGTCCGATTGAGAGCATTCGAGGGAGAGATAGGGATTATTTTTACTTTCGCCCCTCTTAAGGCTACAGGAAAAAAATGGGTCTATATAATGGGGCTTATAATTTAGAAAATAACATTCTAAATCTTTATGGGGGCCACCACATATTTGACACCACGTACCATAAGAGTGCCGAAAGTAAAAAATATCACTATCACTCATGTTTGTGTCAGAAATTACCAACCGTCGGGATCTTACGGTTCTGTTTTCAGTAACTGATACTTGGGCACGGGGCGTGTTCAGCGGGCACGACCCGTGCTGAGTTCTATAGAAGCTGAAAAATTAAGAAAAACCCTAAAAAAATATAGAAAATTAAGAAAAACGATTAGGCCGTTGATTCCTGACTTTCTTAAAACCCTTGTGTCCCCGGCAACGACGCCAAAAACTTGATGGGTGTGTGGTGTTATAGATTTTTATGTATATTTTTAGCCCTTTTTACACGTTGGTCAAGTTTTAAATTTATAAAACACGATATTTTACTAACACCAAACACACATATGGGCAAGTGCACCTATCGTGAGCGTAGTATAGTGTTGGTAAAATACCGAGGTCGTACAAGGACACAAGAGCTTTTAGTACCGGTTTCTCCTGAACGTCTAATCAAATCAAAAGTTTAGAAAAAGCTTTTAAACTAGAAAATAAAAACTAAAAATGCTGAAAATAAAAATAAAAGTAGAAACAGATAGACAAGATGAATCACTTGGATCCAACTCGTGTTTAGTGTAACTTTTGATTATTTCCGCACTTTTGCACTTTTTAAGAGATTATCTTAGTTAATGTAGTAGGCCCCTTTTTTGAAGGTGACGTTACCCTCAACCTAGTAGTTTGAGTCAGCAAGGATACAATCCTAAAGGGTCGGATTATTGAAAGATAATTAATTAACTTATTAATGCATAATATGGTAGGCCCCTCTTTTGAAGGTGACGTTACCGTCGGCTCAGTAGTCTGAGTCAGCAGGGATACAGTCCTAAGTAGCCGGGTTAAAGTTTTAATAGTAGCTTACATATGAGGGGATCAAAGAGTTTGGACCCCCGCCATCCAATACCAGTGGGTATTGAAGGAGGTCCTACTAAATTTGACCCAGGTCCTTGCAGGATTTATACACTGAACAAGGAAAGACTCTTACCAAACCATTCCCTTAACCCCCGACCAGGTAGCCAACATATCTCCATATAGACCGTGGAGATATGAATGGTGAAAATCTTTTATTTTATATAGACAGTAAAATAACGCCAAGACACCACGGACAAATGATAAGGAAGATTCACCTTCAACATAAGAAACTAGTTATTAAAGTCATTAATACATAACCAAATAAAAAGTGCGAAAAGATTAAAAATAAAAAGTATTACACTAGACACTTGTCTTCACCAAGTGATGTAAGAGACTTAGACAAACATGGCCTTTGATTGTCAAGAACTCTTACGATCAATCTTGGATCCCGAGACTACTCACACACTCTATGATGGATGATGGATGATGGTGGTGGATGTGGATTGTGATGGTGGTGGGTGGATGAAGTGTGAGAGAGGTGGTGTGCCAAGGGATGGTTTGCAAATGAGCCAAGCACCCCTATTTATAGCATGCACAGAAGCCCGGACACGGCCCCGTGTCCATTGGGCATGGCCCCGTGTCCACCCATATTCTCTTTCTTCATTAATTGCAGTTTGTCTGCATTAGTTGACCACGCCCCCGTGTCTGCTGGGCACGACCCCGTGTGCAGAAGCATATCTGTACTATCAAGATTTTCCTAGATTCTGCGAATCTTAGAGTTGACCACGGCCCCGTGTCCGCTGGGCACGCCCCCGTGGTGGGTGATAGAAGCTTCTACAACTTTGTCTTTTCAGCAGACACTTGGGCACGCCCCCGTGCTCATTGAGCACGGGGCGTGTTCAGCCTTCTGTTCTCTTGTTTTTGCTTGGGAAGATGCTGTCGGGGGGTCGGGCATGCCACGTTTGTTCCTTTTCTTGTATTTATGTTATATTTAGCTGCCTTTTTGCTTCTTTTGTTCATTTGAGCTCATTTAATCCTGAAAATACAAAAGGAAGACAAAAACACACTTTTTCCAACATTAGTACTAAAAAGGGTTAGTTTTATGCCACATTTGATGTAATTTATATGTTGCATTTTGCGCACATCAACGCTTCGTTAGGGATTTCTCAAAAATCACTCGCCCCATGACCCGTCTTTTAGAGAAAGATGTTCCATTCGTCTTCGACGAGGAGTGTCTTAAAGCCTTCAACTTTTTGAAGGAACAGCTTGTGTGTGCACCTATTCTTATCTCGCTCGACTGGAGCTTGCCGTTTGAGCTCATGTGGACACGAGTGACTATGTCGTTGGAGTGGTACTAGGACAAAGAAAGGACAAGAACTTCCACTCCATATACTACGCGAGCAAAACATTAAATAATGCTCAAGAGAACTACACCACCACGGAGAAAGAACTCTTAGCCGTAGTTTTTGCTTTCCAAAAATTCCGTTCATACCTCGTGCTATCTAAGACCATAGTTTTCACCGACCATTCTGCGTTGCGGTTTCTTTTCCAAAAGAAAGACGCTAAACCCCGACTCATTCGGTGGATTCTATTGCTTTCCGAGCTTTTTTTTTGGCTTCATCATCATTTTTTTTTTCAAGAAGTCATAAGAAAAACCGAGCTTTTTTACTAAAATAAAGGGTTTAAAATGAAAAAGGGTTTTTGGTGGGTAAAAGGGTGTTTGTTTTGGGTTAAGAAATGAAAAGGTTTAGGCTCAAATGGGTTAACTAGGGGGATTTTTGGGTAGGTGGTAAAAAAAAAAAGAAAAATAATGGTGTAGAAATAAAAAGGGGTTAGTCCTAATGACTCCATCATTTACTTACTCGGGTTTAAGTTGGTAAGGACCGGGAATGTATCGTCGTGGCAAGTTCTAGAGTCGTAAGAACCAAGTGGCTATTCACACAAGAAACGAAAAATGAGCATTTAGTTTAAAGATGTATATTTGTATGCTCAATAAAGGCTTAAAACTCACTTTTTCTGGGAATGAGTTTTTATGTGATCAAGTATATATAATCAAATTTTAACTAGGTTGGTCATGCCGTTTCATAATTTTCTTATATTGGTTCTTTTTATCACGACGCTATCGGTTGTAAATTTGTAAAAATATAACCTTTTTAGAACTTCAAATTACCAAATTAAACCTAGACAAGTAAAAAATGAAATTTTTTTTTGAAAAAAATTTGGGGTGATTAGCAGTTCCAATAGAGTTTTGTGTAAGGCTTGTAATTAGGACTTCCAAAATTCAAGGTTTTAGCATCCCCCCCCCCCACACACACACACTTAAATTACACATTGTCCTCAATGTGTCCCAAAAATAAGTTTTTAGGTTGATTGAATGTGTAAAAAGGTGTGAAAAAGCAAAAATTTATGTTACTGAGCGTCTGGACACGACCCCGTGGTGTCCGGGCACGGCCCGTGTTCAGATCGCCAGTAACAGAAACTAGTAAAAAGAAACAGAAGCCTAGGCACGGGGGCGTGTTCAGCGAGCACGCCCCGTGTCCAGTTCCCTGAACTGGGCATTTTTCTGCAGATGGTTGAGCACGGGGCGTGTTGGCTGAGCACGGCCCCGTGCTGAACTTGCTGTAATGAGGAAAAATTTTTCTGGTGGCCCTGTTTTTGTGCATGGGGTGCTAGTTCAAGTTTCCCTTAGTATCCTTCACCATCCCGAGTGTGTTTTAACCATTACAACATCATCCAAACACCAAATTAATTAAACCCATCATTCATTCGAATAGAGAGAGTTACATAATAATCCTAATAAGTTAAAATTCTAGATAAATAGGTCAAAAGAAACACAAGAAGTCAAAACCAAGAAGTTCTAGCCTAAATTTTATTCCATTAGCAAAATTTCTGAAAAGATAATTCTCTCGATTGGATGCGGCTCGAAGAACTTCTTCCTCCGGTCATGGGTTCCTCACACGTAGGCGAGCCATTCTTCTATTTCCCTTGGGAGAAGAAAGGCGGGCTCGTTGGCATCAGTTTGAGGGGGTTCAACCTCCACCGGGACTTCTTGCAATTCGTCAAGTGGAGGCTCTGCTGGAATGTCATCCCATCCGGTGGGATTGTTGACTCCATGTGCTAGGTTCCAATCCTCTTGAGGGAGGATTGACTCCATAGGAGGTGTCACAAGAATGTTCAACCTCTGGTGCAAGAGGTTGATTTCTTGAAAATTGTTTTCCAACCCCACCGTAAGATAGTTTATACGGTCTATGAGGACCTCCTCTACCGATGTCATCTCATCAAGAGCTTCACGTAATGCCATCACGTAGCGTACGGGAGTTGCTTTGATTGATGACCTCCGTTCTCTTCTACTGTTTCTGGAATGTGTCGACGAAGTTCCACTGTTTTGGATCGACATTCTACGTAAATAAACTGAAAAGAGTTCATTTAAAGAAACAGTAACCTCGGACATGGCCCCGTGCTCAATGAGCACGGCCCCGTGTTCAAATTTCTGCAGGTTTTGAAGCAAGGAATCTTGGAGTTTCAAATTATTTTTTCAACTTAAGAAACGTTTCTCAGTAGAAATAACTTAAAACAATGTTATAAAACTTATTTTTAACAAGATTCCTTGCACAAAAACCTAATAAAGATCACAATAAAGCTTGGAGTCATGGTGATCTCAAGCTCTAATGGAGGTGTTGAGGTAAAAAAATGAAGAAGAAGGGAATGGACAAGAGAGGAAAGGACAAGATGGTTGTTGAGAACCTTCTTTTAGAAAATACCTAGGATGGTATGTGTAAAGATCTCACCAAATCTCTGTCCCTGGAATGGTCCAAATGTGCAGGATTATTGGCTGCATTTATAGAAAACGACAGCACGCTGCACACGGCCCCGTGTCGGCTGGACACGACCCCGTGTGCAGGTAGGATCCAGACACGTTTTGTCCGTATTCTGACAAAAAGTCAGAAAGGAATCTTTTGGTGGACACGGGGGCGTGCTGACCTGGACACGGCCCCGTGTCTAGAGGCTGTTTATGAAGTTTCGTATATTTTTAAGGAATTATTCCGGATCGGGCGGTTCCTTACTAGTTGGAACAACCCCAAAGTGCCTGAGATACCTTAATTGCTCTAGATTAAGACGAGAACGCAAGAGGTTGTCGGTAAGGGTGATTCCTATGCTAAATGTAGGTGGACAAGTCCAACCCTTTCGTGGGCTCTCGTTAAAGAAGGTGTATGCCGAATCGCTCAGGTGTATGTATGCACCGAACGAAGTGGATGGGGAGTCCTTCACGACACAATCGACACAGGGACGACTATCGCTCAAGTCCTCGCTAGAATTAGAGGTAATATCTGGAACAACGAAGTTGTTTTTATTCGAATGCGATCCCAACAACTCTTCTTGGGTATCGTCTTGAGATGGAAAGTCCAACTCAAGTTCTTTTGACCAATTAAGAATTAAATCGTCTAGTTGAAATAATTCATCAAGAAGCATTTCTCCTAGAAGGTCCGATTGAGAGCATTCGAGGGAGAGATAGGGATTATTTTTACTTTCGCCCCTCTTAAGGCTACAGGAAAAAAATGGGTCTATATAATGGGGCTTATAATTTAGAAAATAACATTCTAAATCTTTATGGGGGCCACCACATATTTGACACCACGTACCATAAGAGTGCCGAAAGTAAAAAATATCAGTATCACTCATGTTTGTGTCAGAAATTACCAACCGTCGGGATCTTACGTTTCTGTTTTCAGTAACTGATACTTGGGCACGGGGCGTGTTGAGTGGGCACGGCCCCGTGTTCAGCTACTGTCTGACTTAAAGCAGGATTGCCAGTACCAAAGATTGGGCACGGGGCGTGTTCAGCGGGCACGACCCGTGCTGAGTTCTATAGAAGCTGAAAAATTAAGAAAAACCCTAAAAAATATAGAAAATTAAGAAAAACGATTAGGCCGTTGATTCCTGACTTTCTTAAAACCCTTGTGTCCCCGGCAACGACGCCAAAAACTTGATGGGTGTGTGGTGTTATAGATTTTTATGTATATTTTTAGCCCTTTTTACACGTTGGTCAAGTTTTAAATTTATAAAACACGATATTTTACTAACACCAAACACACATATAGGCAAGTGCACCTATCGTGAGCGTAGTATAGTGTTGGTAAAATACCGAGGTCGTACAAGGACACAAGAGCTTTTAGTACCGGTTTCTCCTGAACGTCTAATCAAATCAAAAGTTTAGAAAAAGCTTTTAAACTAGAAAATAAAAACTAAAAATGCTGAAAATAAAAATAAAAGTAGAAACAGATAGACAAGATGAATCACTTGGATCCAACTCGTGTTTAGTGTAACTTTTGATTATTTCCGCACTTTTGCACTTTTTAAGAGATTATCTTAGTTAATGTAGTAGGCCCCTTTTTGAAGGTGACGTTACCCTCAACCTAGTAGTTTGAGTCAGCAAGGATACAATCCTAAAGGGTCGGATTATTGAAAGATAATTAATTAACTTATTAATGCATAATATGGTAGGCCCCTCTTTTGAAGGTGACGTTACCGTCGGCTCAGTAGTCTGAGTCAGCAGGGATACAGTCCTAAGTAGCCGGGTTAAAGTTTTAATAGTAGCTTACATATGAGGGGATCAAAGAGTTTGGACCCCCGCCATCCAATACCAGTGGGTATTGAAGGAGGTCCTACTAAATTTGACCCAGGTCCTTGCAGGATTTATACACTGAACAAGGAAAGACTCTTACCAAACCATTCCCTTAACCCCCGACCAGGTAGCCAACATATCTCCATATAGACCGTGGAGATATGAATGGTGAAAATCTTTTATTTTATATAGACAGTAAAATAACGCCAAGACACCACGGACAAATGATAAGGAAGTGCGAAAAGATTAAAAATAAAAAGTATTACACTAGACACTTGTCTTCACCAAGTGATGTAAGAGACTTAGGCAAACATGGCCTTTGATTGTCAAGAACTCTTACGATCAATCTTGGATCCCGAGACTACTCACACACTCTATGATGGATGATGGATGATGGTGGTGGATGTGGATTGTGATGGTGGTGGGTGGATGAAGTGTGAGAGAGGTGGTGTGCCAAGGGATGGTTTGCAAATGAGCTAAGCACCCCTATTTATAGCATGCACAGAAGCCCGGACACGGCCCCGTGTCCATTGGGCATGGCCCCGTGTCCACCCATATTCTCTTTCTTCATTAATTGCAGTTTGTCTGCATTAGTTGACCACGCCCCCGTGTCTGCTGGGCACGACCCCGTGTGCAGAAGCATATTTGTACTATCAAGATTTTCCTAGATTCTGCGAATCTTAGAGTTGACCACGGCCCCGTGTCCGCTGGGCACGCCCCCGTGGTGGGTGATAGAAGCTTCTACAACTTTGTCTTTTCTGCAGACACTTGGGCACGCCCTCGTGCTCATTGAGCACGGGGCGTGTTCAGCCTTCTGTTCTCTTGTTTTTGCTTGGGAAGATGTTGTCGGGGGGTCGGGCATGCCACGTTTGTTCCTTTTCTTGTATTTATGTTATATTTAGCTGCCTTTTTGCTTCTTTTGTTCATTTGAGCTCATTTAATCCTGAAAATACAAAAGGAAGACAAAAACACACTTTTTCCAACATTAGTACTAAAAAGGGTTAGTTTTATGCCACATTTGATGTAATTTATATGTTGCATTTTGCGCACATCAATGCTTCGTTAGGGATTTCTCAAAAATCACTCGCCCCATGACCCGTCTTTTAGAGAAAGATGTTCCATTCGTCTTCGACGAGGAGTGTCTTAAAGCCTTCAACTTTTTGAAGGAACAGCTTGTGAGTGCACCTATTCTTATCTCGCTCGACTGGAGCTTGCCGTTTGAGCTCATGTGGACACGAGTGACTATGTCGTTGGAGTGGTACTAGGACAAAGAAAGGACAAGAACTTCCACTCCATATACTACGCGAGTAAAACATTAAATAATGCTCAAGAGAACTACACCACCACGGAGAAAGAACTCTTAGCCGTAGTTTTTGCTTTCCAAAAATTCCGTTCATACCTCGTGCTATCTAAGACCATAGTTTTCACCGACCATTCTGCGTTGCGTTTTCTTTTCCAAAAGAAAGACGCTAAACCCCGACTCATTCGGTGGATTCTATTGCTTTCCGAGCTTTTTTTTTGGCTTCATCATCATTTTTTTTTTCAAGAAGTCATAAGAAAAACCGAGCTTTTTTACTAAAATAAAGGGTTTAAAATGAAAAAGGGTTTTTGGTGGGTAAAAGGGTGTTTGTTTTGGGTTAAGAAATGAAAAGGTTTAGGCTCAAATGCGTTAACTAGGGGGATTTTTGGGTAGGTGGTAAAAAAAAAAGAAAAATAATGGTGTAGAAATAAAAAGGGGTTAGTCCTAATGACTCCATCATTTACTTACTCGGGTTTAAGTTGGTAAGGACCGGGAATGTATCGTCGTGGCAAGTTCTAGAGTCGTAAGAACCAAGTGGCTATTCACATAAGAAACGAAAAATGAGCATTTAGTTTAAAGATGTATATTTGTATGCTCAATAAAGGCTTAAAACTCACTTTTTCTGGGAATGAGTTTTTATGTGATCAAGTATATATAATCAAATTTTAACTAGGTTGGTCATGCTGTTTCATAATTTTCTTATATTGGTTCTTTTTATCACGACGCTATCGGTTGTAAATTTGTAAAAATATAACCTTTTTAGAACTTCAAATTCCCAAATTAAACCTAGACAAGTAAAAAATGAAATTTTTTTTTGAAAAAAATTTGGGGTGATTAGCAGTTCCAATAGAGTTTTGTGTAAGGCTTGTAATTAGGACTTCCAAAATTCAAGGTTTTAGCATCCCCCCCCCACACACACACACACTTAAATTACACATTGTCCTCAATGTGTCCCAAAAATAAGTTTTTAGGTTGATTGAATGTGTAAAAAGGTGTGAAAAAGCAAAAATTTATGTTACTGAGCGTCTGGACACGGCCCCGTGGTGTCCGGGCACGGCCCGTGTTCAGATCGCCAGTAACAGAAACTAGTAAAAAGAAACAGAAGCCTAGGCACGGGGGCGTGTTCAGCGAGCACGCCCCGTGTCCAGTTCCCTGAACTGGGCATTTTTCTGCAGATGGTTGAGCACGGGGCGTGTTGGCTGAGCACGGCCCCGTGCTGAACTTGCTGTAATGAGGAAAAATTTTCTGGTGGCCCTGTTTTTGTGCATGGGGTGCTAGTTCAAGTTTCCCTTGGTATCCTTCACCATCCCGAGTGTGTTTTAACCATTACAACATCATCCAAACACCAAATTAATTAAACCCATCATTCATTCGAATAGAGAGAGTTACATAATAATCCTAATAAGTTAAAATTTTAGATAAATAGGTCAAAAGAAACACAAGAAGTCAAAACCAAGAAGTTCTAGCCTAAATTTTATTCTATTAGCAAAATTTCTGAAAAGATAATTCTCTCAATTGGATGCGGCTCGAAGAACTTCTTCCTCCGGTCATGGGTTCCTCACACGTCGGCAAGCCATTCTTCTATTTCCCTTGGGAGAAGAAAGGCGGGCTCGTTGGCATCAGTTTGAGGGGGTTCAACCTCCACCTGGACTTCTTGCAATTCGTCAAGTGGAGGCTCTGCTGGAATGTCATCCCATCCGGTGGGATTGTTGACTCCAAGTGCTAGGTTCCAATCCTCTTGAGGAAGGATTGGCTCCATGGGAGGTGTCATAAGAATGTTCAAGCTCTGGTGCAAGAGGTTGATTTCTTGAAAACCGTTTTCCATCCCCACCGTAAGATAATTTATGCGGTCTATGAGGACCTCCTCTACCGATGTCATCTCATCAAGAGCTTCACGTAATGCCATCACGTAGCGTACGAGAGTTGCTTCGATTGATGACCTCCGTTCTCTTCGACTGTTTCTGGAATGTGCCGATGAAGTTCCACTGTTTTGGCTTGACATTCTACGAAAATAAACTGAAAAGAGTTCATTTAAAGAAACAGTAACCTCGGACATGGCAACGTGCTCAATGAGCACGGCCCCGCGTTCAAATTTCTGCAGGTTTTGGAGCAAGGAATCTTGGAGTTTCAAATTATTTTTTCAACTTAAGAAACATTTCTGAGCAGAAATAACTTAAAACAATGTTATAAAACTTATTTTTAACAAGATTCCTTGCACAAAAACCTAATAAACATCACAATAAAGCTTGGAGTCATGGTGATCTCAAGCTCTAATGGAGGTGTTGAGGTAAAAAAAATGAAGAAGAAGGGAATGGACAAGAGAGGAAAGGACAAGATGGTTGTTGAGAACCTTCTTTTAGAAAATACCTAGGATGGTATGTGTGAAGATCTCACCAAATCTCTGTCCCTGGAATGGTCCAAATCTGCAGGATTATTGGCTGCATTTATAGAAAACGACAGCACGCTACACAGGGCCCCGTGTCGGCTGGACACGGCCCCGTGTGCGGGTAGGATCCAGACACGTTTTGTCCGTATTCTGACAAAAAGTCAGAAAGGAATCTTTTGGTGGACAAGAGGGCGTGCTGACCTGGACACGGCCCCGTGTCTAGAGGCTGTTTATGAAGTTTCGTTTATTTTTAAGGAATTATTCCGGATCGGGTGGTTCCTTACTAGATGCAACAACCCCAAAGTGCCTGAGATACCTTAATTGCTCTAGATTAAGACGAAAACGCAAGAGGTTGTCGGTGAGGGTGATTCCTATGCTAAATGTAGGTGGACAAGTCCAACCCTTTCGCGGGCTCTCGTTAAAGAAGGTGTATGCCGAATCGCTCAGGCCTATGTATGCACCGAACGAAGTGGATGGGGAGTCCTTCACGGCACAATCGACACAGGGACGACTATCGCTCAAGTCCTCGCTAGAATTAGAGGTAATATCTGGAACAACGAAGTTGTTTTTATTCGAATGCGATCCCAACAATTCTTCTTGGGTATCGTCTTGAGATGGAAAGTCAACTCAAGTTCTTTTGACCAATTAAGAATTAAATCGTCTAGTTGAAATAATTCATCAAGAAGCATTTCTCCTAGAAGGTCCGATTGAGAGCATTCGAGGGAGAGATAGGGATTATTTTTACTTTCGCCCCTCTTAAGGCTATAGGAAAACAATGGGTCTATATAATGGGGCTTATAATTTAGAAAATAACATTCTAAATCTTTATGGGAGCCACCACATATTTGACACCACGTATCATAAGAGTGCCGAAAGTAAAAAATATCAGGATCACTCATGTTTGTGTCAGGAATTACCAACCGTCGAGATCTTACGGTTCTGTTTTCAGTAACTGATACTTGGGCACGGGGCATGTTGAGTGGGCACGGCCCCGTGTTCAGCTACTGTCTGACTTAAAACAGGATTGTCAGTACCAAAGATTGGGCACGGGCCGTGTTCAGCGTGCACGACCCGTGCTGAGTTCTGTAGATGCTGAAAAATTAAGAAAAACCCTAAAAAATATAGAAAATAAGAAAAACGATTAGGCCGTTGATTCCTAACTTTCTTAAAATCCTTGTGTCCCCGACAACGACGCCAAAAACTTGATGGGCGTGTGGTGTTATAGATTTTTATGTATATTTTTAGCCCTTTTTACACGTTGGTCAAGTTTTAAATTTATAAAACACGATATTTTACTAACACCAAACACACATATGGGCAAGTGCACCCATCGTGAGCGTAGTATAGTGTTGGTAAGATACCGAGGTCATCCAAGGACACAAGAGCTTTTAGTACTGGTTTTTCCTCAACGTCTAATCAAATCAAAAGTTTAGAAAAAGGTTTAAACTAGAAAATAAAAACTAAAAATGCTGAAAATAAAAATAAAAGTAAAAACAGATAGACAAGATGAATCACTTGGATCCAACTCGTGTTTAGTGTAACCTTTGATTATTTCCGCACTTTTACTCTTTTTAAGAGATTATCTTAGTTATTGTAGTAGGCCCCCTCTTTTGAAGGTGACGTTACCCTCAACCTAGTAGTCTGAGTCAGCAAGGATACAATCCTAAAGGGTCGGATTATTTAAAGATAATTAATTATGTTATTAATGCATAATATGGTAGGCCCCTCTTTTGAAGGTGACGTTACCCTCGGCTAAGTAGTCTGAGTCAGCAGGGATACAGTCCTAAGTAGCCGGGTTAAAGTTTTAATAGTAGCTTACATATGAGGGGATCAAAGAGTTTGGACCCCCGCCATCCAATACCAGTGGGTATTGAAGGAGATCCTACTAAATTTGACCCAGGTCCTTGCAGGATCTATACACTGAAATAGGCAAGACTCTTACCAAACCATTCCCTTAACCCCCGACCAGGTAGCCAACATATCTCCATATAGACCGTGGAGATATGAATGGTGAAAATCTTTTATTTTATATAGCCAGTAAAATAACGCCAAGACACCATGGACAAATGATAAGGAAGATTCACCTTCAACATAAGAAACTAGTTATCAAAGTCATTAATACATAACCAAATAAAAAGTGCGAAAAGATTAAAAATAAAAAGTATTACACTAGACACTTGTCTTCACCAAGTGATGTAAGAGACTTAGGAAAACATCGCCTTTGATTGTCAAAAACTCTTACGATCAATCTTAGATCCCGAGACTACTCACACACTCTATGATGGATGATGGATGATAGATGATGGTGGTGGATGTGGGTTGTGATGGTTGTGGTGGGTGGATAAAGTGTGAGAGAGGTGGCGTGCCAAGGGATGGTTTGCAAATGAGCCAAGCACGCCTATTTATAGCCTGCACAGAAGCCCGGACACGGCCCCGTGTCCATTGGGCACGGCCCCGTGTCCACCCATATTCTCTTTCTTCATTAATTGCAGTTTGTCTGCATTAGTTGACCACTCCCCCGTGTCCGCTGGGCACGACCCCGTGTGCAGAAGCGTGTCTGTACTATCAAGATTTTCCTAGATTCTGCGAATCTTAGAGTTGACCTCGGCCCCGTGTCCGCTGGGCACGCCCCCGTGGTGGGTGATAGAAGCTTCTACAACTTTGTCTTTTCTGCAGACACTTGGGCACGCCCCCGTGCTCATTGAGCACGGGGCGTGTTCAGCCTTCTGTTCTCTTGTTTTTGCTTGGGAAGATGCTGTCGGGGGGTCGGGCATTCCACGTTTGTTCCTTTTCTTGTATTTATGTTATATTTAGCTGCCTTTTTGCTTCTTTTGTTCATTTGAGCTCATTTAATCCTGAAAATAAAAAAGGAAGACAAAAACACACTTATTCCAACATTAGTACTAAAAAAGGGTTAGTTTTATGCCACATTTGATGTAATTTATATGTTGCATTTTGCGCACATCAACGCTTTGTTAGGGATTTCTCAAAAATCACTCGCCCCATGACCCATCTTTTAGAGAAAGATGTTCCATTCGTCTTCGACGAGGAGTGTCTTAAAGCCTTCAACTTTTTGAAGGAACAGCTTGTGAGTGCACCTATTCTTATCTCGCTCGACTGGAGCTTGCCGTTTGAGCTCATGTGCAACGGGAGTGACTATGTCGTTGGAGTGGTACTAGGACAAAGAAAGGACAAGAACTTCCACCCCATATACGACGCGAGTAAAACATTATATGATGCTCAAGAGAACTACACCACCATGGAGAAAGAACTCTTAGCCGTCGTTTTTGCTTTAGAAAAATTCTGTTCATACCACGTGCTATCTAGGTCCATAGTTTTCACCGACCATTCTGCGTTGCGCTTTCTTTTCCAAAAGAAAGACGCTAAACCCCGACTCATTCGGTGGATCTATTGCTTTCCGAGTTTGATATCGAGATTAGAGATAAGAGAGGAGCCAAAAACGTAGCGGCCGATCATCTTTCGCGGTTAGAGGACCCTAGGCGAGAGGAGATTCGTGAGGAAGAGATAGGAGACACGTTCCCTCATGAGTCTATTGAGTTTGTAGAGGACGAGAATGAGGGATTGCCTTGGTTTTGTGATTTAGCGAACTATCTTTCTAGTGGCAATATTGTGAAAGGAATGACCACATAACAAAGGAGGAAATTTCTTAGTGAATCGAGAAAGTATGTGTGGGATGATCCTTTTCTCTTTAGAATTGGGGGATATAGGGGTACTTAGACGATCGTGTCGAGAGAGGAAGGTTTACGCATCCTCAAACATGTGCATGAAGGCCTCACGGGAGGCCACCAAGGTGCATATTCCACCGCTCAAAAGTTGTTTGATTGTGGCTTTTATTGGCCTAGCGTACTTCGTGATGCCGTTGAGTTCGTTAAAACATGTGATGCTTGTCAACGAACCGGCAACATTTCAGCCAAAGATGAGATGCCTCAAAACCCAATCCAAGTGTTGGAGGTTTTTGATATTTGGGGCATCAATTTCATGGGACCCTTTCCAAATTCCAAAGGGAACCGTTACATACTCGTGGCAATTGACTATGTGTCCAAGTGGGTAGAGGCTCAAGCTCTTCCTACAAACGAAGCCCGAGTAGTGTTGAAGTTCCTTAAGAAACTCTTTTCCCGATTCGGTACACCTAAAGCTTTAATTAGTGATTGTGGTACTCACTTTTGCAACGCATTGATGGACAAATTGCTTGCATGCTACGGAGTCACTCATCGTTTGTCTACCGCGTACCATCCACAGATGAGTGGTCAAGTGGAGAATGCAAATCGTGGTATCAAACGTATCTTAGAGATAACCGTCGGTAAGAATAGGAAGGATTGGTCCGACAAGCTAGACGTTGCATTGTGGGCGTTTCGAATCGCCTACAAAACGCCTTTAGGAACTACACCATTTATGATCGTCTATGGAAAAGCTTGTCACCTTCCCATAGAGCTAGAACACCGAGCACTTTAGGCTTTAAAAACCGTTAACCTTGACATGACCGAAGCCGCTAGAAAGCGTTTCTTTCAAATCCATGAGCTTGAGGAGCTTAGGGATGCGGCTTATGCTCGATCATTGGGAATTAAGGAAAAAACAAAAGCTTCACATGATAGGAAGTTAAGAAAGGTCAAGGAGTTTAGCAAGGTGATAAAGTACTTCTCTAAAATTCAAGATTGAAGTTGTTTGCGGGGAAGTTGAAGTCGAAGTGGTCGGGACCGTATATGGTTTATTACGTGTTTCCGTACGGAGCGGTTGAGATCGTGGATGAGACGGATGGCCGGAGTTGGAAGGTGAATGGCCACCGTTTGAAGCACTACATTAGAGGAGCGATAGATAAGAATGAGATGGAGGAAACTCCTCTCGAAATCCCATCAAAAGCCGCCAATTAGTGTTTTGGGATGAAATCCCAAGTGTAGAGTTTGTACCGTTTGTAATTTCGTTAATTTTCGTAATTTTTCGTAGTTGTTCGTGTCTTTTTTTCGTGTGTTTGATTAATTTTGCAGGAATCGTACCATTGAGGAGCTGACTTTGCGAAGAAAACGACATTCCAGGTAAGTCCCAACACTTAGAAAAATTTTGGGATGGTTTTGGGAAGGATTGGTAATACTTAGAAATTTTTCTAAGGCATAAACCATGAATTTTTACGCAACCTACTGCCCAAAATAGGCCTTCGCGTCACGCCACAGTGAAGAGAACGTTTGGTCGCGCTACGCGACCCCTCAGACCAATTAAACCTTCTGAACCCCTCCGTGGCGTTGCTCCACATCACTCAAACCCTTTTTCTCCTTCATCCCACCGCCGAAACACCCATAAATCACCATATCCCCACCGATTTCCCACCATTTTCTACCATTCTTTCACCCAAGTGACCGAATTTCAAAGCCGAACAAACCCCACCGAACAAAACTCGCTATTATCCGGCTAGTTGCTCCGATTCGGGACCCCCTATTCGCAAATTTTTTACTTTTTCTTGCAACTTCTTCATTGATTAAGGTATGTTTTCCGCAACATTATCTTATATATATTGTTTAGTTTCCTGTTTGGGTCCGTATATTAGTCGAGTCATGAGTTTTGAGTTATTTTTGTGGTCTTGTTTTTCGGTTCACATGTAGGTCAGTCGAGTCACTTTTGTTGGTTCGTGTCGGGTTAGTAGAGTTGTGTCGAGTCCGTTTAGGGTCTTTCCATTAGCAAGTTTGTCAACTTATTTGCTTAGTATGGATAGTTGTTTTCGCGTCATAACATAGGTGCGGATGGTTATGGTTTGGGCAATTTAAACATTGACTTGCAGATTGGTGACGCCACTTTGCTATTATGACATTTGATAATCAAGTCTCGACTTATGTCTTGCGTAGAGTGGTCATGATTAGTGTCGATGTATGGGTGCGGGCGGTGTCGGTTTGGTGTTGTTGCTTTGATTTGAATGACTATTGATTGGTAGAAGGTATTAACGCATAAAGTTTCGACCTTGCACAAACGAAACAGAATTTTTGTAAATATCAAAACCTCTTTTAATTAGGCGGAATTTTTTGATATTAAAATCTGTTTTCAATTAAAAAGCAACTAAGTTTAAGCAAGGTTGGGCTTCAATGTCTTGGTTAGGCACTAGGATTTAATTGCGGACAATTAAAGTGCCGAGGGGGGTAGTGTACATTGAGTCCAGTTTAGTGTCTTTGTGTCTTTTTAGTCAAGTTTTAGTCTAGTTTGAGTCGTATTTACATGTTTTTGGGTTTACTTGCACGTACAAGTGATTTAGGCTCGCCCGTACTCAATCTCCATTCGGGCGAGTTTAATTATCACTTAGCATTTGTAAAAGGTAACCCGGTTTGTATTTCAACTTTATTTTCAGAATTAGCCGCGAATGAAATGCTATACCGCTATTCTAAATTTTTTGGAAAGAAATTTATAAAAATCCAAAAAAATATAAGAAATTCAAAAAATTCAAAAAAAATTAAAAATACAAAAAGAATAGTTTGTTATTGCTGATTGTTTGCTTGTTTAGTCTTGTTAATATCTGTTTTGCAGACATGGCTAGCAGTTCACGTAGCGGTAGGGCCCGGAAAAGGGGCGCGGATCAGACAGCACCCCAGCAAGATCCGATTCCACAGGAGACCCCGATTTTACAGATAGCTGCTAATGATCCAAAGTTGAGAAAGATTCAATATCAAAGGGCTCATGAGTTCATTCCAACATAGAAAGTTAATCGACTCGACCACCCCTTACTGCAGTTCGAGTCGAGTACACCGGAATGGAATAAGTATGATAAGATGAGGAATACGGATTTGCTTCAGCACAGGGTGATAGACTGGACCTGGTTGGAGGAAATAGGTTCAAGGCAGGTAGTGTTGGACTTTTTGGGTCCAAAGTTGACTGATGCATTAGAGTGTACGCAAGCTCAGTATGAGGAGTTCGTGCTGGAGTTTCACAACACATGGATACACAAAGAAGGGAAATTTGATAATGAAAAAGTTGTGTCCTTCAGTATGGGTAGGCAGGTATTTGAGATGAATATGGCGTGGTTTGCCATTGTTTCGGGGTTTTATACTGAGGAGGAGGTGAAACAGCCGGGATTTGTGACTAGTCTACGAGGTGCTTATTCTACTGTGAGGGATCACAGTGTTAGAGGAGTTGAGCTGTGAAATTTCTGGAAGACGATTTTTAACCACCCATTCGCAGTTACGAATCTGATTACTTCGGTTCGTAACCCAGTTTATAGGTATGTGTTGAAGATCTTGTCTACTACATTGGTGGGACGGAAATCGGGGGAAAATAAAGCGAATTGGATCGAGTTGTTCATTATCATGTGCCGGGTGGAGAACAGGGAGATGAACTTAGCTACGGTGTTAGCGGATTCTTTCAGTAGGGGACGCAGAGGTGGCCATCGGGCTGGTTTAGCTATGGGCCCATATATTACTCTGATTGCACAGAATTTGGGGGTGTTTAATAAGTCTGTCCCCCAATTCCTACATGAGGGGCCAAAGACGATGACGTTTGGGATTAAGGAGTTAGAGCAGGCTGGTATAGTGTCGTATACGGAGCCCTTACGGCTGGGAGCCGATTAGGCAGGGCTCGCAGGTGCAGCCGCTAGAGGGACATCCAGCTGAGGATGTGATGATACAGATTGACCCTAAACACCGACAGCGGCCACCATAGCGACACGAGCGGCCGGCACCACAGTACCCCCGCAGGCAGCCACCACCTGAGCCTCTTACTTTGGAGTCGTTCTCTACTTACGTGGAGCAGAGGTTCGACAGGTTGGAGCTGAGATATGATAGGTTGGAGCACCTCATCCAGACGGGTCAGGATAGGCAGGAGGATGCTCTCTGGTACATGATGAGCATGCACAACATGGGGATTCCAGACTTCTTTCAGCCGAGACAGCAGGGTGGCTTGGCTGGTGCTGGTGAGAGGTTCGATCCGGATCCTCCATTTCGTGTATTTGGTGAGGGTAGCTCTAGAGCGGGTGGACGACAGGGGGGCAGTGAGGAGACTGCCAGCGAGCATGAGGAGGACTAGTGTGGGGATGACGAGGATGAAGCAGCAGCTGACTATATCTTTTGTTTGATTTTTCTTTTATGTTGTTTTTAATCCTCATTTGTTGGTTTGTACTTATATTGATACACGTTAAACAGGTTGGTTGGTTGGGCAGGATGGGTTGGTTTATGTTGAAACTGAATTTTGATGATATATATTATGATATTTTGGGTAGTGTTTGCTTATGATGTGATAGGTTGATGTTAGTAGCCGCTTTCATTCGCGAGTCCAAGATTAGGAGTTGTTTACTGAGCTCATTTCGAATTGGAGGGCTTATGTGGAAACGACTAGCACTTTGACAGTATCACATATTCAGCTAAGTCGTTTCCCTTGTATTCTTGCATTTATTTATTTATTTCGTTTTCAGTTTTAGTGCTTAGGTAGTTTTGAGTCGTATTTCCGTTCTTGCATTAGGGACAATGCAATCTTCAAGTATGGGGATGGGATACATGTAAATAATCGAGTCATAAATATTTAAAAAAAGAAAAAGAAATTAAAAAAATTAAATCCAAAAAAAAGTTGAAAAATCAGAAAAATGTCTTTTGAATAAAAGAAGTTTGCAAATTTTATACGGAAAATGATAGAAAAGATGAGTTTTTGTGTCTAGTTAGGGATATGTGAATAGGCCCGGGTTTGGTTTTAAGTCCCTTTGAGCTAATACACCTTAATTGTCGGTCTGCTAGTGGGTTTTCGCCTGGGAAATATGGGAAATTGAAACCGCCAATAAGAGTATAAGGGACACCGTTATAAGTTAAAACCGCTAGAATTTTATAATCATGAAAAAGAAAAGAGAGGAAAAAAATAGAAAAAAATAGCTAGAAACTGAATGAAAGTAGCGCATTTCTATGTAATCTAGGGAGTACCGAAGCCTAAGTAATCCGAGTTGGGGATAGTGACTTTACAGCCGGAATGCCTCTGGGTTAGGGAAAGCAACGTTTACGCTCGTTAAAAGAAAAAAAAGGGAATAAAAAGAAGAAATGCTGAAAAAATGAAAAAAAAAAGTGTGATTTTTTAAATTCTCTTGGTTTTGATATAAGACGGTTGGGAATTGGTCCAGTGATCGTTCCTTTAGTTCTATAAGCTTGAGGTAGGATTAGGTGGACCCTAGATTCTAGTGTGAGACCCTAGGTAGATTGACCGCACTTAAATTAAATTCACATGATAAGGGCTTAAGACCGGATTTGGGTTTAAAGAGACAAGTATGCGGCTAACGGAAGCTTTGGTTTTAATAAAATATAAATATGCTTTTGACCCGAGTAACTATTCATCTCTGATTCCGTTGCATAATTTTTTTTGAGGAAGAAAAAAGAGTAAGTGTGGGGATATTTGATGTATTGCAAAAAACATCTCTTATTCGTGTATAGTTTGTATAGTTTTCCGTTATATTTAGTTATGTTTTCATTAGAATGTGCATACTATTGATCAAGTTGAGTTTTCCAGGTCTTCGGTGCTGAAAATGTCAAAAAAAAAACGAAGTGTTAGATGTTGGGAAACAAGTTGAAAAGAGTTAGAATTATTTCAGAGATTTTGGGATGTTGAAGCTGGAGAAAAAACGCAACAGGCTGTGAAAATTGAGCTTTCGCGTCGCGCAACCATGATCATGCTTCTCTGTCGCGCGCCGCCACCATTAAACAATTGATTTTTGACATTTCCTGCTGTCGCGCTACGCGACCTCAACATTACTTACCCGTCGCGCGACGCGACGGGTTGTTTGGACGACAATTATTCGTTAACGATTAGGGTTTGGTATAAAAACCAAGAAAATCATCATTAAACCCTAGTTACGAATTCAGGACATCATAGGCGATTTGGAGAGCATTCTTGGAGCAATTTTGAAGGTTTTGAAGCATAGGAATCAGTGGTACGAGTTCGGGAAGAAAAATTGAAGACTTTCTCGGGTTTTCCAATTCCTTGTTTGTTGATTTTGTTTCGAAACTCGTTGTCATGAATTCTTACTTGAACATCTTTACTTTGTTTTCACTATGTGACATGCTTGGCTAAACTTTTAAGCCGCCTAGACTAAGATGAATGGATTGATATAAAGTTTTAACCTTTTCGTTAATTGCATGAATTTTATGGATTGATTGTGTTTAGTAAAGAGTTTGGTTTATTGATTTGATGTACATGCGTACTTTAATTTGGTTTATTATTATCAATTGCTTCATATGAATCTTGGTGGTTGTCTGCTACGGAATAGGTTCATGTTCGATCTCTGACTGTGTGTCTTTGACATTTAGGGAGAATTGGCCAATAAACCCTAAAAGTGATTGTTGGTAATTTGCTAGGTTTTAGTGTTCTACTAGTCCTAATAGCTGGAAGGTGAGGGGCTATTGGTAGGTCTTACCCGGCGGATTGCTTTAGACAGTCTTTGGAAAAAGTCGTGCCTTAGTTGTCCCGTCGGTTTATTAGTCTATCAAGTCAAGTTAATAAATCCAAACTACCCTAGATCTATAATTGGAAAAGAGTAGGTCAATATTAGGGTACTTACACAATAATTAGACAACTGGAAAGAAGTCTAATAACCGGTAGGATTAACGGCCTAGGTAGTGCAACCTCGAGAAGGGTTGAGGGGCTTAGTTGGTGTCTTAATAGGTTTAGTACCATAAGATCCCGGTTCCATAAATCATGCAGTTAACTTAATCGGTAATTCTTTAAAAATCAATCCAGGATTCTAGTCTAGGTGGTTCTCGTCGCCATATAAGAAAAGCCTTCGCCTTATTTTGTATTAGTTTAATTGTAGTTTAATAGTTAGTTTAAATAGATTTCCTTAGATTTTCAGTAACCCCCCCCCCCAAACAATTAAACAGTTTGAGTCATGTCTGTCAGTGTTTGTTAGAGTTTAGTTAACGTGATTAATAGAGTCTTGTGGTTCGATATCCGGACTTCCTAAGGTCATACTACAGTGATCGGTACAGTTGCCGATTGTGTGGTTTAGGTCGAGTCTAGATTTAAAGCTTTTTAGTGTCTAGATTAGAGAGTCTAATTTAGTTAATTTTAATTGACTGTTTAGCACACATCAATTGGTCAGGACCGGGCCAAACATGTCATGGGAACTGAGGCGCCCCGAGTGGTCCACGCGGCTGTGGTGGCTCCGGAATGACGACGGCCGACTCATGCGCCTCCGGCACCTCCGGATCGCGCGGAGGAAATGCTGGATCGAACTGTACCGGCAGCTGTGTAAGTTGGTATTGCCCGTCGTCCTGATTCTTAAACCGCTTCCCGTATGGGAATTCATTGGTAACGTGCATTCCGGATACTATGTTCATCCCCATCTGCTTCGACTGTTTCGCCGGGCCTACACGGTCGCGGACATTCTCCGGATGATAGCCCAACGAAAGGGCTATCCTAGTCACGTAGGTTCCGCCGTATAACAGTCCGCGCTCCTGTCGATGATGCGCGGAGGCGAAGTACTGGGCCAACCCATAGGCGAGAGCGCACGGCCTCTTGTATAAGAGGCAATATAAGAAAAACAAGTCACCACTAGTACACCACTCCCGGCTCTTGTTTCGAGCAGTGATCGAAGTGGAAATCATCTTGTGCAAATACCTGCACAAAAGGAAACCAGTCAGTAAATAATAATTAGACGACATCGACTAAATGAGGATAAAAAAAACCATATATTTTTGACTCGTTACGGATTTCGACGCGCGTAACGGACCTACGCGCCTTACGAGCGTCGAAACTAAGATCGTCGTTAAATTATATGTTTTTATTGTTTAGTCTACGTCGTCCGTAAGGCGCGTACGGGCCTAACGAGCGTCGAAACTAAGTTCATCGTTAAAATATATTTTTTTATTATTTAGTCGAAGTCGAACCGTAAGGCGCGTAGGTCCCTAACGAGCATCGATACTAACTTCTTCGTTAAAATATAAAATGACGATCTTAATGTCAACGCTCATTAGGGACCTACGCGCCTTACGGTTCGAATTCGACTAAATAATAAAAAAAAAATATTTTAACGACGAACTTAGTTTCGACGCTCGTTAGGCCCGTACGCGCCTTATCCACTTTGCTCTGTATCCACCTTCACCCCCGTATCCGTAACCCGGATACGATTGTTGCGTCGGGTAATATGGTTCATCAACAGATGCATTCTCAGCACCGTATCCACTTTGTTGAACGTACGGAGATTCATACCCGTATCCGTAATCCGTAATCCGGTGCATTCTCAGCACCGTATCCACTTTGATGCGACGTGTAATTTAGTTCAACAACAGGTGGAGTCGGAGAGTCGTTCTTGTCTGGCATTTGTGTTTTTTGATCAACAGGGACTCCAGACACAACCTCCTCCTCATTCGCATCATTTACTCCCCATGTGTCGTTAGAATAGCGATTGTAGAAATAATTCTCGTCCCAAAATGATGACATTTTAACAATATTGTGTTTGATACAGAGAAACTGAAGATATACAGAACATATGAATTGAACAAAAAACAGAACAAATGATTTTGGTTTGGGTATAAATTGTTACTGAAGAAGATGAAAAGAATGCACAGATGAAGTCGAAGGGAAGCAGAGATGCATGGATAAATAGACTTTTAAATTTACTGAAATACGCAGCGTATAGCTCTCTACTCCCCGTATTGCTTTATTCACGTGCCCGGACAACATCGTATCATTGTCAAATCAGTCTGACATACGCTGCGTATAGATCTATACGCAACGTCTTACTTTATGAACAAACGCTGCGTATAGATCTATACGCATTGTATGTCAGACTGATTTGACATGGTACTAGGTTTGACTGTATGGTCGTGTACCTGCCCTTTACATACGCTGCGTAGAGACCTATACGCAGCGTTTAGAGGTAACCCTATACGCTGCGTATAGGTCTCTACGCAGCGTATGTAAACCCTAAGTGTGTAGATAGCCTGCCAAGGTGTGCAAATAGTTAGAGCCTTTTCATATTGATATTGATATAAAAGAAGGCATGGCCCAGCAGCAGGGGTGTTGAACCAATATATTCATGATGTATGTATTTTTTAATGGCAAATTTGGATCACTGACGAATCACTGTAGTATCATCATACCACTAGGGTAACCATGCACCCGATCATATGCATCTCCACTAGTCTATAATGCCTATACATCAATTCAGGAGGAAACCAATAAATCTGGGAAAAACACTTTTATAGGAATCGAACTCGGTACCTAATGGTCACTAAGCTTTATCCCACCATCAAGATATGTCACTAAACTATAATGTCATGGGGTCTGATGTAAGCATTCTTACATTGTATTCTTGCAAGTGATTGTTTCACAACTCCACCCATGACATACAAGTCACATGGTAGCAACCTTATTATTAATTATATGAAAAATGATGTGAGAATAAGATCATTGATTATGAGGCAATTTTCTAAATCTTAAATATTTTATGAATTTTAGAGAAAATAATCACATTCATGTGTCTTTCAGTATTCTAACCATAAACATTATCGCCAACCATCACTACCACCTCTTAGACATTTGTCATTTTGGTCACCGCTGCCATTATAACAACCCATCGTCACCATTAGTCGATCGATACCATCCAAACTCAAATATCACAATAGACACACTCAAACTCATCGAACCCAACTCCGATGAACGTACACACACAAAAACATATTCAGTTGAAACGTGAAAAATCCAAAACAGATTTTCAGTGAAACACCAAAGCCCGTGAAATCTGAAAATCAAAATCCTAACATAGGATCTACAAACCAAAACCTTTAAATTTGCAAATGCGAAATCAAAATTTGTAATGTGGAAATCTATAAAAACCCTAACTGGGTGGGAAAGTGTTTCTGAGTGATGGTGATGGACATGAGATGACGTAAGCTAGGTTTACCCCCAGCCCGCATTCTAACCCGGAGGTGGCGGGTTCGAGTCTTGCTCGTTCCCAATGCCCCTACGGTAGCGGATTTACCCCCAGACTCAGGCTTGCTGGGTGGCGGTCTGCGAGGTGGGATCACCTCGGCGGTTGGGAGGACCGTGGAATATCACCCCCCCCCCCCCCGACGTAAGGTGTACGTGTAGCTAGGTTTTATGTAGTATGTAAATACGAACCAATAAAAAAATATTAAACTCTAATATAATTACAATTAATATAGATGATCTGACTAAAAAATGTGTCAAATTCAACCTGTAATAATGCAGGGAAATAAAATTACACTCTAGCAACAAATGTAGTTGTCTATTTAGAGGGTCGGTCCTGAGAATTCGTGTATCCTGTTTGAGCTCCAAAAAACGTGCCTTTTGGTCTTAACGAAATTGAGTATTGGTCTCAATAAAGGTCTAAACCTAATGTCAATGGGCTAACAACTAATCTAAAACGTAAGAATAGTTTTTTAAGTGGGCATAATATATTGGTGTTTGTATAGGTATACCCTATCAAAAAAGAAATTTTTACGTATACATATCGGTTTTTTCTAAAAATAGCGTGCTCTCCGAAATATCGGGCCCTGACCGGTGTTCCTCCCCGCCCACCCTCAGGGCCAGCCCTGTTTATTGACTATCAAAGTCTTTAAACACTTGAGTTTAAAAAAGTGAGATCTTGGATTTAAATTTCACAGATAACATGGAATAAAAGAAATTCACCGTTAAAAAAAATACCATCAAATTAAAAAGAAAAAAGAAACTAGTAAAACTTTTATGTATCGATCTATGCTGAACTTAGGAAGCAGATTAAAAAAAAATGGAATAAAAATACCTTGATTAATAAAACTAAAATCTAGTAGAGTTTCACTAAGAAAATACCATCAAATTTTAGGAAGCAGATAAAAAAATGGAATAAAAATATCTTGATTAAAAAAACTAAAATCTGGTAGAGTTTCACTAAGAAAATTCCATCAAATTTAAATGAAACAAAAACAATATTTATCTAATTACAAGAATTAGAAAAGGTTGAAACTTAAAAAGCTAAAAGTTAAAAAAGCACAAAGAAATTGTTACAAACATCCAGAGTCTCTTCCCCTTGCATGGAAGCATAATTTCAAGGAGTTAATGGAATCATTATTTATAGTTTTAACTTTATTAACATGTAGTCATGTACTAGTACAGTTAAGTGTCATGATTTTTTCATGTCCTAGGGTTTGAATTTGACTCATAAACACCCATATACACCTTTATCATTAGGGTTTTTATCCTCAAGTGTCATGATTTTTTCATGTACTAGAGTTTGAATTTGACTCATGAACACCCATATACACCTTCATCATTAGGGTTTTGAATATCGCCTAACTTCCGTCCTTAAAATTCTTGTTTGTATATATCATTGTGGTCTAGAGACACACACTTCGATTATTTCAACTTATCTTATTAATAATAAATTGCCGTGTATATGTGTACACACTTCGATTATTTCAAACTTATCTTATTAATAATAAATTGCCGGGTATATGTGTACGCATATGTTTTATTCATGTACTCTTCATAATGTAGAAGAATAATATTTAGAAAAAAAAAAAGTTATATGTATTGTTAATTAGGTTAGAAACTTGTGTATTACAAAGGTTAAACGAAAAACGTTATAAATAGTTAATTAGTAATAATTAAGGATTAATAATTATAAAATAATATAACTTAATTTATAATGTTTTATTACTTTTACTTTTTTTAAGTAACATTTTTAAAATAAAGAAATTAAATACGAATAATGAAATAAAAAAGGTGAGAAAAGAAAATCTTGGTCTTATAAAATTATAACACGTGACCAATTGGTCATAAGGTATAGATTAGCTTCTCATTTTGCCAACAGGTGAGAACATATGGGAATTTCCGCCATAGATTACCGGCAATCACTTTTTATATATTCATTATTATTTTATTTTTAATTTGCAACACCAAAGAAACATCTTCATTGAGGCTATAAAATTCTTCTTTTCTTTAAATTCGGAGTTTTATAAAAACCTATGGAGGAATGTTCACCTTTGACTATAGTGATGGCTATAATCCATTGAATAGAGATATACTTTGGGATTGTTAGGGTTTTTCTAATCATTGTTTATTGTTTAGTAGTCTTACGCACTCGATAGCTTAAGGTCTTTCTATTTATTCATGTCTAGGTGATGCTGAGTTTTCGGTTTATCAATTTAAAACAAGCTTCATAAGTAAAGGTTGTTAAAGTGTGTTGCTTTTTCATGTCTCTTGTTGTGTGATTTAGTATCAATAGGTCGAGTCGTTTCTATCTAACACTTCATTCACATTCTGATTGTTCTTAATACTTCGGTTTTTAGGAACTAAAGAGTGGGGATTACGGTTTGAGTTGACTAGTTACTATAGGATTAAATCATGTTGGTTAGAAATCAGAAAAACTTGGTAATTGTCAACTAGAGAAGTCTTGCATGTGGTTAGGGATTCTCGCCTAGGTGGTTTGTTCATGATCACTGATTACACTCTTGCTTTATATTTGCTCTCGTTTTCTTCTTAGTTCGTATTAGTATAACTTTAGGTTATTATTTAGTTAATTAAAATAGAAAAAATTCATTAGTTTTAGCTAGTTATTCGGTTCAGATTAAGTTTTAGAGTTTGCCACTTTGTGTCCGTAGGTTCGCTACTTGGTCTTGCTTACTTTACTATTTCACGACATGTACACTTGCCATGTGTGCGTAGTTCTTAGGTAATTCCATATTTTAAAACTTGGTCTAAAATAACATATATATTCACAGTGATACTCTCTGAGAATCATGAAGAAACCCCCTATCTATTTGAAATAATGCATGAAGTCCTCATCCAACAATATAAGACATATGCTCACATCAATGGTGAGTTTATTAACAAACCGTTTGACAGGTTGACTTCATTTATCAGTATTTTACAACTTATGGGAAAACGTAACAAAATAATCTAAGTGGCGAACAAACTTCTAATATCACTTCAAATTAATGGATTGTGTATAATTTTGTAATTAAAAAATTACTTGGATGATTTAAAGAAAATGACCTTGTCCCAACTTCATGGGAAACTCGTACATTTTAACCAAAATCTAATAAGAATAGTGTGTCTCTTGGATTAAGGTAGTTGGATGATCACACACAAGATGGTGTAACCCTTGTGATTAATCATCTGGTTTTATTAAACAATACATACACAACATGTCTCAATCCCTAACTTTGTTGTTATCATTAATTAGTCGTGCACAGTCACATAAGCTATGTTGGATGTTGCAAATTCGAATAACATGGCATTTATTATGGAAATTTAGATCATTTGGTGATCATAAAGAAATGGACATGCTACATCTGATAACCATATTATAGACATGATGTTTTATAGAAGCACTTGTAGGAAATTCCAAGAAAATAGTCACAAAAGAAAAGTGGTGTTTGACATGTCTAAGCTCAAGTGTTACAACTATCAACAACATTGTGATTTTACTAAAAAAATTGAAGTTATCAAAGGTTTTGAATATATCCACTTCTACTCAAATTAATCGCACTACTCTCAATTCAACTAATGCTTTCACTAATAATCATGCATTTATGTACGAGAACTTTGAAAGAATATCTTTCAAAATAAGAATCAAAACGGTGCTCACCAACCTCAGTAAGGTCAATGACCACTCAACAAGATCATTCCTTTCTTTTCAACAATGGTAACTGATCTAGAAACTCAAAGAGATGCCCACAATGCAAACCAATCCATCTTCAAACCCTCATCTCAAAACCACACCACACTACTCCTCAAACACAATCACAAAGGCAACCTACTCCTACACTCCTTAATGATTAAAGAACTTCAACGAGGAAACAAATCCGCTTAGTACTAGAACTGCTACATACACATATTTGTGTATATATGTACATATATATTAAAAACAAATTTGTTTAAAAGTTCGTGTGTAGAATAGACATTTGCACTCGTATAGAAGAATCCCAAACTTTTAAAAATAAAACCACTGATCAAAAGATTAAATGAGTTAGATTTATATTTTTGTTCTCACAATAATTAGTGTTCTGTAATGAATCTTATATAGTGTGTGTCACACCCTGGACGTAGCGGAAGCGCAATCGTGTACTTGATATTTTTTCTTTATCAACAACTCAATATCGTTAATAATTCATATCACTAATTGGAAGATATTATCATGCTTAGTTTCAAGGGAGCTTTCAACGACGACTTGTGCATTGTTCGGTCTGATCCCAACTCTTGCAACATCATCGAAAGAAATTATACTTGCTGATTTTTAACAACCCCTACGAATAAAAACGCTCTTTTTATATAATATGGGTTTATGTATGATTAATTGGGGAAAAGACCAAATAGAAGTTTATTTTGGCTAGGAAGTGTAGGAAGCAATAGGATTATGACATGTGCCAAAATTTAAAATAAAGAGGAAGGGTATTTTAGTCAATCATATCCTTTTCTTCTTCCTTCTTCTTCTCAGTAACATCAAAACCCACCATTTTCAAAACCCACCATCTTCAACCATTTCTTCACTTTCTATCTCAATAATCACTACATTATAGTGCGATTTTCGTCACCAATCAATGATTCAAACACCCGATCAACGTGTTTTTCAGCTTTTTTGAAGAAAACCCAGTTTAATTTCATACAGAATCTCGTTTTTTCTGGTGATTTTGAAGATAATCACTCGATTTGTTCGATTCGATCTCTGATAAGTGTTTCAATCATTCAAATTTCGTCAATCGTTGAAGAAACCGACTTCGATCCATGTAAGAAATTCTTTAATTTCATTTTTATTATTTGGTTTTTGATTTAGTCATTGCGTTTTACGATCTTGGCGAGGGTCCGGGGGCGGCAGCCCCTGGCGGGGTCCAAGGGGCAGAGCTCCTGGCTGGGGTTGATTAAATTTTTTTTTTTTGATTAAATTGCTTTAATAAAAATGCATCAGAAATTTAATTTTTCAGAAATTGCCTCATTTTGAAGATAGTAATTCGTAGACAGTTTTTTGATTTGCTACTCTCTGGTTCAGACAGATACAGACAGGTCAGCTTGTGTCCATTGCGTTTTAGAAATAAGAGAGTTTTATGTGTTTTCTGGCCATTGCGTTTTAGGCAAACACATTTTTATTTGTTTTCAGTCCATTGCGTTTTAGAAAATACACTTTCTTTTGTGTTTTTAGGCCATTGCGTTTTAGAAATAAGAAATTTTTATGTGTTTTTTTGGCTATTGCGTTTTAGGTAAAACACATTTTTAAAGTGTTTTTAGTTATTGCGTTTTAGTTAAACACATTTTTATGCTTTTTCAGTCTATTGCGTTTTAGAAAACAGTCATTTTAAGTGTTTTCTGGCCATTGCGTTTTAGAAATAAGACATTTCTTTGTGTTTTTGGTGCATTGCGTTTTAGGTAAAACACATTTTTATGTGTTTTCAGTCCATTGCGTTTTAGAAAGCACACTTTCTTTTGTGTTTTTAGGCTATTGCGTTTTACAAATAAGACATTTCTTTGTGTTTTCTGGCCATTGCGTTTTACAAATAAGTCATTTTTTGTGTTTTTGGTGCATTGCGTTTTAGAAAAATGTCATTTTTTAGGTTTTTTTTTTCATTGCGTTTTACGTAACTGGGGTTTTTCTATTGCGTTTTACGCAAATGGGTTTTAATTTTTTTTTAAATATAGCAATAGTATACTCGTTTTAAAAATAAAAAAACGCTCGTTTCTTTTGTGCAATTTTTATAAAAAAAAATAATATCGTATGAAAGAGTTATTAACGTTTAAAAAATTAGGGGGGGGGGGATTGAAGGAGAGATAAACTATTGGCTTGGATTGACTAGAATGCCCCTAAACAAACTCACGCGCTCTTTTCTTCCCTTCAATTTCCCTGATTTAATCTTAGCCCTTGATTAATTAAATTGATGGTCAAGATCACTTTCTAACCTTTCTAGCCAAATAAACTTACTATTGTATCTCCACCCTGATTAATTGAACCTTAGTATTAATACCGTAGTATACCAACAAAAAAATAATCAAATTTCTTTATGTATTTTAACTTGTAGAACAAGGCATGTCCATGAAAAAAAAAAATCAAATTCCTTTATGTATTTTAACTTGTAGAACAAGGCATGTCCATGAAAAGGTAATAGCATTAAAAGTGACATAAAGGTGGCCAAAGAATTCTATGCGACATTTATCTATATGCTTTAGAGGAAACAACTTGCGATCTTCTCGTTACTTTTTATCTGTTTCTAACAAATATTTATAAAAAACAACACGCTGACATCTCATAAGTTATTTCATTTTTATATTAATTAAATCCACTGATGTTTGTTTTGAACCATTAAAAAGATTCGAGGTTTGAATTTCGATTAATGCATTATTTTGGTCATGTTGTTATAAGAGTTACTACAACAGTGGAGACGTTTATTTGAGAAGAAAATTAAATTAAGAAGAAAAAGAATAAATAATACAAATGTAAAACATTGAATAGTTTTTCTCTCAACTCATTTATTATTATCTTTAACTAATTAATTAGTCATAAACACTATCATCCTCCACATTAAAATTTTTGCTTACACATATCAAAATTTATCCTACACCTTTTGAAATTTATTCTACACATATTGAAATTTATCTTTATGCTACACATTAAATTATATATATATATTTTTTTTTTTTTGAAAAATATGTTTTTTTTAAATAACTTACAAATTTAATGTAGTTATCTATTAAAAAGGAAAACTATCAATAATAATCCATCCAAGTTTACCAATATACCCTTACACTAATATTAAATACAAAAATTAAATGAAGTAAAATGAAACATTCTTATTGGTTGTAATTTTTTCTTTTTTATTCTTACAAAAAAAAAAAAAATTTCTCATTTGAACTCTCCACTACTAAAACATTGGTGTTTAAATGCATTATTTTGGTCATGTTGTTACTAAAACATTGGTGTTTAAATGAATTTATTTTCAAATGTACTTTCACATACATATTTTAAGCTACTGGATATCGGATTGTTAAAAGTTGAAAATTTTCATGTTTATGCAACTTTGATACTCAATCTTTAAACTTCTAATTAAGTTAAATTTTATGATACTCAAATTTGTACATTTTCTCAAAAGTTGTTAAATTGTTTAAACTAAAGGTGAAAAAAGGTTTATGAATATATAGCTTTACAACCATCTAAGGGTGTAAGGAGTGGTTAAACACTTGAGAGTGACAAACTAAAAAATCAACCAATCAGAGTGCGCCACGTCAATCAGTGAAAAGTATTTAAACTTTGTTGAAAAGTGTTGGCAATGGTTTAGACATTTGGTGAAGTGGTAAACTTTAAAAAAAAGGAAAAATGTGTGATTGGTTGAGATTGGAATGGACCCCGCCCCACACTACCCTCTCTCTCTCCTTCCTCCCTTCACCGCAGCAGCATGTCTTCCCCTATCAACATTGAAACCGCAGCGGCAAAGGGGTCGGCGGCGGTGTTGCCGCGCGGCAAAACCCTTTGCCGCTCCCCTTTACCGCACCACTCCGGACACCCTAAGTAAAAATAATCTATCCTTAAACACTTATTTTAATAATTTATTCATATTGAAAAAAAATATTTAAAACTTTAAAAAGAGTTAAATGCCAAAATCATCTCTGAGATTTGAACACTTTGCCACTTTCATCGAAAATAAGATGTTTTTGTAATGGGGTCCCTAACGTTTAATTCTTATTTTCATTTTCCTTCAGATCACTAACTCAGTTAAAATGTATCGTTAACTCTCATGAATGATTTTAGCAATTCCCAAACCTTAGGAAAATTTTGACAATTTACTCATTTATTCTTTTGTTTTTATGTTTTTTTTCTTTTTTATCTTTATTAAAAACCAATAAATATTATATATATACAGATATATTGTTAGTCAGGGTACATTGGAGGCCAATATGTTAAAAGTTAGAACTGTCAGTGGTTATTTTTAAAGTTAAAACTGTTGACGGCCAAAGACGAATAGTCAAGATTATTGAAATTCAATATTCCTAAAATTAAATGCCAAGGTGTTTAAGCTCCCAACAGGACCAACAATTTGTAATAGGGCATTTGTTTTAAGAACTAACTTATGTAACAATATATTTGATTAAAACTTGACTCAAGTAGTAATAAAATTTACTTTAAAGGTCCACTAAGTTTATCTCGATTAATATTGTTTGTCTCCTAGTTATAGTCATATATTTACAAGTCAAATACAATCTAATATTGAAAAACACATTCTCTAAAAAATAGTTCTATATAACAAAAAAAAAAAAAAAAAACACTACCTATTTTTAAATGGTATAATTATGTGTAATAAATAAGACTGATAACACTTTTATAGGCTTTTTTTAAGAAGGAATATATTTGTCCTAAAAAGATAACACACACAATTTCCATAGGTTTTGACTTTGTTGCCCAAACAGAATAAAGCATATATCCCAGTCAGTCCCTACTCCTGCGTCAGTCACCTTTTGACAATCCGTTCCTGAGCAACAAGCAATTTCGTTTACTACGTTAAACAAATCGTTAGTCCCTCAACTTCTCTTAATTACCCTCAGCCCCCTTAGCACTAAAAAAACTTCTTCACTCCTCTCATCTTTTGCTTTTATATATAGACTAGTGGGTTAGTCCGTACAATGTTACTAAGGTGCTGTTTGTTTTTTCAGAGATAAAATATCTGCAGTCTGTGAACCACATCTGCAACTGTAGAAAAGAAAGAAACTTCATAGAAGTTGAAATATGAATAAATAGATATGCCTAGCTATTTTAGTCTATGGGTAAAGGATCTAATTGATAGAGTAAGCACCGTAAAGATCCTTTGGACCCTTCGCCCGCCCGCCACCAGTGGAAGCAAGCACCTTGAAGGGAATTTCCAAAGAAGATGTGGATCAAATCTCTGCAGTCTGCCAAAAGAAGACTGTTTGTTTTTTAACTTTTGCAATCTGCTGAACATCATACAAATTCTAATTACAATTTTATCACAATAAATATCATAATCAAACAACATAACACGCATGAGTAACACCAAAATTAATACCACAATTCTGAAAATTAACACCAAAGTTCAACAAATCCAATTTTCCTAATTTGAATTAAATCCGGAATCATATCATAGTTTTGATAATAAGAATCCAATTTTCCTAATTTGAATCAAATCCAGAGCAATTTTCAACTTAGAAAATTGATTTATGCACAGCTCAAATTTGAACATTACCTAAACACCTAAACAGAGAAACCATAAACAACTTATTATCACCATTAACCCTAATTAACATTCAAATCATCTCTTGTTGATAAAAACTTAAAAGATACGTGCTAACTGCTCATCAGGCATTTACACATGTTTCGAAAGTCAAAGTCAAAGTCAAAGTCAAAGTCAAGATTGAAGTCAAAGGAAGAAAAGATTGCTAATTGCGATCTGTCACTCCTTGCTCAACTACTGTTTTGACTTCTTTGACTTGTAGATATTATATTTATTTTATCGCATTAGTTGTATTATGTGGAGTACTTGTTAATAATCGAGGTTTAATCGCTATTTATCGCATGTTTTATCGCTAATCGCATCGCAATCGCAACTCGAATTATGCGTTCTGGATATTGTTTTACGTGTGTGTGTTATTTATGTGTTACTTGTGCATGTTTATTTATGTTTATGTTGTGGTGATTGATCGAAACGCAATCGTAACTCTATCGCAATCGAATCTCAAACGCTAAACGCAAGCTAATTATAGTGATTGTATGTTAGATATAGTAGTCGGGATTAATTGTGTAACTAATGGGTAATACTATCGCACCGCTCACCCGAAACGCATCGCAAAACCCCACGCACGAAACGAAACGCCGAAACTCAATCCTCCGAGCCCCTCGATCGAGTGACCGCTCGATCGGTTGGCCAACCGATCGGATTGCCATCTGATCGGACAGCCATCCGATCGGTGACCCACTCGATCCTTTGCACTTTCCTTTTTGGGAAACCCTACAAATACCAACCTGTCACATCATTTGTGTTGTGACAGCTCCTCCACTCGACCCAGCCGCACTTCATTGCCAAACATATATTGTTCTTAGTGACCGCTCGATCGGTTTTACAAGGAAATGGAGCCGCACTTCATTACAAGGAAATGGAGCCGCACTTCATTGTAAAAGGTTGTCCGATCAGATGGCAATCCGATCGGATGGCAATCCGATCGGTTGGCCAACCGATCGAGCGGTCACTCGATCGAGTGGCTCCGACGATTGAGTTTCGGCGTTTCGTTTCGTGCGTGGGGTTTTGCGATGCGTTTCGAGTGAGCGGTGCGATAGTATTACCCATTAGTTACACAATTAATCCCGACTACTATATCTAACATACAATCACTATAATTAGCTTGCGTTTAGCGTTTGAGATTCGATTGCGATAGAGTTACGATTGCGTTTCGATCAATCACCACAACATAAATAAACATGCACAAGTAACACAAAAATAGCACACACACACGTAAAACAATATCCAGAACGCATAATTCGAGTTGCGAATGCGATTGCGATGCGATAAGCGATAAAGCGATAAAACATACTATAAATAGCGATTAAACCTCGATTATTAACAAGTACTCCACATAATACAACTAATGCGATAAAATAAATATAATATCTACAAGTCAAAGAAGTCAAAACAGTAGTTGAGCAAGGAGTGACAGATCGCAATTAGCAATCTTTTTTTCCTTTGACTTCAATCTTTACTTTGACTTTTACTTTCGAAACACGGGATTCATCTTTAGGAAGTCTTTTAACTAATTTAATTGTTATTTCATAACAAACAAGTTAATATGCTCCCTTTGTAAGTCAACCCAAACATGCTCTTAATGGACTTGCATTACCGGGTTAATCTAATATGGTTTGGAGATACCATCATTAATCCAAGTGCACCCTCTTGTAAATATAAATATATATATATATATATATATAGGGAGAGGATCATGAGAAAACTACATATAAATGAGAAAAGTAGAAAACTAACTAAAAAAAACTAAAAAAAAGCTAAAAAAACGTACCAATTTTTTTTTACAATTTTTAAACAAAAAAAAAGCTAGTTTTTATACATAAAAAAATTCAAAAAAAAATTTTGTTGTATTGCACATATGCAATATATGTGATTATATGTGTACTACACATGTACTACACATGTGCACTATATCCGTAATAGTGCACATGTGCAATACAACAAAAAAAAATTATTATTTTTTTTTTGAAAATTTTTTTCCAGGTATAAAGACCTGCGATTTTTTTATAGAAATTAAAAAAAAATTGGTATGTTTTTTTTAGGCTTTTTTAGTTAGTTTTTTGGTTTTCTCATTTAAACTAGTTTTCTCATGATCCATCTCCTATATATATATATCACGTGGTATTTTTTTTACAAAAAGAAAAACAAAATAAGTTTAAGAAAAACAAGAAAATAAGTTGACAAGTATTGTCGTGTCCCGTAGAGTTGTCCATCAGTCCTCCGTCTCAAAATTTGAAAAAAAAATAAAAGATTTCAAATATGCTCTCCTTCGATTCTTTTCGGTATTTGTAAACTATACGTTTCTGACATAGTGTTTAGCGTTGAACCCATAAAGTTGTTTACGATATATACTTCCGAGAGCTCTCTGATTTTCATATTCTTTACCCTCAATCCATCTTTAGTGGTAATGTTTGTTAATATCACATAATGCTTGTGGGAATGGGCGGTCTCCGTCTAAAAAATCGTCATATATTGTTATGCATCCTTTCATATGTGTTCGTGGCAGCTTCCATCTTTGGTTTTGGAACCACTTGGGGTCCCCATTACACATCTTGTCCTTTTATAGAGGTATATGTTTCTTATTTTATTATATTTTTATAAATACCTAATGTACACTTACTAATCATATTCCCAAGTATACACATTTTTTCACTATTGGACTTGATCCCTCAACATTATGGTAGAGACACATCTACAACACACCTTGGCATTGCTAGGCTAAAAGCTTGTCTGGTGTACGGTTCTTATATGACATTACTAATTGTAAGCTCAATATCCGGTGACTGAAGATTATGGATGCCTGACAGAACTGATAGCAACAGTTAAGGGAGAGTCTGTAAGTGCAGTTCCCGTCGGGTAACTGTGCTTTATCAGTTCTGTTCAACAAAGTCAAAGTCAAAGGCCAAGTCAAAGTTACTGATTAAATTTGGACATTTATGTGTTTCAAGGGGTCCGAATTTGTGACTTAAGCTTGTCAGAGCTTATGTTTTGACAAATTCAGGCAATATAAGGGTTTAGGGGTCCGAATTTGTGGCTTGAGCTTTGTCAGAACTTATGAGATTGTCCGAATTTGTGTATATTTGGACCAAACTTTGCCCTAGCCTATATATATGTGTTGTATAGAGTGGATTAGTACATCTTGTGTAAAATCTTTGTGAAAAGCTATGTGCAACTCTCACAAACCCTAGGAATTCCTCAACAGTGTGTGCACATTCTAGAGAGAGAGTGACTATGTGTTATTGAGAGAAAGCTAGCTTTAGATCTTTGTGATCTAAACCAGCTTGTAGATGATGTATGCTCTTTCGGTTTATGTAATCTGTGATGATTGATTCAATAATAAAGGGTTTCATCTTTTACATCTTTCTATCTTGTTTTGTTTATGTTGTTTTCACGTAATGAATCAAGTGCAATGTTGATGTTCGTCTTCGATTCGGTGCGTTAACAGTGGTATCAGAGCATGGTTATGGATTCGGAACGGTCTAACCGCCTTCCGAATCACCATTGCTCTTGATTTGATGTTTGTTTCCGCCAAACATCATGAAGACGTGAAGATTTTGAAGAAAACTTGAAGAAATTGCAGTTGTTCGTCGACTGAGATGTTTTCTTGTTTTCCAAGTTGTTTCAGATCTGAGGTTTGATCTGATGTAGGATCGTTTGCACAACCAAAATGAGTCGTTCAGAAGAGTTCTAATCAATACGAGAGGCGGAAACAAACGTATCGAATTTGAATCAGCTTGATTTACACACAGAATCACTTATAATGTCTAGTATATTGATATAACAATGATTTACAGGCAGTAGACACTTCGGCAGCACCTCGGTACCGGAATCAGAATTGTTGCAAACGAAATGACAGGGCAGGTATTTATAGGTGAGGCATTTCGCATGAAATGGACCTGATCCATTTCGTGCGAAATGGACACATCCCATATGTTTTACAATTTTCTCGTATTTCGTACCCTGATCTATCAATAATCTATTTACAAGACTCGATAGAAGACGAAGTCGACAGACATATGCACCAACAGACTCCCCCTTGGATGTTAACGAAGTCTTCGGTGTCGAGTCTTATCCATGACATGCCTTCAGTCTTGATCAGTCTTCGTGCTCTTACCAAAGTATCTGACAGAGTAAGAATCCTCAATCCCCTTCTCTTCTTCTCTTTCTCTTTCTATCTCATCAGCATTAGCCGCTGGCATGATCATCAGGATTTGAATCTGGCTCTAAGCAGCTTCAGACTCCCCTTTTCTAACAGACTCCCCCTTAAGTTGTGCTGGGATCGTAGTCTGACTTTCACAGGTTCTAGAATAGAAACCTGGCTCAATCCTTTGATCAGGTTTAAACACGGGAATCTGCACAAATCTCTACTTCGAAATAAATTTCACAAATTTAAAATTTTGACAAATTTATTCTCTGCTTACCACTTGTAGAAACAAACTCAAAACCTCATTTGTTATAATATGACATTTCTCAAATTATCTTAACTTTTTTACTTTACTTTTCATCTCAAACAAACTCACCCAAACCTGTTCATCATGTTTAGCACTCGGAATTTTGAAAATCAGCTTTTCATCATCAGTTGTCGAAAATCTTTTTGTATTTTCAAAAATTTATGCTAAAACACTCCGAAAATCTTTTTGTTTTTTTAATGAAATGCAGTAAAGAAATATTTACAAACAATATTTTTTGTGAGTTTGTGTAAGAGGATCATATCAGTTTTTGAGACAAATCACTAACACCGTTAAGCTTTAAACATTTTAAGTTCTAAACGATTCATGTAGATTGTCAGTATACTGATCCACTTTAAATTTTCACACAAAGTTCAACTGTTTCAAGATACGAGATTAGTATTTTAAGCACTTAAACTTATTTGCGTGTCCCATCTCAGAATATACTCCCGTATCCAGACTTCTATATTCAGTCTTACAGGTGAGTGTACACTAATGATATCTGTAAACGGGTAATGCGAAACCATGAGAGCTCAGGTTAGAACTTCCGTTCAATCAGAGAGATGATGGCTCGACTTTAGGTGTGTCCCGTTTGGGGATCTTTTCTTCAACATCACATGATTAGCATTTTGCAATGTTTCATCATTTTTTTATGTTGAGGGTAAGCTTTAAGATTAAAGCAGTGCAAAGCATTATACGAGGACTAGGCTATTGCTTCCGCAAAATCAGAAGTCCTGATATAATACCCCAGATATCATCACGCACAAAGACCTAGTATGTCAGAAATAGAAAGTCTTTCTGTTGGGATTGAACCCTAACAGAGGAACAGATAATGTAAAGCCAAACCCGGATCCCATCAGTGGACACCTAATAAGAAGCAGTTTGCTCTAATCTTTCCCCTTGACAGTGGTTATCCAACAACTGATGAACCTTAAGTGCTGCTCAAATACAACAACTGATAAACCAAACTCTGATGATTATCTAACAACTGCTGAAGACGAACTCTGTTGCTCTATCTACTGCCGTCTCCTAAGTACTGCTGAAGATTCAAGCACTGCCCTCTCAAAGACCGATCACCTTTGAAGAAAGCACTGAAGACTCAACATCTGTGCTAAGGCTACAACAGTGGAACGTGAAGCAGTAGTTTCCTTATGTTTTGTACTTTAGTGATTATCAGATGTTACATAACAGTAGTTTGTATAGAACAGTATTTGTAGTTTGTTAGGTCGTTAGATGTCACTATCATGGTGACGTCAGCTGAAGCATATCAGTAGTTTGGTTTGCCTATAAGTATGACAGTACTCTGTACTGTTACACTTGATCGTTTTGAGTGAGTTTTTCTCCTTAATTCATCCTTTCATCTTGTGCAACCAACTCTAGTGTATGAGGCTGAGGGGGAGTTTAGATTGTAAGCTTTGACTGTAATCTTTTGCTTTTATGTAAATCTTTTGACTCAATGAAAAGCAATTGTTTATCAATCTACACTTTCCTTTGTTTGTGTTTACAAAGTTTGCTACTCATTTCCGCTGCACTTATTCGTTTTATGCAAACAAACATAATCACAGACAGCCTTAGATCCCAACAATTGGTATCAGAGCTAGGACAGTCAAATTCGATCTAACAATCAATTTGACATAACAGTTCAGCTCAAAACTCATTGATACTAAGGCTGGTTGCATTCAGTTGAAAAACAGAGTAACGAGTGAATCATTGTCAAAATGGTTATTCAAAAAACTCTGTAAATCAACCAAGATGTCATATGACACACAAATCTCACACAATAAGTGTTTTCATACATATGTCACTCATAGTTTTCAGATCTGTAAAATATCTGATAAATTATGGGATCGTTCGATGCTTTCAAAATTGATTTCAATTGTTGTTTTGATATTTGTGATGTTTTCAATAAACAACTAAAGTATGTACCTCAGTTCAGCAAAACTTGTGTTCATCTAAAACACTAGAATACTGCTGAAAAGGAAAAGAGGGAATAAAACTTTGGTCAAAATCTCTCATGTGCTCAAAGGCAAGTTGAGTACCTTCAAAAGGACCAAATCGACTTTGTCTAAACACATTGAGAAAATAAGGTGTCAAAGCAGTCCTAATCATAGGTAATGTGAGATCTGTAATGAAACATGATCAAATATGATCAGATCTCTCAAAACATTGCTTCAAAGTGATTATGGACAAAGCATGTTCAAAATATAATCTCCTAGTGAGTATTTCTGAACATGTAAATAAAAATGGTAAAAAGGGAAAATGAACAAATCTCAAAGTGTAGCTATCTCAAAACTTTTGAAATCAAAAGAAAAGAGCATAAGCAAAAAACACTTTTGAGGTTAAAGTTAGGTCATCAGTGGTCATCATGCAACTGTGTGCATTTATCAATATAGAAATTGTTCTGGTAACAATGGCATCTCCAGTGATTGTGCTTAAAATGAATTTTCAATCAATTGAGAAGAAAATGACCAAAACAATGGTCAAAATAACTTGAGAATAATATGATCATGAATTTACTGGTAAATTGTCAGATCCTTTTGATTATTTTCAAAACTTCCTTTAATTTTTTTTAAGGAGTTTTCCTCTTAAATAAAAACCAGATATATTGTATTTATTTTAATATATATTATGATCTTTTTACTCATTTTTTATAGTAAAAGTTCATCTCTGGTCTGGATGTAATTACCTTATTTTTGTGTGGAATTACTATCCTTAAAACTGATCAAAAGGAAATGACACACATATCAAGGTCATGTCAAGCTAAAATAAGGTTTCCACTGATCATAAATTGATTGCAAATTGACTTAGACTACTGAGATACTCATGTTCTAGTTCCAGTAATTAGACACAAAATGAGCAGCTCAAGTAGAAATGTCTTCATCATCTGGGATACTAAACCACTGTCTGAAAAATAGACAGATGGCAAAACCTTGAACAAAATTTCTGAGAATCACTGCTGACAATTTAATCTTGATATTATGCATCTAAAATGTGTATTGTTAAGAATAGCATTTCTGGTACTCAACAGATGATAGACAAGAGATTGTGCTTTTACAAGAACAAATCATTTTCTACATCTGAACAAAACAGGTGCTAAAAGAATTTGTCAAAAGTCAAAACACTGCCGCACAAACAGTTGTTAAATATATGATCCTCATTGGTTTTTATCCACTGTTGTTCCTAAAATGCTGTTGATCCATCAGTAGTTGTCAAAACAACTGTCCTCCATCATTTACCATTCCATCAGATGTTTGACACGTGGTCAGTTTTTAGCCTTCAGATCAAAATAACCGCTGCCACATCAGCAATCATTTTTTTCCCTAAATAAAACCCTGATTAAATCCAAACAGGGTTTTACTGTCGAATTGAATTCCAAAAGTTCTCTTCCCATAACAGTTTCCCTCTCATAACTCCAAAAACTTCTTCGATCTTCTTCATCCAAAATGATGAAACCAAAATCGAAGACGAAATCAAAACCATCACCTTCCTCCAAAACAGCAGAAGCCACTCAAATGGCCGCTGAAACACCGGAGATCCGCTACAAAGCTCCACACAATTATGTAGGTATACTCACAAAACCTACCGATAACCACACCTTCGATTCCATCCTTGACATCCTCTCTGCATCAAAGTACAAAACTTTGATAACAGCAGACGCTCCTATTTACCTTGACACCCAGAGAGAGTTCTGGAAACATGCCACCCTTGAAAAACAAGGAGATATCATCGCCGCAATCAACTCCTCGATACAGGGTAAGAAGGTAAATATCTCACCAAAATCCATCTCTGAAACCTTTAAACTCGATGATTTAAATGGAAAAACCTCTTTTACAAAAGACGAGTTGGTAAAGGATTTCATGAAAAGGGGCTATGCAGAACAACCAAACAGGGACACCCTACAAAAGGGTTACTTCCCTTCTGCACCCAGATTTTTATTCCACACACTGCTCATGTGTGTTTCAAATAAAACAACGTCCTTCAATGAGATACCAACAAAAATCCAATGCCTGGGGTATGCAATTTTGAACATTGAAAACTATAACTACTCCCAGGAAATATTTGATGATTTGGTAAAGAACGTTGATAATAAGGCATTTCTGCTCTTTCCGAGGTTTCTAAGTTACTATTTTGAGCAAAAATTTGTTGAGAAAGAGGCAGAAGTGCCCAAACAAGGTGTCTCATTCAAAATAAACAGTTTAACAATAGAAACTTTTTCAAGAATGATGGCACCAATAAAATTAAAAACAAAAGAGGGTGAGCAGGTCTTAGAAACTGCCACTGACCCTCAAGAAACCACTGCTGAGCCCACTGCTCCAGGTGATCAGAGTAGCACACCCACTGCTCTGAAACCCACACCTACCACCACCAAAAAGACCAAAAGAAAACCATCCAGAAAACTCACCAAACCCAAAACAAAGGCAACTCTGGAAGATGAGATCCCAGAGCAACTGCCAGTGACAACACAAAAGTCACCAGAAACCACTGCTGCTACTTCCTCACAGCAGATGGAAGAAAGATCTCAACCCCAGCCTAAAACTCCTCCTGCATCCTCACAAAAGGATCATGTTGTAAGCACAGGGACACCAAATTATGAAGCTCTGTATCCACTCGGATCCATCTTCCACAGTCCTGATCCCAAGGACATGTCTCTTTCAACACCCATACCCTCACCAATCACATTACCACAATCAATAATACCCCTGTTGCATCCAGTTGATATGGCACAGACACAAACCAGTTCCTCTCTATCACCTATTACTGAGAGTATACCTCCACAAGTGACTGGGTCTGATGCTCATACCTCTGCTATCCCAGCAACAACTGAGGAGGTTACACCCCCTGAGTTACAAGTAACTCTTGGTGGTAGTTCAAGTGGAGCAGCAACTACAACTGATGGATCAACAGATCTTCAGTTGGACAGTTGTTACATTACTAAGACTCCCTTGAAGGCAATTTCTTCCATGGCAACATCGGTAACCACCAGTAAGTTATCTTTAGCTGTTGGTAACATCAAAGGATTATCGAGTGCCGAAGAAAGAAGTCCCCAGTACCAAGAAATAGGGGCATCAATGGATGACTTTTGGGCTACAGCTCCTAAGTCACACATTGATACAACCACTGCTGGTGGTGATTCAGATGATCCTGTTAATTCAGGTGATGATTCAAAATATAATGAATTGACGGCCAGAGTTGAAAATCTGGAATCTACAGTTGCAGAAATAAAAGATATGGTGCAACAGCTGTTAGAAGCTCAAATAGCCCAATCTTCTGCCCCTCCTGCTCAAGCACCTGCTCCACAAGCATTTGCTGCAAATGAGCTATGGAATATTCTCCAACCACTGCTTGAACATCAGCAACAATTGGCTGCTAAACAGCACGCAAATCAAGTAAAAATGCTGACCAACATGGTGGAATCTCGGTTCAAAGACACTCAAGCAGACATCAAGGCTATAAAGGCCAGCATACAACAGAATGCTCAAAGTGAGAAAGCTCCTTCTGCCATTTTCTTCATGGACACACCCCTGGCAGATAATGCCAAAAAGGGGGAGAAAACCAGGTTGAAAAAGAAAGGTATAGAAGATGGGGTGTACATTGAACCAGAGAAACCCAAAACCTCACAAACTTCAACTTCAACAGCTGATACAACAGCAGTTACAAAAACTGCTGTCAGTAGCCAAACAGCTGCCATCTCATCAACACACACACACCTCCAACACACACAACTACTGTTTCAACACACACTACCACAACTACTGCTCCACCTCCATCATCATCTGTGTCTATAACACAAAAACCATCACTATCATCATCTACAATTATACCACCACTGCCTCCTGCCATAAAGCAGAAGACAGCAGATGTTACAACATCTGTTGTAATGACAACAGTGATTGAAACACCAGTTCTTTCAACCACTGTTAGTCAATCACAATCACAATCCACTGCCATCAAATCTCAAACATCATCAGCCTCTCCTACACTAAAAAGGAGAAGGGTTTTCATTCCTGATGATGATTCACCACCACCGTCACCATCATCAAATATCATTTCACATTCTCCATCCCCTGCTCCAAAGCAGAAGACAACTACTGATACATCAGTAGTTGTAATGACAACAGCAGTTGAGACACCAGTTGTTTCAACCACTGTTAGTCAGACATCCACAACTGCCCTAATTCTTCCTATATCACAACCACAGCTCTTAAAAAGAAAAAGAAAGCCAATCACTGCTGATGAAGGTAGTCATGATCCTAATGCTGCTAAATATCCACTTGAACTTGAAGCCATCAAAAATGAGATGAGGCAGTTTTATTCAGAAGCAGATCCTTCAAAAAGAAAATTCTCCTCTCTCATTGGCTACATGTCTCCAGAAGATATAAATGACTATCTCAGAATCAAGGCAAGGCAGGCTAAAGTAAAAGCTAAGGTTGATAGTGAAAATGAAAGCTTAAGCGAAGAAGCCACTGCTCAAAGACTGGAGTTCTACCTTACAAAGGTAAAGCAGATAGAAGATGATGTGTGTAAAATGCAACATATAAAACACATCAATTAAGGCATAAAACTAACCCTTTTTAAGTACTAATGTTGGAAAAAGAGTGTTTTTGTCTTCCTTTTGTATTTTCAGGATGAAATGAGCTCAAAATCACAAAAGAAGCAAAAAGACCCCTAGTTCTACCATAAATACAAGAAAAGGAACAAAAGTGGATTGCCCGGACCCTCAACGGCACCTCCCAAGACAAAGAGAAGAAAACAGAGTCTGAACACGCCCCGTGTCCAGCGAACACGGGGGCGTGCCCAGGAAGCAGCAGAAAAGACAAACCAGTAGAAGCTTCCATTGCTCACCACGGGGCCGTGCCCAGCGGGCACGGGGGCGTGTTGAAAGTACAGCAGGCGCATTAATTGTAATTCGCAATTACAATTAATGAGGAGAGAGAGTGTCAGACGGGCACGGGGCCGTGTCCAGCGGACACGGGGCCGTGTCCAGCGTTCTGTCCAGCCTATAAATAGAGGAGCTTGGTTTCATTCTCTCTCATCCCTTGGCACACCACCTCTCTCACACCTCATCCACCACCCACCACCACCATATCACCATCATCCACCACCATCATCCATTGTCCATCGTAGAGTGTGTGAGTCGTCTCGGGATCCAAGATTGATCGTAAGAGTTCTTGACAATCAAGGCCATGTTTGCCTAAGTCTCTTACATCACTTGGTGAAGACAAGTGTTTAGTATAATACTTTTTATTTTTAATCTTTTGCACTTTTTATTTGGTTTTGTATTAATGACTTTAATAACTAGTTACTTATGTTGAAGGTGATCTTTCCTTATCGTTTGTCCGTGGTGTCTTGGCATTATTTTACTGTCTATATAAAATAAAAGATTTTCACCATTCATATCTCCACGGTCTATATGGAGGTATGTTGGCTACCTGGTCGGGGGTTAAGGGAACGGTTTGGTAAGGGTCTTGCCCTTGTTCAGCGTTTAGAGGTCCTGCTTGGGACCTGGGTCAAATTTAGTAGGATCTCCTTCAATGCCCATAGGTATTGGATGGCGGGGATCCAAACTCTTTGACCCCCTCATAAGTTAACTACTATTAATACTATAACCCGGCTATTTAGGACTGTATCCCTGCTGACTCAGACTACTTAGCCGAGGGTAACGTCACCGCCAAAAGCGGGGCCTACCATAATTTGCATTAATAACTTAATTCATTATCTTTCAATAATCCGACCCTTTAGGATTGTATCCTTGCTGACTCAAACTACTGGGTTGAGGGTAACGTCGCCTTCAAAAGAGGGGCCTACTACAATAACTAAGATAATCTCTTAAACAAGTGCAAAAGTGCGAAAATAATCAAAGGTTATACTAATACACGTGTCGGATCCAAGTGATTCATCTTGTCTATCTGTTTTTATTTTATTTTATTTTTCAGCATTTAGTTAGTTTTTATTTTTCTTAGTTTAAATCATTTTTTTTCTAACCTTTTGATTTGATTAGACGTTGAGGATAAACCGGTATTAAAAGCTCTTGTGTCCTTGGACGACCTCGGTATCTTACCAACACTATACTACGTCCGCGATGGGTGCACTTGCCCATATGTGTGTTTAGTGTTAGTAAATATCGTGTTTTATAAATTTAAAACTTGGCTAAAAGTGTAAAAAGGGCTTAATTAAACATCTAAAAACATATATACACTAACACGCATCAAGTTTTTGGCGCCGTTGCCGGGGACACAAGGATTTTAAGAAAGCTTAAAATCGACGGCCTAATCAGTTTTTCAAAACCTTTTTCAAAACGCGCGCATTTTTCTGCATTTTAGTTTAGTTTTGCATTTACAGTAGCCTGAACACGGGGCCGTGCTCGCTGAACACGCCCCCGTGCTGCATATTTTAGAGTAAGATACCCAGATACAGAGTCTGAACACGGGGCCGTGCTCGCTGAACACGCCCCCGTGCTCAACGTGACCAGTTAATTTAATTAAAACGCCCAGATACAGTCCCTGAACACGGGGCCGTGTTCACCCAACACGGGGCCGTGTCCAGCTTCTGTTTCCGTCTTATTTTTGTTTTCTGGTCCCGAGACTCAGTTGTGGTCTGTTGAGTGATTCTTATGGATCAATACTCAAGAGGTTACAACTACACCTATGATGAGGATGATTATAGAGGTAATTATTGCACTAATTGTCGTAATGCACGCTCGGTTCAATATAATACTTCGTATCAACCATCCAATTCATACAACCATTATGAGGAGCCCAGGTACGAGCCATCAACTTCATACACATCCTATGAAGACCCAAGGTATGAACCTTCTCCCTCATACTCATATTTTGACGAACCAAGGTATGAGCCTTCATACTCATACTTTGAGGAATCAAGATATGAACCACCACCTTCATACTCTTATTATGAGGAACCATGGCGTGAACAACCCACCTCATATGAGTACTATGAAGAACAAAGTTTCGACCCTTTTCCATCATACACTTACAATGAAGAACAATGGTGCGAACCATCTACTTCATATGAGTACTATGAGGAACGAAGGATCGCACAACCGGATTCAAGCTTTGAGGATCCAAATTCTTTCAATCTCACCGAAGTAACTAATAGGATAATAGAACAACTTAAAACTATCGAACGTTGCATAAAAGAATCTCGCGCAAGGGAAGAGGAATCCCGCGCAAGAGAAGAGCTAAAAAATGATAATAACGTAGAGATAGTTGAAAGTGTAAAAATGGAAGAACAAGAAAGTGAAAAACAGACACATGAGTTAAACAACGAAAATGGTGAGTCCGATAATGTCAAAATTCAAGAAGAGTCTAATTTTGAGGAAATTATTCTCTTGTCACCTACTTTCGAAAATCATTGTTTAATAACCCCTCATGCCAAGTTTTTAAAAGAGTTAAACACTAATGCTAAAATCAATGACTTAGTAAGTGTTAAGTTAACTAATGATCAAACCTCGCTAATAAAAGAAGATCCTTTTGAAATTAACATCACACCGGTTCCATGTTTCTTTCAAAATTCGTTTATTAGCAATATCACTATTGATAAAGATCTTTGTGTTAACATAATGCCTAACTACATTTTTGAAAAGTTAAGTATTAGTGATTTCACTCCACTTCAAATACCCATTTTTCTATCCGACCGAAAAGTAATGAAATCAATCGGTGTAGTTGAAGATGTTTTGGTTCAAACGAATCAAATGGTAATCCCAACCGACTTCGTCATCTTAGATGATGCCCCCTAGTCTTGGGAAAACCTTTTGTACAAACTCACAAAGCTTTGAAAAACCGGAAATTCAACAATCTACTTCTTCAATTAGGGGCATTCAAAAGGAGCATAGATCTTGAGCGCTCAATGAAATATCCTTTTGGCAATAATGACCCCCTAATTGAAGATGAAGCTGAGCCACCCGATACAACCGACGAAGAAGACCACTTTGTCGATGAAGAGGTAGCCATAGAACAAACTTTTAAAGTTCTTGATCTAGACGAGCCACAAAATAAGGTGTCTCCTAAAGACCCACCCATCGAGCTCAAAGAACTCCCTAAAGGTTTGGAATATGCTTTTCTAGGCAAAGATGGTAGTTTACCTGTAATTATTTCGTCTAAATTAACTAGCATAGAAAAAGAAAAATTAGTTAACCTACTTAAAAAACACAAAAATGCGATCGCTTGGAAGCTTGTAGATATTAAAGGAATAAGTCCTTCCATGTGCACGCACAAAATTTTAATGAATTATGACTACAAAACGGTGATTCAACCACAACGAAGAGTGAACCCCAATGTTCAAGAAGTGGTTAAAAATGAAGTCATCAAACTACTCGACGCCGGACTAATCTACCCTATCTCCGATAGCCCGTGGGTAAGTCCCGTCCAAGTAGTCCCAAAGAAAGGAGGTATGACGGTAATAACTAACGAGAAAAATGAATTAATACCCACAAGAACCGTCACAGGATGGAGAGTCTGTATAGATTATAGGAGATTAAATGAAGCAACAAGGAAAGACCACTTTCCTTTACCCTTCATTGATCAAATGTTAGAAAGATTATCCGGTCACAAATTTTATTGTTTCTTAGATGGTTTTTCAGGTTACTTCCAAATACCGATAGCACCAGAAGACCAAGAGAAAACAACTTTCACATGCCCCTACGGAACTTTTGCATATCGACGCATGCCATTCGGTCTATGTAATGCACCTGCAACATTCCAACGTTGTATGGTCGCCATTTTCCATGATATGATTGAAAAAACCATGGAAGTCTTCATGGATGACTTTTCCATCTTCGGAGACTCATATGATCAATGCCTCGATAATCTTGAACGAATGCTATCCCGATGTGAGGAGACTAACCTCGCCCTTAACTGGGAAAAATGCCATTTCATGGTAACAGAGGGAATAGTACTCGGGCATAAAATCTCAAGCGAAGGAATGGAAGTTGATCGAGCAAAAATAGAGACTATTTCTCGATTACCTCCTCCATCCTCCGTGCGAGCAATCAGAAGTTTCCTAGGGCATGCCGGATTCTATAGAAGGTTTATCAAGGACTTTTCGAAAATTTCAAGACCTCTAACAAAATTGCTTGAAAAAGATGCACCCTTCATCTTTGACAAGGAATGCAATCAAGCATTTCTAACCCTCAAGGAAATGCTAGTCAATGCACCTATCATGATAGCACCAGATTGGAAATTTCCTTTCGAAATCATGTGCGATGCAAGCGACTTTGCTGTTGGAGCAGTCTTGGGACAAAGAAAAGAAAAACATTTCCACCCAATTTATTATGCTAGTAAAACTCTAAATGATGCACAAGAAAATTATACAACTACTGAGAAAGAGTTACTAGCGGTGGTATTTGCTTTTGATAAATTTCGTTCTTATCTTGTTCTTTCTAAAACGATAGTTTATACAGACCATGCAGCCATCAGGTACCTCTTCAAGAAGCAAGACGCAAAACCCCATTTGATAAGGTGGATTCTACTCCTCCAAGAATTCGACATTGAAATCAAGGACAAAAGAGGAGCAGAAAACACTGCTGCAGATCATCTCTCACGCTTAGAAGACCCAGCTTTGGAGACAACCAGGGACGAGCAAATCAACGAAAAATTTCCCACAGAGTCCCTGGAAATGATGGAAAGCAGACAAGAACCATGGTATGCCGACTACGCTAATTTCTTAGCCAGCGGTATAGTCACCAAAGGATGGCCACATCATCAAAGAAAAAAATTCTTTGCTGATGTAAAGCATTACTTTTGGGAAGACCCCTATCTTTTCAAAATGTGTGCCGACCAACTCATCCGAAGGTGTGTCCATGGTAATGAAGCACGAAGAATACTCCGTCATTGTCATGAAGGTCCATACGGAGGACATCATGGTGCCGCAAGTACCGCAAGAAAGGTATTTGATTCAGGATTCTACTGGCCGACCATTTACAAGGATGCACAAAACCTTGTAAAGACATGTGATGCCTGCCAAAGATCAGGTAATATTTCTTCCAAAAATGAAATGCCTCAAAATGGCATTCTCGTTTGTGAAATCTTTGATGTGTGGGGACTCGATTTCATGGGACCCTTCCCACCTTCAAAGGGAAACAAATATATACTTGTGGCAGTCGATTACTTGTCTAAATGGGCAGAGGCCGAGGCTCTTCCAACAAATGATGGAAGAGTAGTGGTAAAATTCCTGAAAAAGTTGTTCTCTCGTTTCGGGACGCCAAAAGCATTAATAAGTGATAGAGGTACCCATTTTTGCAATCATCAACTCGAAAAAATATTAACAAGGTATGGGGTCTATCACCGGGTCTCGACAGCATATCATCCTCAAACAAATGGGCAAGCCGAAGTGACTAATCGAGGTTTAAAACGAATACTTGAAAAAACCGTAGGAATAAATAAAAAAGAATGGGCTGACAAACTAGACGACGCTTTATGGGCTTTTCGAACCGCTTATAAAACCACTATAGGCACAACCCCATATAAGCTCGTCTATGGAAAAAGTTGTCACTTGCCAGTAGAAATCGCTCACAAAGCCTACTGGGCAATAAAAAACGTAAACTTAGACTTAGAAGTTGCCGGTAAAAATCGATTTTGTCAAATAAACGAATTAGAAGAACTTAGGAATTATGCATATTCTAACTCCGAAATTTATAAAGAAAGAATGAAAAATTTGCATGATAAATATATTAAATCTAATGAATTTCGGGTTGGAGACCAAGTTCTATTGTTTAATTCGCGACTTCGATTGTTTCCTGGTAAGTTAAAGTCTAGGTGGTCGGGACCTTTTTCAGTCACCCATGTTTTTCCACACGGTGCAGTAGAAATTAAAACTCGAAATGGGACACCATTTAAAGTCAATGGCCAACGGCTGAAACTCTACAGAGGATCCATTGAGGATGAGGAAGAGGAAATCGCACTTCAAACGGTCAACGAATAAACTCATACCCGACATGTTACAGGTAAGTATACGTTCAAAACCGGTAAAATCATCTAACCATTTTTCGGAAATAAGGGGCATGCACACGAACACGTAAAAAAAAAAAAAAAAATTTTCAAAAACTTCACCCGGCACGGGGCCGTGTCCGCTGGACACGGGGCCGTGTCGAGGCGACTGTCGGGATAAAACCCTCTTTTTCTATCAGTTACACCATTCCACACGCCCCGTTTCACCGAAAACTTTCTGGTTAGAGGCGATTTTCTGCAGATTTCGAACGTCACCTCCGAACTTAACAACGTCAAGGTATGATTCTATCCTTCTTAGTAGTTAGATTAGTTACTTGCATGTAGTTAAAACATCAAAAATTGGGGGAAATCTAGGGTTCTTCATGTTCATCCGGATCGAACTCAAAATTTTTGATGAAAATTGTTAGTAGTAGTTTAGAGTAGAGTAGTAGGAAGTAAATAGACATGTATTGTTGATAGATTTGTCCGATTTCCAACTAAAAACACAAACCCTTGTTCTTGAACCGAAAAACACAAAATTGAAAGGGTAAATGGTTTGATTTTGGAAAAATGACACTTAGGGTTTCATTTTCGGGGGAAACCGCTGCTACTAGGCTAAAAATTTTCAGGTTTTCGAAACTGGGACGAAAAAAATGAAAATTAGGTGTTACAGACGCCTGGACACGGGGCCGTGTCCGCTGAACACGGGGCCGTGTCCAGCCCACTGTTTGCAGTTTTCAACCTGAATTTCCATGTTTCGCACTAACTTTTGCTGTATTCTTTTCAGATGTCTAGATTCACACGGTTTAATGCCAGCGAACTTGACGCCAGGGCTCGCTACGAGGTCCTACAAACAAGGCCCGAAGAGTATCCAAGGCGGGCATGTACTGATTTGCTGACAATGGTAAACCAACTGGACCGCTTCAACAACATAGTGACGGGTCCACTGCACGTCGCATTGACTGCCCGACTTCGGTCGGTCCATCAATGCACAATGGAGTTCTATAGTACGTTCGTCTTCAACTCGAGATGCGAACCATTTGATCACGAAGCGGTCGAATTTCGATGTGGAGGAACGACCTATAGAACCTCCATGGCGCAGTTCGGATCCATCATTGGGCTGTACAGAGATGAAGAAGCGGGGAATGAAGAGAATACCGGGGGATTGCGAGACTTGGACGCAACTGAACGCCAAGCCGCATGGGCTCAAATCGGTGAAGGGATCTACAACCCAAGCAGCACAAAGAGCACCAAGCTGAGGGACCCGTTATACCGCTACATCCACAGGCTCCTCACGTACTCGCTAAGCCAACGCCATGACAGTAGTGGCGTTGTTGGGTTAAAAGATTTGGTTGTCCTTCACTGCATCCACAACCGGAAGCCTCTCGATGTTCCTTACCTCCTACTGCGGAACATGCACTTGAACCGCCTTGCCTCTGCTCCTACACCAATCTTCTTCGGGGGATGGGTGTACCGTCTTTTCAAGCACTTCACGAACATCCCGAAGTCCTTCGAAAGGAGTCCATGGTCGGGACGGGTTGATTATCATATCTGCCGAGCCATGAACTTGCTCTATGAAGCGGAGGACGGGACGGTGAGCTTTCAGAGGACACAGGGCTACGCATGGAACCCGCAAGAGGCTCTAGTTCTTCATGCACCACCTCCACATTATCAATACCCTCCCCAAGGCGATCCGGGTCAATCCTCCTCTCAAGGAGGCGGTTTTCCTAATTTCCAAAGTTTACATGATCTTTTGCAGGAAAACCTCATGTGCACCAGGAACACCTACAACCTCGCCAACAACACACACCTCCGGGTTGGAGCTATCGAACGCAGCGTCAACGATATACAAGATGATATCGGTAGCATCCGGGAGTACATGGCGAGGCAGGGAGGCGGAGGTGGAGATAGTGATGAAGATATGGAGTAGGAGGCTGGGAGGAACAAGGGGCTAGCTGGTGATGAGCCCACAGGTTTGATTACCCTTCTTATCCATCGAACAATTCATGGCCTGCGTGCCATTTGTCAAACAATTTACTTTCCTTAACTCTTTTCTTTTTATCTTTATTTTGTTTTTACTTTATGTTTGGATAATATTTGACAATGGTAAGATTAGGATGGTTTGTGCTTGGTTGGACGGTATTGAATGATTGAACAGGTGCAATGCAAGGGTTAGAGTGCTAAACATTGGCACTTGCAGCCCTAGGATGAAGAAACCGGGGGAAAACCTATTTTTGTGGCTAACAGACTGTCCACACGGGGACGTGTCCAGCCGACACGCCCCCGTGCCCATCTCCCAGTTCTGCTGTTTGACTACTGACCTGCAGATTTTTGCCGGACACGTGGCCGTGTTCACCCAACACGCCCCCGTGTCCACCCTCTGTAAGTTTTTTGTTACTGGCAGTTCACCACGGGGCCGTGCCCAATGGACACGGGGCCGTGTCCAGAGCGCCAGTAACCCAAATCTTTGTTTTTAAACACACTTTTACATATTCTAATCAACCAAAAACTTTATTTTTGGACACATTGAGGACAATGTGTAATTTAAGTGTGGGGGGGATGCTAAAACCTTGAAATTTTGCAAAATCCTAAAACAAGCCTTACACAAAACTCTATTGGAACCGCTAAACACCCCAATTTTTTTTTTTTAAAAACTTTTTCATTTTTTTTATTTACTTGTCTTAGTTTAAGTTGGGAATAACAAGTTCTAAAAAGGTTATATTTTTACAAATTTACAACCGATAGCGTCGTGATAAAAAGAACTAACATAAGAAAATTATGAAACGGTATAACAAGTCTAGCTAAAATTCGATTATATATGCTTGGTCACATTAAAAACCCATTCCCACAAAAGTGAGTTTTGAGCCTTTATTGAGCATAAAAATATACATATTTAGATTAAATGCTCATTTTTCGTTTCTTGTGTGAATAGCCGCTCGGTCTTTACAAATCTAGAACTTGCCACGACGATACATTCCCGGTCCTTACCAACTTAAACCCAAGTAAGTAAATGATGGAGACATTAGGACTAACTATTTTTCTTTCAAAACCATTATTTTTCATTTTTTTTACCTACCCAAAATCCCCCTAGAAAAACCCCTTTGAGCCTAAACCTTTCATTTCATTACCCCCAAAACAATTTTTTTTACCCACCAAAAACCTTTTTCATTTTTTCACCTTTATTTTAGTAACAAACTCGGTTTTTCATAAACATACCCTTTACGTGACGAAAAAAAAATATATATGAATAATGAAGTCAAAAACAAACAAAAGCTACAAAAGCTTGTTTGGAGAAATACTTCAAAAATAAATGTCACTAAAAAAAAATAATAAGGTATTTTATGAAAACCGACACTTGTTACGATTTTCGCCCTTTTTACTAACCACTAACCAACCACCCACCTTTAAACCCAAGCCTTCACCCCAAAAGTCCTCTTGATATTTACAAAGGTAAAAAGTTAAAAAGGAGGAGGATTGATCGCTTGGCAAGCCTATGGAAAACGTAAGTCCGCGCCGCTCTCGAGCGATTCACTTAAATATACACCTTCGGCCGAGTGATTGAGTGATCTCCCGTGAGGTATGTGAACTTGTATATAAATGGAATTTTAATAAGGCATGTTATGCCAAAATAAGTAGTTTATCTTATGAAAAGTTCAAAATAAATCATAACGAATAGGATTGTAAATAAAATAAAAATAAACCTATAAAAACCTTGGATTCCCGACACTCTAGGACAAGCTAAAAACTTCTCTTCTACCTATTCCATTTGAGAGTGTAAGCCACATTAAAAGAGTTTTGCTTGAGGACAAGCAAAAGTTCAAGTGTGGGGGTATTTGATGTGTGTAAAATGCAACATATAAAACACATCAATTAAGGCATAAAACTAACCCTTTTTAAGTACTAATGTTGGAAAAAGAGTGTTTTTGTCTTCCTTTTGTATTTTCAGGATGAAATGAGCTCAAAATCACAAAAGAAGCAAAAAGACCCCTAGTTCTACCATAAATACAAGAAAAGGAACAAAAGTGGATTGCCCGGACCCTCAACGGCACCTCCCAAGACAAAGAGAAGAAAACAGAGTCTGAACACGCCCCGTGTCCAGCGAACACGGGGGCGTGCCCAGGAAGCAGCAGAAAAGACAAACCAGTAGAAGCTTCCATTGCTCACCACGGGGCCGTGCCCAGCGGGCACGGGGGCGTGTTGAAAGTACAGCAGGCGCATTAATTGTAATTCGCAATTACAATTAATGAGGAGAGAGAGTGTCAGACGGGCACGGGGCCGTGTCCAGCGGACACGGGGCTGTGTCCAGCGTTCTGTCCAGCCTATAAATAGAGGAGCTTGGTTTCATTCTCTCTCATCCCTTGGCACACCACCTCTCTCACACCTCATCCACCACCCACCACCACCATATCACCATCATCCACCACCATCATCCATTGTCCATCGTAGAGTGTGTGAGTCGTCTCGGGATCCAAGATTGATCGTAAGAGTTCTTGACAATCAAGGCCATGTTTGCCTAAGTCTCTTACATCACTTGGTGAAGACAAGTGTTTAGTATAATACTTTTTATTTTTAATCTTTTGCACTTTTTATTTGGTTTTGTATTAATGACTTTAATAACTAGTTACTTATGTTGAAGGTGATCTTTCCTTATCGTTTGTCCGTGGTGTCTTGGCATTATTTTACTGTCTATATAAAATAAAAGATTTTCACCATTCATATCTCCACGGTCTATATGGAGGTATGTTGGCTACCTGGTCGGGGGTTAAGGGAACGGTTTGGTAAGGGTCTTGCCCTTGTTCAGCGTTTAGAGGTCCTGCTTGGGACCTGGGTCAAATTTAGTAGGATCTCCTTCAATGCCCATAGGTATTGGATGGCGGGGATCCAAACTCTTTGACCCCCTCATAAGTTAACTACTATTAATACTATAACCCGGCTATTTAGGACTGTATCCCTGCTGACTCAGACTACTTAGCCGAGGGTAACGTCACCGCCAAAAGCGGGGCCTACCATAATTTGCATTAATAACTTAATTCATTATCTTTCAATAATCCGACCCTTTAGGATTGTATCCTTGCTGACTCAAACTACTGGGTTGAGGGTAACGTCGCCTTCAAAAGAGGGGCCTACTACAATAACTAAGATAATCTCTTAAACAAGTGCAAAAGTGCGAAAATAATCAAAGGTTATACTAATACACGTGTCGGATCCAAGTGATTCATCTTGTCTATCTGTTTTTATTTTATTTTATTTTTCAGCATTTAGTTAGTTTTTATTTTTCTTAGTTTAAATCATTTTTTTTCTAACCTTTTGATTTGATTAGACGTTGAGGATAAACCGGTATTAAAAGCTCTTGTGTCCTTGGACGACCTCGGTATCTTACCAACACTATACTACGTCCGCGATGGGTGCACTTGCCCATATGTGTGTTTAGTGTTAGTAAATATCGTGTTTTATAAATTTAAAACTTGGCTAAAAGTGTAAAAAGGGCTTAATTAAACATCTAAAAACATATATACACTAACACGCATCAGAAGACTTTGCACAAGAGCTAGAAAGGGAAAAGGCTGATCAAAAGAAGAAATTAAGAGAACAACTTCTAGCCTTCATTATGAAAGAAAAGTTCTACCCTGCAGAAGAACAACAGTTTGAAGAATGGCCTTTGGTAGCTTTAAAGCGTGAGGCAGAGAGGATTCAAAAGGTGAAGAATGATCCTGCAAAGAAGAAAACTGCTCCAAACTGGAGTAAGTACAAAAGGCTCATTGCTGATCTCACTGCTGAGTACAAAAGAAAGAAAAGGGAGTTGGTGGATGCTAAGATAGACACTGCTGAAGCCATATCAAAATGGTCTAGGCAGCAAACAGATGAAGCCTATGAAAGGCTGAAGAATAGAAAAACTGTTGAGTCAAGGGCTGCATAGAAACGAGAACAAATGTTGAAACTTGAACAACAGATAAACAACCTCAAAACAGTGTTGAAAACAGCAGACAAACTTACTCTTGAGACAAACCAAGAAGAAGGTAAACAGCTGACTGAGGCAGAGGTTAAAGAAAAAGAAGCAGAGTACTTCAAAGACATCATCATGAAAATGGGTCTGAAAGAAGACAACTCAACAAAGCTTCAGAGCCTGTTTGAAAAGGCATTAAACAAATCTGCATCACCAAACACTGCAACAGACACTTCAGAGATTGACAGGCAAGAACTCATTGAACAAGAAACTGCAGATGACATAGCTGCAGCAAACAAAGTCATTGAAGATGCCCTCAAAAGAATGTCTGATAGTTTGCACGTGTTTTCAAGGCCATCATCTCTCAACTCATCTGAAGATAAATCTCTCCCAAGAAACCCATTAGGCTTTAAAATACTAAAGTGGATGTCTGATCAAAAGACCCACGTGTTGACCCTGGTCAGAGCCAATGGTGAGGTGAAGCATATATCAAGGAAAGAAGCACTAGGCCTTAGTGTTAAAGATTTGCAGGATCTCCTTGAGCTCTCACTGTGCAGGGATGAAGATGACCAGAGTGCCAAAGAATTTGAAGCTGAATTCAAAGAACAAGCTAAGGCACTCTTGATGAGTAATAAAGGTCCTGAATAAGGAAGGGTTTTGGCATTATCTGTTCCAGGGGGAGATTGTTGGGATTGAACCCTAACAGAGGAACAGATAATGTAAAGCCAAAACCGGATCCCATCAGTGGACACCTAATAAGCAGCAGTTTGCTCTAATCTTTCCCCTTGACAGTGGTTATCCAACAACTGATGAACCTTAAGTGCTGCTCAAATACAACAACTAATAAACCAAACTCTGATGATTATCTAACAACTGCTGAAGACGAACTCTGTTGCTCTATCTACTGCCGTCTCCTAAGTACTGCTGAAGATTCAAGCACTGCCCTCTCAAAGACTGATCACCTTTGAAGAAAGCACTGAAGACTCAACATCTGTGCTAAGGCTACAACAGTGGAACGTGAAGCAGTAGTTTCCTTATGTTTTGTACTTTAGTGATTATCAGATGTTACATAACAGTAGTTTGTATAGAACAGTATTTGTAGTTTGTTAGGTCGTTAGATGTCACTATCATGGTGACGTCAGCTGAAGCATACAGTATTTGTAGTTTGTTAGGTCGTTAGATGTCACTATCATGGTGACGTCAGCTGAAGCATATCAGTAGTTTGGTTTGCCTATAAGTATGACAGTACTCTGTACTGTTACACTTGATCGTTTTGAGTGAGTTTTTCTCCTTAATTCATCCTTTCATCTTGTGCAACCAACTCTGGTGTATGAGGCTGAGGGGGAGTTTAGATTGTAAGCTATGACTGTAATCTTTTGCTTTTATGTAAATCTTTTGACTCAATGAAAAGCAATTGTTTATCAATCTACACTTTCCTTTGTTTGTGTTTACAAAGTTTGCTACTCATTTCCGCTGCACTTATTCGTTTTATGCAAACAAACACAATCACAGACAGCCTTAGATCCCAACACTTTCAAACAAGATTTCGGGGGTTACCCATATATCAGAGAGATGTTCCCCACGAGATAAGTAAGTATTTGATTTTTTAGGTTTATATCTCGAAAACAATCTACTGAATGTATAAAAACCTACTGGCATATCATCAGTGAGACCGTTTATCACATTTTACTTTCCAATTCTTTAGCGTGTTGTGATAGTCCACTGATGTACTATCATTTCCTTTTTTTCACAACAAAACTCTTTTTCATTTTTTCGATGTTTTTGTCATCTTTCAATATTTTTCAAATCAAAAATGAGTTTTGTGCTTTTTCAAATTTTCTAATGTTTTTGGATTTTCTGAAATTTCTTACTCCCCCTAAAATTCAAAACCATTTAAAGAAAATTTGACAAACCGATGTGAGTTGCTTCAATTCTCCATCCACTTGGCATAAACAATCAGAACTCCCCCTGACAACAAACTATTTTCCCATTATGATTTCAAAACACTTAAGTTTGTTTTAATCAAAATAGTTTTTCCGGAAATTAAGTTTTGTTGATTTTACCATTTGTAGGGTTGGGGTTATGGTCATCACTTTGTTTTCCAATTTTTTTTAATGAAAGTTAAATCAAGTTCAACTTAATGACCTTAATTAACCACTTGTAGGTGAAAACCTCTTTTTCAACCACTTGTAGGTGAAAACCTCTTTTTCAACCACTTGTAGGTTTGCTTATCAACTATACCACTCGAAAATTGAAATATGACAATTTTCATGAATACTACCACATGTAGGACGAAATATCACAGATGTGAATTTCTCAAGAAAGATGCCGATTCCTATTCCCCAATTACCAACCTGGGAGTTCCGGGAAGTCAGGATTTTAAGTAGAAAATGCTGTCACCCAAGCCTGACCAGCCTTGGGTGATTGTTCACCATCGTTAACCCACCATCTTTATGATTTATAAAATTCTGTTGCTCCTTTTACCTTTCCGTTAACCATCTTCCCAAAAATATGTTTTACTTTTCCATTAAACGCCTTTTCAGCATCAAATTCTTCATTACCAGAGAAGAATTGATCTGAAATCTCAATCTTTCCAACTTTTAACTTCAAGTTTTCTTTTGTCAATGGTGGAAAGTTTTCATCGTTCATTTCTGGAACGGAATTCTCATCATTTTTCTCAACAAATGACTCCTCTGACTTTGACGAGTTAGATTCATTGTCAGAACTACTCTCTGTTTTAACAACCCATTTCTGTTTGTGCAAATTGACTTTTCTTTTGTAAAAACGTTTCGAACTTTCACCAATTTCGAAAGTCGAATTTTTGAACTTGTTAAAGCTTTTTGTTGGTTGTTTCTTTTCATCAAAACATTTCTTTATCAACTCTGAGTTAGAAGTAACTCCCTGTTTAGTATAAGTGGACTTGGGACAATTCCAAGCAATGTGTCCAACTTCTTGGCATTTGAAACAGGTTCTTCGTTCAACTCTCTTCTCAGATTCCTTCACCATATTCGTTTTCCTTTCAGCAAGAAACTCTTTGTTTGACTGTCTCCGGAATGATTTCTTCTCTTCTTCTTCTGAGCTTGTACCTGAAACAAATTTAGTTTTTGGTTTATAAGTTTTCTCATTTTTATGATTTTCTGGGGGAATGAAACCTAATCCATTCTTTTTGAAATTACTGTTATGGTTTGATTTCTTTTGAAAACCAGAACCAGAACCGTAACCTTTTTTCTTGTTCAATCTTTGTTGAACCTTGAAGTGTATTTTTCAGGTTTTTCAGTAAGATTTACATCTTTTATTTCAGAAATATTAATTTCTGTTAATTTGAGAACCTTGTTGATCTATTCAGTTTTGACACTTCTTATCGGAAATTCCTCATCAGAATATAATTTGTCCGAATCATTCAAAGTATATGCCACTTTGATTGGTTCATCATTCAAATTAATTTTTGATAACAGAAATTCTTTATTGTAAACCCGTTTAACCGGTGAACTCGGACTCTTGTCTGATGAACTCGAACTTTCAGATTTAGACTCTGACTTTGACTCTTCATCCATATCCAACACCTGATCGACCAGTTTCTTTAATAACTCAGACTCATGATCTGTGTCAAACGCTGTGAATGTGATGTCAATGTTGTCTGGTAACTCATCAGTGGTTTCAGGCTTTAACTTTATGTTGATTGCCTATTTTAATCGTTCCTCATTTGGTTTTCTGGGAGAATAACTTTCCCAGATCGCAGGCGGACACTTATTATACTTGACACCTTGTTTCTTATCAGTATCCGTATCTTCCGTCTTTTTATCTTGAAAAGCTTCAAGACCTGCAACAGTAGGATAAACTCTATCAATCAAATAATCGCAAGTTGTATAACTCAGCAGCAATCGTTTGATTCTCTCATTTTCAATCTTTTCGAGTTCCAAATCCTGCTTCAGCTTAACACAATCTTCAATATACTCATTGCTTAGTCATTAATGTTGAACTCATCATCGTTTGAGCAGCTCCCATTTCTAGGTTTGTCTTGTTCAAATTATCAACCGTTCTGTTCAGCACATCATATGATTCTTTTACATACTTCACATCAAACAACAATTTTTCTTTCAACTCTTCTAACTCACTATACTTCTTGTCTTTTTCTTCACAATGTTTGCATGATTCCAAACATTTTAGACAAGGTTTAGTGACCTCGACAATCCTTTCAACTTCGACTATCTTTTCAACTTCGATGATTTTTTCAACTTCAACAATTTTTTCGACTACTTTTTCAACTTCAATTATTTTCTCCACTACCTTCTCAATCACCGGTTCTTCATCAAATTCTACTTTTACCTCACACTTTTCATCTTCGACCTTCACTGTCGAATCTTCTTCAACTTTTTCTTTCTCGGCTTCCATTTTTGCCTTTTCATCAGCAATCCTTTTTGTTTCCAATTCTCCCTTCAGTCGAGCAGCCCTTTTCTCATTCAACATCTCGATTTTATCTGCAAAAAACAAATTAAAACTAAATGAGTTTAAACTTTTTCTAGCATTATTAATGTACTCTTCCTCATCATCAGTATCTTCATCACTTTCTGATGATCTGAAAATCTTCTTTCTTTTGGTTTAGATTTGACTGCTTCTTCTTTCAAGATTTGAGCAACAAATGCTAAATCAGCCGGAACATATTTGTCCCAGCTAAACCCTCTGCCATTTTTCATCATCTTGATTAACAAGATAAGCTTTCTTCTTCCCATCTTCAATAGCACGTGATGATGATGGTTGTTGAGCAATCTGATGATAAATTGATTTTCGATGATAATCGTTGTTTCCAAACGGATCTTGTCTTCCAGTTGCTTCTCTGTTTGTACACTCTCGTTTAAAATGCCCCTTTTCTCGGCAACGAAAACAAGTAACCTTTGATTTGTCAAACCCTAACGGAGATGTAGCAGCATCACGAAGATCATCTCTACCAGTGATTGTTTGAATTTTTCTGCTCTTCTTACAGCACTAGCTAAACACCACTTGAGGTCCATCAACTCAAGTTCCTAAGGATCAATCTGATCATAATCCTCTTTAGTAAGCATTGGATTTCCGATTCTTCCAGCAACTAAGCTTTCATAAGACTCTAACATAGTAACAAGTGATGCCATGTGTTGCTTAGCCACTTCTGGAGAAAGATTTTGACCATTTTGAATATTCAATGTCACATTGCATTGCAGATTTATTGAACTCTGTCGTTGAGAACTCGGTGTTGTGAAATTCAGATCAAAACTTGAATACGGTGACGAAAATCCACCACTCTGAGTTGTAGTGCTAACATTTATTCCAGAAGAACCATCAGCACTGAAAGCAGTCTTAATCTTCGGACTCGGAGTAGTCTCAAATTTGCTTCCTCTATAGTAAAGACTAACATCTTGTTGAGCATTTGGATTATTCATGATAGCAGTTTTCTGAACATCCAATTCATGTTCTTCAATCTTCTGAATGAACTTACTCAAATTCATGCTTTCAGATTTTCTCATATGTTTCAAAATCAACAAATATGTTCCCCATTTATTCTGTGGTAGTGCATCAGCAAGCTTATCAACCCATTCATCGTCTTCTTTCTTGATCTCCAATCTTCTCATTTCCTGAACAAGATGACAATATCTATCGATAGTCTTCTTAGTCGTCTCATCTTCAAAGGCTATAAACATATCAAATGATTTCTTTAGTAATGCTTGTTTGTTCTTTATCATATCAGCGCTTCCCTTAAACTTGTTACACAACGCTAACCAAATTGATCTAGCAGTATTTTCATGTTGAAGCAAAACAAAGATATCTTCTTTTACTGCTTGTTGAAGAATACTAATCATCTTTTTTTTTTCACTGGTGTATTTCAATTTCTCTGCCGCTGAATAATCACTTAAAGATTTTTCATTTCCACGTTCATCTTTCGGTTTAACATAATCTTTGTCCAATGAAACCCATGCATCAAATTTATAAGCTTGCACCCAAGTTTCAAAACGGTTTTGCCATCCTTTAAAATCCTCGATGTACATAAGCTTTGGAGGCTTTTGAGACGTTCCCGTTTCCTTTTCAATTTCAAGAGTCTCAGTAACTGTAACTGGAGCAGTTGGGGTAGCAAATGCATTGTAAAACTCATCTTCCATGTTTCGGTAACAAGTTTCACAAGTTTACAAAGTTCAAACGAAATGGAGTTTCGAACGAAATGGTATTTCAAACGAACTGGAACTTGGTGCGAAATGGACTTTGGTACGAAATGACCTTTTCAAGCGATATGGGAAATCAAACTTCAATCCATGCGAAATGAAGTTTCTTTTCAAATGAAATGGAAACTTCAAGCGGAATGGGGTTCCAATTCGTGCGAAATGCAATCTGTTATGATCTTCAAGCGAAATGGAGCCCACAAGGTCTATTCCTTGGAAATGAAGTTCTCAATGTCTATTCCGTGCAAAATAGACTTTATCAATTCGTGCGAAATGATGATGATGTCACCCAATCGGCCACATTTTTGTCGAATTGATCAGGTTTTAGTTCGATTTTAGGTCTGATTCTTTCAAGGATTGATTAAAACTATGTTTCGCTTGTTATGTGTGAAATTCAATACATTTTAGCCGTAAAATCTTGTTAATTTTGAAAAAGAAGGTGTAGAAGTATGAATTTTTGGTGAAATCAGGCTGATTTGGTAAGAACTCTTCCTCCTGAGCTTTGATACCACTTGTAGGATCGTTTGCACGACCAAAACGAGTCGTTCAGAAGAGTTCTAATCAATACGAGAGGCGGAAACAAACGTATCGACTTTGAATCAGCTTGATTTACACACAGAATCACTTATAATGTCTAGTATATTGATATAACAATGATTTACAGGCAGTAGACACTTCGGCAGCACCTCGGTACCGGAATCAGAACTATTGCAAATGAAATGACAGGGCAGGTATTTATAGGTGAGGCATTTCGCATGAAATGGACCTGATCCATTTCGTGCGAAATGGACAATGTTCATTTCGTACGAAATGGCCATGTTCCATTTCGTGCAAAATGGACACATCCCATATGTTTTACAATCTTCTCGTTTTTTGTACCCTGATCTATCATTCTATTTACAAGACTCGATACAAGACGAAGTCGACAGACATATGCACCAACATCTGAAAAAGGTATTATCCGAATTTAAGTTGTGTTAAAGTTTTTATGTCCGTATTTGTTACTTCTGAACTTCTTGATGACCTAGTGTGTAGTCACACTAATTTTCAGTACTTAAATTCGTCTATCCGAATTTAGAGTTGTCAGTACTTAAAATTCTTTTGTTCTTGTCCGAACTTAGATGTGTGAGTACTTATTTCTCTACTGGTCCGAATTTATTGAAGAATTAGTCAGACTTTATTAAGTTCTGTTATCCAAACTTAATGTGTCGGTATTTATTCTTCATCTTGTCTGAATAAAAGTGTTAGAACTTAAACTCTTTTGTCTTCTTCTGTCCAAAGTTACATAGTGTCAGCACTTATTATCATCTGTCCGAATTAAGCGTTGTGTGAACTTATTCAATCTAGCTTGTCTGAATTTGTGGCTAGAATTGTCAGAATTTATCTTGTTTTTGTCTGAATTTAAGTTCTTGTAAGTACTTAAGCATACTGTCCGAACTTATTTGTTCAAATTTGTGATTTATTGTCCGAATTTATGGTGTGTAAGTACTTATTACCCTTTGTCCGAATTTAAGGTGTAAGTACTTACACATCCTTGTCCGAACTTAGTGCTTGTCAGTACTTATTCATTCTCCTTGTAAGGATTTGTTCTTTCTCCTTATAAGGATTTCTTCGTCCACTTTGTGTTGTCCGAACTTTATTCATTCCTTTGGGGTCTGAATTTATGAGTATAATCAGAACTTCTTTGCATGTTCCGGATTTCTTTGTATTCTAAAGTATTGTTCAGATAATCTAATCCGAGGTTTCAAAAGCTTCCGGGTTTTACGAGTTCAGAATTTTCTAGAATTCCGGGTTACCTGGGGTACCGGATTTTTTAGTTAATTTTAGAAGTTTGTGTAGTTCGGAGGTTAAGAGTTTTGCATGTTTCGAGTTTATCTATTTATGTCAGGTTACCTGGGGTACCGGATAATTAGCTAAGAGTCAAAATTTTGTGTAATTCGGAAATTTGAAGTCGGTTTCGGATTACTGAAAAGTTCCAGGGTGCTTATGTTGACCGAATTAAGTGAGTGGATGAGAAGCGGTAATGGTGGTCCACGGTGTTCTTTTCAAGATTCTCGGAGTTCGGATTTTGGTCCTTACTAGAGATTTGGGACAATTTTGGATTATTATCATGCATTAGAGGTCAAGATAATAATAACTTCGTTGGACATTGACAGTTTTCAAAGATATAGGGGGAGTAAAAATTTCCTATTTTCTTCGTAAATCTAAAGCTTGTGCGTAAAAAGGCTCGTGTGTGATGGAGTTTTTGTAGGTCCTGATTTTCGGAGGATCGATTAACGAAACCAAACCCTTGTTTATCACAAACACGGTCACGAGTGCGGAATCCCCGTGACGGTGCCAAACCAAACATAGATAATAACGAGAACATGGAATAACCAACGAAACACAGTTAATTGATTAAAGTGGATGAGAACAAGTATCAAGCTAATACACACAATGTTTGATAGTAGACTTTCACAGTGGGTATGCTCTCATAGTTTCTGTGTGAAACTATGTTATGTTTATATAGGCAGCTCAGGCCCATAAGTCGACGAAACTTAAATGGGCTTGACGAAACTTCTCAGTCAACGAAACATTAGATGTTTCGTCACTGTTCATGGCCAAACTTGGGTTACCAACCAAGGGAGTTTCGTCATATGTGACGTCGACGAAACACGGGAGTTTCGTCGAGGGCTGCCAAACATGTTATGCTGCAAACTATTTGCAGCAGACTTACATAAACACACAAACACAAACATATCTACCCAAATATGCAACATGCATTGTCATATAACTTTACATAACAAACGAGACAAACTTGTCGGACCACAGAAAGATAGGAGGATATCCAACTAAGGTCGACGGCGAATACAGACTCGATAATACAAAAGACTGTAAATTACAACGCTAATGAAGTCAAGTTACAGACACCAAAATATGCATCAACAAACTCCCCCTTGGCTGTTACTTGGTCTTCGGTCTTCAATCTTCAGTGTTTCAACGTCCAGGTGCTTCCAGCATGAATTCCTCGGTAAAAGCAGTAACAAGCGACGCGTTGAAATTTAAGCGATTGAGGAGCGTCCTTGTCTTAATAAAAGATGTCATGCCGAAATAGCTTGTTGATGTCGTTCGCCGACATATTCACGATCCACATCGGATCTAGCATCCGAAAATTCTTACTATCATCCTTAAACACAATCACCGCTTCATGAGTATCCGGATCGTAGCACCATAGCCTCATATCATCAAGAAAGTTCTGTTTCATCAGCATTAAAGGGATCTTGTCCATAACCTTCGCGGGTTGATAGACAAGCTTGTATCGCGCCATATTTGTCGATGGATCCAAAGTGAACTAGATTTGTTGATAGATGGGGAACTGAGGCTTATACAGTTCGTCTTTCCAGCCTGTCCTTTTGTTAAACTTTATTTTGCGAGCGAACAATGTAGCTCCTTCGAAGTTTGAGCGATTAACTAGCTCAAGCTTCGTCAAAGCTGCAACGTCGTAAAAAGGTAAGGATAATATGCATAGAAGCGAACGGAAATATTGAATACCAAATTCACGCTTGATGGCAACGCAATGGATTTCCTTCACGAACATCCAGCTCAGGATTTTCCCATGCGGCTTAACTTTCTCAAACTGTAGAAGATCAACCTGTGCTTCGGGAGGCGTAGGCCTTTCAACCTTTGAAAAGAAACGTTTTCTCCATTCTTGGAATGAATCAGTCGGATTATCAGAAGACGTGCGATTCTTTAATTGCTCATCAATGTCTTCTTGATTCTCTTTCATCCATTCTTCATCAAATGAATCAAATTCCATTCCGTCAGCACGAACATAAGTTGTTTTACCTGAATCGCCTTCAAGCACTATCTCTTCAATGTTTTCAACATTTTCAGTCTCTGGCTCAACCGGCATTTGATCAATCACAGAATCTTCAATTGTTTTCATTTCGTGGCAAGCAGCTATTTATGTGAAAGATCCGTAACAATCTCTCCTTCTTCAAGAACTTCTCCAGTGATACGATGAACAGCCTGCAAAGCAAGATCAGCTGTACTAGGAACAGAAGATGTACCAGGTAGAGAGCTTTCGATGTTAGAACTGCTTTCAAGCTGTTGTATTTCATCAACGGTTCCATTGGAGGTTCCTTGAGCAGATCCAAGCTGCAAAGGTTTGAAGACAATCATTTGAGTCGAGGTAGTTGCCGGCGGTTGCTCTGATGTGGCAGAAGGGTCGGGGTTCCCTGGATCCTCTGAATCATGATCCTTTTTCTGTAATACTTTCTGTTGGTTACATCGATCGCCCCACAGAATATTGACCCGCTTTCTAAGAAACTCATAGCCTTCAGTTATTTTCTTGACCCCATCAACTATCGTGGTGTTTCGAGAATCATACCACTCTTTCATAAAGTCATGCCTTTCTTTGAGAGCCTCTGCCAACTTCTGAAGTTTAGAGCTGCTTTCTTTCATGCGGTTCATTTCTATACCACGAGTATTATCCGCCGCTCGCATCTGTTGCAATTGTCGCTCTCTCACTTCATCTGCAGCTTTCAAACTAGCATTTCCTGCCTTCAATTGCTCTATTTCAGCTTGCTGACGAGTGATTTCTGCTTGTTGTCGCCCAACAGTGGAATTTAACGTGTTAATTTCCAACTGTTGCTTGATCTAGTCTGCTCTTGTAACATTAATCACTTCCGTTTTCCTGTTGATTTGACCTGCAACAGCTTGCAGTTGAGAGAATAGGAAATTTACCTTTTCTTCCTGCTGCATCTGAGAGAATATAGTCTGTTTGCGCTCTGCGGTCGGTTGCGACGTTGTTGCATGAATCGTCGATGCAATAGAGCGAGCTGGAGCTTGAGGAGTCACTGTAGGAGTTTCAGGAGTTGAGCTCACTACAGGAGCTGGTTCAAAGGATCTTGGAGGAGATGGCACCATATCAGTATCTTCAGCGGCCGTGAATCCAAGGTTTGGATCCATTTCCGCTTGTTGAGAAGGTTCTTGTTGTGGAGCGGATTGTTACACAGACGAAGAACCAATGTTCTTTCTTGCTTTCTTCTTTCGTTTGACAACCGTTTCCTTTTTCTTTAAACGTTCCGCTTCGGTATCCGAAGGAACATATTCAGGGTTATCTTCTTGTCTAATCCTCCTGATCCTTTTCACACTGCGTTCATCAAAGTAAACTTCGCACCCAAGCTCAGGTGGATTGTCATCTGATTCGGTATCCTCCTCGTTATTACCTGCTGATGTACCAGCTGCACCAGCAGACGATGCACCAGCAGCACCAAATACACCAACGGCAACAGCACCTGCATCATCACCATCACCACCTTCGTCATCACCATCACTATCACTGTCAGACGAATCAGAATCCTTTTGACCAAACTTTTCAACCATCTTTTTCTTTAACTCCGGCTCTTCATCATCTGATTGGCTGTCATTGTGACGCCATTTGTCATCTGCTGGAGCGATGTAGTCTGGTTTATCAAGAGCATTGATTAACCTCCTAGGCGGCTCGCTTTCTGTGTATCTCTTTATTGCAAGGCTCCTGAATATCCTCAATGAATTCTCTATCATCGAATCTATCTTCAAGATATGGTTATCTGCTTTTGGAAGATCGGGATGCTGGACGTTCATGATCATTTGTAGAAAACGAGGATACATCCAGAATTTATTCCCAGTTGTTCTTCCACCAGTTCTTGTCATGTTCTCCTTCATGTTGGCAAAGATGTACTTTGAGATGCTAAACGGTTTGTTCAGCACCAATGCCACCATGAGTCCAACGAGATCGTTGCCTGCCATGTCATAGCCAGATCGCCTGTTGCTAAGACATTGAATAAGTACGTGTAATAAAAACTTGTACCGCAAAGGCAGATCTCCCTTGTTGATTTGAGTACTGAAGATGTCACCAATACACTTCATCATTAGCAAACAGCCACGAGTACACATGATTGGAATAGAGGACGGAGCATTCGGATCGTCTTGCAGCTCCAAAACAGTGTTCAAGATTTCTGGTGAGACATTCACGTTCAGATCATTCACTTGCCCTTGAATAACTTCTGTTCCATCAACTTGCACAACGCTTGCAGAATTACAGAATGCTTTAACGAGCGATTTGTAAACTGGAGTTGAAAAGGTGACAGCTTTATTTATCCGCAACTCCCTTATCCACCGCGTGATCTCCTTTAGTTCAACGATCTTCCCTTCCAAATCAAGATAGGCTATCATATTGTGACGCTTCTCAGATATCACAAGTTCTTCCGGTTTGTTTTCTTTCTTAGTCGCGGGTTTGCGCTTCTTCTCTTTCGGTGCCATCTGAATGTGCAAACATACACAATTTGTTAAAATGTCATAATATGTGCATTAGACATATGCCAATACAAGTTCAAGTGTGAATTGGACAATTATCATTCAAATATATATCTACTGTGAAAGGGCACCAAACTGAAAAATATGCTGAGTATGGGACGACGAAACTTCAATCACAGCGACGAAACTCTCTTCTTCACGGCGAAACTCCCTTGGTCAAACAAACTCAGAGTTAACCTTTGACCAAAGGAGTTTCGTCGACAGTCTCTCGACGAAAGTTCTTTCATTTTAAAGGGGGTTTCGTCATAGGGGGTTTTGCCGTGTTCAGTTTGAAGAAACACAAACAAAGTTAGGGTTTCGTCGAATTTGGGGGTTTCGTCACAGGTTAGGGTTTCGTCGATTTGGGGGTTTTCAAACCAAAGGGGTTTCGCCGACTGTTGTTTAATCGACAGTCGATTCAGGAAACATCAAACACTTTGACACTTTGTAAAAACCCAAACAAACTGAAAACAACCCAGAACGTTAAATCGACACAAGTGTTTGACCGAAAAACATACAAACCGGTGTAAACATTCAAACAACCAACATCCCCTGTTTATGTTATCCAAAACCTAACTCAAATCATCATTCAAAACAACATACAAACACTTATACAAACTCTATATCAGTTTTGATGAAAAGCAAAACAATAAACAAGGATTTATATGAGAAAATTGAAACATTTAGGGGTGTCCGAGTGTTTATCAAACAAGTTTCAAGCAAAACAACCGGTTCCTAATGGTTCGAATCATTTAAGCGAGCATTTGTATACCTTTGATTTTGATAAAAATGATAAAGAAAATGAAGGATTTTGAGGGTTTGAAGTCGGTGAAAAAGTATGGGAAGAGGAGTGTTGGGGAAGATGAATAGGTATGGGGTTTTGAAAAAGTGATGTTGTAACAGAACTGGGACCCTTATATACTCATGACCCCGACGAAACCTAGACCTTGACGAAACTTCTTGTGGGCTCGACGAAACTTTAGGTTGGGCTTGGATTGGGCTTAAACAGTGAGCCCATGACGAAAGTTAAAGGGCCAGGTGAGTTTCGTCGTAACCTTGACGAAACATGGAGTTTCGTCATGAACCAAATTCAATTTGAACAAGTTTGACCAAGTTTGAAAACAGTTGACTTTGACCATGGACTTTCGTCAACATAAAGATGTTTCGTCGACCTTAGGGAGTTTCATGTACACTTTTCCCAAAAAATTACCAACTCTTTGAAATTTTGCACACTTGAACAGATTTTGTTTATTTGAACAGATTTTCATTTTGATTGAGTTTACCAAATGCAAGGACATTTTATGAAGTAGGTTTCAGGCTTTCGGCAGAAAACTCCAAGTTACAACTTCGGCTAATTCAAAAATGAACGGTACAAATTACACTAAAACAGAATTTAAAGTGTGGTAAACTAACGAAAAGCAATGAAAAAGTAATAAACACTGTACAAGAGCAATCTTTTGCGAGTTTCAAAGAAAAGGAATCATACCAGCTTACGGTCCTAGTCAACATGATTTTTATTTCGGTTTAAAGCTCTGGATAAGCATACTACCTCGATTATCGGTATTGTTGTCCACATAAGCTCAAACTGATCAGATGTAATCAGAATTAGGAGATACGATTTACGGTAAGGATTATACTTACAAGTCGGTGTTCATCCACTCACGACACATTCCCGTATCAAGGTATGCACGAGAGTTCATCTTACCGGTGAGTATACCGCTTATCATCTGTTTGAACGTATAAAAAGATGTTAGATACTCACTTATTTTTGATTGAAAACAAGCCCTTTGTGATAGAATCACTTATTGTTGAGGAACTTGATTTTCATATGCATGAGGGCACAGGAGCAAGTCCGTGAACAGGTCAGTACATCGTACAGCAAAGATACGAACTTGACTCCCGGATAAATGTGATATTTTATCACTTATTTTGTTTGGACATGTGATTTTTGATCACTTATTGAGGTCGAATGCAATATGTACACGTATGTACAGTATCATGGAAGATCTAGACTTTGTCTCCGTTATTTTTCGGTAAAAGATACAACCATGATACCCAGATGATAAGACAGCATAAAGACCGAATATCTCAAAACCTCGGCAATCAATCAAATGAAATTTCGGTACCAAGACCATATGCCAATGAATGGTTCCCACCTGACCTGAAGTCTGTTAAGTTTGTATCATCCTGCACATTTTAATCTGATTGTGAGCCTACCGATACATCGTAAGTAGAGATACTTATCATTTCTCAACTTTTTTTTGTTTTACATTTTGAACATGTTGACCGACCACACCAGTGAATATTATCATTTTCCTTTATCCAAGAAACTCATTTTTGGTTTTCTAATTTTTTTGAATTTTATAATTTTCCAATTTTTTTGAATTTTTGAATTTTTCAAATGAAAGGACAGAAAGTAAAGACATATTTCTGGATTTTTTGAATTTTTCAAACGAAAGGACAGAAAGTAAAGACATATTTTTGGATTTTTGACTTTTTCAAATGTTTTTGTATTTTCTTGAAATTTTCTCCCCCTAAAATACTAAAAGGTTACGAAATTGAAAATCTTTTTGTATTTTTGGAGTTTTTAAGAAAATATTTACAAAAACGATTAGCCAAAGAAGTTACTCGGGTATCACCTTAATGCCATTGACCAAAAGAAGATAATGAAAACGTGATTTATCAAAAGCTTTTGTGAACAGGTCGGCACGATGGTGGTCAGTGTGGATTTTAACAACATCAATTAGCCTATTGTCAAAACAATCACGTATGAAGTGATATTTAATTTCGATGTGTTTGGTCTAGGAATGCTGCACAGGATTTCTAGTGATCTGTAAGGCAGCATTGTTATCAACAAAAATAGGAGTAGATAGGAATTCAAAACCATAGTCGCGCATTTGTTGTTGAATCCAAAGAACTTGGGAGCAACAACTAGAGGCAGCAATGTATTCTGCTTCACAAGTTGATGTAGCAACACAGGTTTGCTTCTTGCACTGCCACGTAACTAGGCGATTTCCTAAGAATTGACATCCTGCTGTTGTTGATTTGCCGTCAATTTTGCATCCGCCAAAATCAGAATCACTGAACGCGATCAAGTCGAATCTATCATCCCTAGGGTACCAGAGACCGGTGTCCGGGCAACCCTTCAAATAGCGTAAAATCCTTTTAACAGCTGCCAGATGTGAGGCCTTCGGGTTGGCTTGATATCTTGCAAGCAGGCACGTCGGATACATGATGTCGGGCCTCGAGGCTGTGAGATACATGAGAGATCCAATCATAGCACGATAGTATGAAGAGTTAATGCTTTCACCCTTCAGATCCGGAGTAATCCCGTGATTCTGCGGAAGTGGGGTACCAATGGGCGTTGCATCAGACATCTGGAACCGGCTCAAGATGTCACCAACATATTTAGTCTGATGGATGAATATCCCAGACTCTGTTTGTTGAACTTGTAGGCCCAAGAAGAAATTCATTTCCCCCATTGCGCTCATCTCGAATTTTTCTTACATCACACGCTCGAATTGCCTGCACAAGGAATCATTAGTTGAACCAAATATTATATCATCAACGTATACCTGTGCCAACAGAAGATCTCCATCTTGTTCTTTGATAAAGAGAGTGCAATCAATAAGACCTCGCCGAAAACTATTCTCCAGCAGATAATTTGATAAGGTTGCATACCAAGCTCGTGGTGCCTGATGTAAACCATAAAGAGCTTTGTTGAGCAACCAAACCCTATCTGGATGAATAGGATCTTCAAAACCCGGAGGTTGTTCGACGTACACCTCTTCATCAACCACACCGTGTAAGAAAGCACTTTTGACGTCCATCTAGAAGACTTTGAATCCTTTAAATGACGCATAAGCTTGAAAGATCCGAATAGCTTCCAGACGTGAAACAGGTGCATAAACTTCATTGTAGTCAATGCCTTCGATCTGACAAAATCCCTGAACAACCAATCTCGCCTTGTTTTGAATGACTACTCCACGATCATCCTTTTTGCATTTGAAAACCAAACGTGTGCCAATTTTCTTGTAATTTTCAGGTCTTTCAACAAGCTTCCAAACACCCAGCTTTTGAAACTGTTGCAGTTCTTCCTGCATGGCTTCCACCCAAGAATTAACTTTTAAAGCTTATTTCCAAGACTTTGCTCTTCTTTTAAAACGTAAAACGCGAAGGACCAATCATTTTGAAGACCAGATTCTCTGATAGCTGAATATAAACCAGCATTTTGGTTGTTTCTCATCTGATTACGTATCTGCACACCACTATGGACATCTCCAATAATATTCTGCTGCGGATGAGTACAATAGAAACTCAATAAATTAATACTCGATTATTTAATAAACTCTCTAAGATAATATCTTTTGCCGGTCCCGACTCGGGGATAAGGTGCTAAATTAATAATTCGCTAAAATTATAAGATAATACATTTTTGATAATTTCTTTAGACCCCATATAAAATATAAATTAATAATTCCTTATATATAGCATATTACATGAATGATTTATGAAGGTTTCTTGAAAAATGACTCAATTGTCTTTTGTTTTTTGTTGAAATCAATTTCCCCTTGAATCTCGTCTCTAATTTTTTTGTTAACCTATTTTGATCTTGTATTTATATAGAAAATATTTTTAATGTCCATAAAGTGATACATTGAACACAAGAAGCATAATAAGGTGGGAGATTGAAGGTTTTTTTCACATTAGGTCGTTCATTTGATATACATGCATTGTATACAATAATTAAGTGGAAGCCTGAAAGGTGTTTGTAAACTAAGTATTCTACTATAAATTAATAAAATATTAATTAATATATAAATTAATAATTATTAATTTATCGATTAATTAATAACTCTTTTAACTATTAAATTTTGGTGGTCCCAAGTGTATTATTTTATAGAGTTTCTACTATATCATGAATTCTCGATTCAGGAACATCAGGAACACGAGTATTGATACCCAAATTGTTAAGATTAAGATCAACAACCAAATCCACACCAGGCATAGGTGTAGAAGTGGATGCATTCCCTTCAGCAGAGTCTACATTCTGCTCATGAGTAGTTGCTTCAGAAGCACCTTGAACAGGAGCAACCGGAGCTGAAGTGCCTTCATTTGCATCATGGTATTCATCATCTTCTGATGACTCATTGTAATCAGCAGCATCTTCAAATACCTCATTTTGAACCGTATTGTTATTAACCGAAGTAGAAGCTTGAGGGTCAACAACAATTGGTCTTACCAATGGCGAATCAGTCGCGTTGTCGTTTTCAAGTAACATTTGAGCAGCTGCAGATGCTTCGTCAAAGGTTGGCAGATTAAAGGAGTCGAATAGTCCATCATAATCGAACATCCAAGGATCACCCAGAGCTCTAATAGGATTAGTATACCTTTGAACCCTTACTTCACTCCATAACTCAATCTTTTTGGTTGCCAGATTCCATACACGAAAATTCGGAGTAGCATATCCAAGGAAGAAACCCTAGATAGCTTTGGCGCCAAATTTTTCATTCGGTTCAATCATAGTGCATGGACCGCTAAAAGGTTCTAGGTGAGAAATGTCCGGTTTCCTTTTCTGTAGAAGTTCGAAACAAGTCTTGCCATGCCTTTTAACTGTAAGAACTCGGTTTAACGTGTAGCAAGCAGTCGACACGGCCTCCCCCCAGAATTGAACAGGAAGCTCCGACTCTACCAACATCGTTCTTGCAGTTTTGATTATCGTCCGATTCTTCCTCTGAGCGACACCGTTTTGTTGTGGAGTGTAGCGAGAACTGTATTCATGAAGAATGCCCTTAAGGGGTACAGAACTCATCCATTACACGGTTTTTGAACTCAGTGCCATTGTCGCTTCGGGTCCTCTTCACTTTCAATGTGTACAAATTTTCTAGCATAGTAAGAAGATCCTTGAGGATTCCATGAGTTTCACTCTTGTGTGCCATAAAAGCTACCCAAGAAAATCTAGAGTAGTCATCAGTAACCACCAGACAGTAAGCATCCCCAAAGGTTGTCTTGTGTTTCATAGGTCCGAAGAGGTCCATATGAAGACGTTCGAGAGGCATGCTAACAGTGTTGATTTTCTTAAGCGGGTGAGACTTCTTCATTTGTTTTCCCTTCTGGCACGCAACACAGATATCTTGTAGATGAAAACTTCTCACAGGCACACCATTCACAATATTGTTTTTCACCAAATGGTTCATCTTCCTCAGGTGAATCTGCCCCATTCGTCTGTGCCAAGATATAGACTCCTTTTCAGTGGCTTTCGAGACAAAACTTGTTACTTGTGCAGATAAGAGAATCCATTCTTTAGGAATTTTGAAACCAGGCTTTAGCACATAACAACCGGCATAATCAAAATGCACGGTTAATTTCTTATCGCAGATCTGCGAAACACTCAGAAGATTGTGATCAATTTGTCGAACATAATTGATCTATCGAAACATACAACACCATTGGAGATCTTTCCTTCTCCAGTGATATATCCGCCTTTGTCTCCAGCAAATGCGACATAGCCTCCTCTAATATTTTTCACATCACAAAGAAGCCGTAAGTCGCCTGTCATGTGCCTAGATGCTCCACTGTCAACAATCCAATGACTATTAACAGTTCCTCCTGGAACATCCTGCACATATCATTCAACAATTAGTTGAGGATGGGGACCCAAGCCTTAGTGGTCTTGGGTCGTCCCTGAGAATCACGAAATGTGATCTCAATTTCTTGATGATTCTGAAAATTAACACCTCCCCTGAACTTTCACTCGTTTTAGGTTTCCAAGTTTGATTTTTTTTACCAGATTTAGTCTTATGAAAAGATTTTGGAATTTCTGGTTTCAACGGTGGTAGTGATGAACTTGGTTCCTTTTTAACCGAGTTGACTTCAGATTTTAAAGCCTTTTCAATTTTCTTGACGTTTTGACGTCGTTGTTTTGTTTCTTGTTCTTTAACAGTTCTTTTATCATGTTTTGGTGAAACAGGATGACGTTGTGGGTGAACCTTTTCAAGTGGTGCTCTCTCAAAAAATTTCTCTTTGGGAGTGTTTGTACAATTTTTAATAATATGTCCAAACTCCCCACACTTAAAACACGTTCTCCTTTCAACAAACTTAGGAGAACCGATCGACGAACAGATGTCGAACCTGTACAACCTGAGGTACTTGCTTTTTCATCACACCCGTTTGTGTGTTGGGTGTAGTTGTTTTGACTGTTACGTTTTAAAATTTTGACTTGTTGGACAAAATCTGTGTTTGATTTATTTTCAAAAGTCTCCATTTTATCAGTACCCTTTGATGCTACAAATTGGACATTACTGCTTTTCTTCCTGTCACGAGCTCCTTTTGTTTCAAATTTTGATTGAGAAACTTTAGGATTTTGAGCTCGTTTAACTGGTTGTTTACCCTTCGAAGCAATAGGTTGTTGCTTTGTCGGTGATCTTTGATTTCCAAATTGTTTTCTAATTTCTGATTTTGGAACAGGATCACATTGGGTTACAACAACTCCCGGAATTGTCTTTCCCAAAAACTTGCTTGTATTATCTTCAAAAACTTTATCAATCAAAGATGGATTGACATTCTTAATTGGAAAATCATTGTCTGAATAGATTTTAGCATCACCGACCAAAGTATATAACACATTATTACTCTTAATGGTAGGCACAGATTCCTTAACATCCTTGGTATCCTTGACATCCTTGACAGGATCTATCACTTGTTTTGCAACAGGTTGCACAGCAGGAGTAGGAGGATCACACAGAATGTAATTCTCAATAGGAATTTCTGCTCCTTTCATCTTATCAAGTGATGTATCCTGATCACTCACATCTGATTCATCATCAGACGAATCATAATCCTCAATGATTGGAGCACTTTGATTCGTCAACGTTGAAGTGTCTATTCCTTCAGATGAGGTGCTCGAGGAACTGTCCGATTTGAACCCTAATCCTGTAGTAACTTCCTCATAATTGAGAGACATACTTGGTTAAAACGAGGCATTTCCTCTTCATCGGGCATTTTAGTATAGTTGTGTCTCAAAAGAGGCGGACACGACTTATACCCAACGCCTTTCTTATTCCCTTTTAGCTGTTGAGTATCTATGATGTGATCGAGCACATCGGGAGTTAGAATAACTCCCCAATTTGAGCTTCATTGCATCATTGTAACACCCTAGTTATTATTTTAAAGGTTTTCGTATAAATTACGAATACAGACATGTATTTAGTGTTAAGTATCCTTAGGAAATTCCGAGTAATTTAAAACTTTTACAATACATAAGCTATTCTACAAAACGTGATCGAAATTCGTTGTTTAAAATTTACAACGTGGCAAAGTGCGGAAGCATGTAACTGTATCGTGTTCGGTTCTTCGTTGAGCTAGATCGTCTTCCGGCACCCAAGGTGTACCTACATTTCATAAACATGAAATGCTTTAGTTATACAGGGCTTAAAACGTGTCTAAACGAGTCCGAGAAACAATTGATAACAAAAACAAAAATTTCAACCTGGCCTCCACCGTAAATTACGGTGGCACCGTAATTTACGGTGGCCACCGGTTTTACATGCCCCTACCGTAAACCAGTAGGGGCCACCGTAAGGCTTTTCTTTTCCACCGTAAATTACGGTGGCACCGTAATTTACGGTGGGCCCTGCATCCAGTTTTCCATTTTTTTGCCGTAATTTGACACGAAATATTCCGTATCTTTCAAACCGCTTGTCCGTTAGGCCTACCGTTTCTTCCTACGTGTTTGTAATTTGATTCTCCATCATTTGGAGTTAAAATCCGACATTCGGATTAACAAAATTTAAGACTTCTAAGTCTTCGGCTTATTACCCTTTATCCCAAATTTTGACCCGGTTATGCATTTTATCAAACAAACGTATTTATTTGATTCCTATATTTCATACACTTCATCAAATAATTGTGATATACCATCTTAGGTTCTAATCATAGGTTTATTACACAAATTAAACCCGTTTTCACTAGTATGCTTATTTTGACCCGTTAAGGATATTTTAAGCACTTTTAAGCTCAATTTCGCTTACGTTCTAATCTAGCGTTGTAACCTATATCTCTTATCTAGTACTCTTCCATCACAACTAAATGTGTGTTGGATTTAAAGTGGGTATCTATGTGTCCCGAATTTATACCTCTTGAAATATCATTTTACGGCAAAGACTCATATGGAGTCTTTTGGCCCAAGAATTACATCTTTCACTACCCGTACTCGTTCTAAACTTTGGTTTAATCATAAGACTCCTTTCCAAACAACCTCTAAGAGTTGTTTGTTCAATTTAGCCTACAAGGGCGTTTTGGTCGATTTTGGTCCTTCTTTTACAATGAAGGGCTATCACCAATTATTCGACTAAATTAACACTTTTACATACATCATAAATAAGCGTACCTGGCTCGGATCAACAAATAGACCCAATTTTAATACCTTGCTTTATATTCGCTAATTAAGAACGATGCGAATATCCATTGGATATCTATTCCTGTAAGCATATGACTTGACAAAAGAATCATTAGTCTATATAGTCAAAGGTGTTGTCTACACCTTTTGACCCGTTTGGCCGAATTGACCATTTATCTTTGCGAAATGATATTTATTATCATCTCCTCTACATGATCTTCCCATTTAACATCGTACAGAAATTTTAACTATGAACCGTGTATTTCTTTCGACATAATATGACCAATTTATCGATTTACTTCTTTTTAACCATTATTATGGTTTCTGTCGTCTTTGATTTTCTTGTTCCGTTCGACTATACGACGGAACATCGTATTTCAATTGTTTAGATATCTCATTCATAATCTATATGATAAGAAAACATTCCACAATTTAAGACTAGCGTAAGCTATACTTACCTTGCATCCGAATTACGCTTTTCCGCCATTCTTGCTTCGTTTGACCCGCTTCCTTTCCAAGCCTCCACCTAGCTTATCAAGCGTCAAACTATCATCATAATTCGTAAGACGGTTATATTAGTCATCATTAATTATGACTATTCCATCTTACATATTTTCTATCACAATTACCATTCGATCTTATTAATGGTCGGTTTGACTATTTAAAAGTCAAATCACCAATTAACACATATGATTGCACTATCAAGTTCACAAGACTCAATTAGGCACATTATCAACACTTAGTTCTCATTTAGGCATTTTAACAAACACCTAATGTGCATGATTTTTACATATTTACTAACTAGTTCCTAACTAGTCATTTTTACCAATATTAACATCAAAATTCACCACTATCACTTATGATCAATTACTCAAACTTGCAAATTGTTCAAGTATCTTGTTCCTACTAGCAACTATGATGTTTTTAAACATGTGTACATCATCATCTTCACTATATAATGAAAACCCACTTGTCTAAAAGTGGTAAATCACTAAATTACTCAAATTCTAGCAATTTTACTTCAAATTTCTACTTAGGGTTTGTTCCTAAGCAATCATACTTCATTAATTTGGCCATAGCCTCTATGATTCTTGCAAAATTCGCATCATGCAAATTTAATAGATTTTCACAACTTCATAAATGTTAGAAATTCGACATACCTTACGATCCCCACGACTAGGTGATCGTTTCTATGTATTAAATTCCGAATTTGGCCTTCATTTGATCTTCCAATTTGAAGATTTTGTTGAAGAACTAGGGTTTGCTCCATGGAGCTCCCTCCTGGCTTCTCACGCACGCACACACACATATGTGTGTGTGTTTGTTTTATTTTTAAGTTTATAAAACCATTTGTAAGTTACCCGGCTTTGGTCCTTCGTGTTTGGTTAGTTATTAATTAGGTCACAATCTAATTATTTTCAACAATACTCTCACTTATTAACTAGGTTTAATATTCCTAGTTAACTTAGCGGGTTCGGGAATATTTATGACTAAGTTTATTTTAGGCCCCGTTAACTCGGGCCTTTTGTCCATTTTATTTCTTTAAAGCTTTTATTCATTTTTATTTATTATTAGGATTAATTATTTAAATCCTAATATTCCACCGGGTAAACTTTTACCACTAACGGTACTTTACCCGTCTTTTAGTATTAACGGGGTTTAATTACCAAACCCGTTTTCAGGGTGTTACAATCATGCTCGCATTTGGCAACGACTAGCTCTTTCTTAGTTTCCTCGATGATATTAATGTAGTTACTAATACCAATTTGTTTGTTAAAAACAGTTTTTGTTAATTCGGAAACACTTTTCTTTAAAGTTTCAATGACGTCTTTGAAATCCTTTTCATTTCGAGCTAAAGCCATGTTTGCCTCTTTGCATTTGGACAGCTCAATAACCAAACTTTGATTATGACTATGAACCTTTTCGGGTTCCTCTTTCAAATCTGCACACATATTACATACACTAGGAGTAGGAGTGTCGGATTTTACCTGACTCGTCGAGGCTGAGACATTTGCCATAAAGGCAGTTTGATAAGAATAAGATCCATCTTCAGAGAAGAACTTCTCCATTTCCTTTGACGCGACAACAGCCTTCTTGATCAAAATAGATTTCTGACACTTTAACTCCTCAGCTTCCCTTAATAAATCATCAACATCAGCATCCAACTCTTCCTTTACATTAGATTCAGAATTATAACCTTCAGCATTCGAGCTTTCTTCATCCGAACTCCCGCTATAACCAGAACTATCATCACTGTCAGAAAACTCTTCTTTGTGAACATGCTTGATGTGATTGATGATTTTTGCATAGCATGCGGTTCATCCTCCTTCTTGATCATCATCTCCAAACTATACTGACCAGTTACATCCTTCATCAGCTTGAACTACTAATGCTCGGTTGGTGTTTGAAGGTCCAGCCTGAGTTTGGTTGGTCGTGTTGTTTACAGCTACTATCCTTCTTTCACGGTTTTCTTGATTTGTGTTGGAAGTACTCGTCTAATTTCGGAAGGGATTTTGATTGCCTTGTCTGCTTGGTCGAGTGCACTCACGTTTGAAGTGAACCTTTTCGCCGCAGTTGAAACATGTAACCACATCCTTATCGAAACCGTACTTCGTATCCATTTTGCTTTCCAAGGTAGTTCTCCCAGTTCGTTTTATAAAATCCTTAGCCCTTCGAACAGCACTTGCAAACGCCCACTTGATGTCCATTAACTCCATTTCATCACGGTCTATCTGTTGATAATCTTCATGAGTCATATTGATGTTTCCAATTTGACCTGCGACCAATCCGCAATAGGTACTGAACATTGTGTTGAGAAGTTCCATTTGTTCCTTTGCCACTTCGATGCTTACTTTCGAAAGGCTTGAAGTATCAACTCTGACTGTGTTGGTGTTTTGGGGTGGAGGGTTGTTGCTGTAATATGCTTGCTGTTGTTGTGGTTGGGCTTGTTGTGGGTCGGAATATAAGCACTTGGATCAAATTGAGGTTGAGTAGTGGAAACTTGAGGTGGAGGTTCCGGTTTTGGTAGCCAGGCACTCGCGTCGAATTAAGGTTTTGAAAAAGCGTGAGCTTGAGCAATAACATGCGCTGGCGGAAGATAGGCTCTTGGATCGAAAACCTATGGAGGAGCTAATTGGGGAAAGGGAAACGAGCTTGTATTGGACATAAACGCCGTTTGTAGTTTTGGTTGCTGAGCGGAACTGGAACTAGCTGCAGAATTAAAACCTGCGAGGTACATTTCAGTATTTTGTGGAACTGGAATCCGTTTAGCTTTCCGGATTTCTTCATCATTCTTGTTCTCCAGTTTCTGAATGAATTCATAGATACTCACAGTATCTAAAGTACCCGTATGCTTCAATTACTCAATGAAAGAACTCCACTTCGGGGGTAAAGCATCAGCAAACCTTGCAACCATTTCCCGTTGAGTTGCAAGAACACCAAAAGAATACATTTCACTAATTAAATGATAAAAACGAGTTGTCATATCATTTAGTATTTCATTATCCATGAATTGAAATGATTCAAATTCCTTTTTCAACAAATCATGTCGTGTCTTTCTTGTAGCCGCATTCCCTTCTCCTCTTGCTACCAAGGTATCCCATAAGTCTTTCGTGCTCGTACAATAACCGAATTGATGATAGATGTCTTTGTGGAGTGCTTGTGTGAGAATAGAAAACGCCTTCTTCTCAAGATCATATGCCTTTTTGTCGGCTTCTTGCATGTTCATAAAGGTTGTCGCATTTGATCCCGCTTCTTCAAGAGCTGTATTATATGGCGAAATGAAGCACGTCCATAACTCGGTGTTTTGCCCTAGAACATAAGTGTGGAAACGATTTTTCCAAGATGGATATTCGTTCATATGATTCAGCTATGGCGGGCGATTGTTGCTACCCGTTTCACTCTCACTTAACGAAAGATTCTGAATACTTTGATTTTGGTTCGTCACCAATGCCCATTGACTTTCACCAATAGATCGTGGTGGCATAACATTTCTCATCCAAACGGCTGCAGAGGTCTAATCTTCACCTGGTCTTGGGTTCGTACTCCAATCTCATGGACTAGTACAACTCATGATTGATGTATGAAAGATAATACCTGGTCATACACTTGAAATGAAACAGTTAAGTCACTTTTACAAGGCCTCTGTGAAAAAAATTACAAGTTTCTCGACGAAATTCTTCCCACGAAACTCAATAAGTTTCATCGAAGTACCTTTGACGAAACTCTAGGGGTTTCGTCGAAGTTCCTTATGGCGAAACTCAGGGGGTTTCGTCGCTTATGTGTTTTGTCGGGATAAGGTCACAGTAAGTTGGTGAAAGTTGGTAAGATTTTTCAAAGGCAAATCTTATCTTTTGTCTAACAGAAAACACTCGATTTCAACTTACAACATGCTCAACTTACCAACCCAAGTATGGTCACCAATATTTTAATCCTTTTTTTTTAATTTTAAAATCAAGAATGTCTATGAATGTCATTTGAAGGTTTGAAGAACACAGTGAATATATGAAAAACACTGATGAATATTTGAACTTTCTGGCCAGACTTTTCACCGGAGAATTTTCCGAATCACGAATATGCTTAAAACGTTCACTAAAAACCCGGTTTTACTATGTAAACAAGCAAAATAACAAGGTTTTTGATAAAACCTTTAGCAAACAAACAAGATCTAACAGATTTTTAGAAGCTTTTTCCAGAAAATATTAGTTTCAAGAACTAAAGTTTTCAGAAAATCACAAACAACAGTTTAAACACTTGATAAAATCCCAACTATGTTTGGTTTTAAACAAGGATAAGAGCCAACGCTCTGATACCACTTGTAGGTCCCGATTTTCGGAGGATCGATTAACGAAACCAAACCCTTGTTTATCACAAACACGGTCACGAGTGCGGAATCCCCGTGACGATGCCAAACCAAATACAGATAATAACGAGAACACGGAATAACCAACGAAACACAGTCAATTAATTAAAGTGGATGAGAACAAGTACCAAACAAATACACACAATGTTTGACAGTAGACTTTCACAGTGGGTATGCTCTCATAGTTTCTGTGTGAAACTATGTTGTGTTTATATAGGCAGCCCAGGCCCATAAGTGTGACAACCGGTAGTTTACGCCCTTAATTACATGATTAACAGGTGATTAACACGATAATAAATAGTGTTCACGACGCTAATTTACTTAACCAGGCCCTTGGAGTGCCCAGGAACGTTTATTCGACTATACAGTGCGCGTGTGGTGATCTACAGGAAATCTGCTGAATATTACCCGACAACGAACCGATACCGTACAAAATACTGACAACGCCACTATTATACGCCTTTTAATTTTAAAAATTTTATGCTTTCGACCCTTATGGAGTTTGGGTTGCGATATCGGGTCTCGTAGGAATTACGGGCCACTTACACATGAGATGGGTTGTGGGCCCTGGACCCAAGCCCAAAACCCACAAGCCTAAACCTGCACATAATATACGAGGTCTCTATAAAACCTTACAAAATCTTGCGAAATCTCTGCAAGATTTACAAGAATCCTACAAGATTTATAAGAATCCTACAAGATTTACAAGAATCCTACAAGATTTGCAAAATCTCTAAAAGATTTTGGTCTCAAAAGATTGAAACACACAAATCTTTAAAGATCTCAACATCCCTATAAAAGAACCTTACCCCCATTCAAGAATCAAAACACAAACATCCCTCTCGAAATCTTCTGCACACCTACGAATGAAGAAATCAGTTATATCCATTCCCTCCCATCTACCCATTTTCTTCTCACCAAACTATACCCATACACACATACAACAATTATCTATTATTTCCAAAACATAAACCAAACACCCCGGTCCTCTTCTTCTCTTCTGTAAAGAACCAGCCACAAGACCGGTGGAGCCGGTTGCCGGCGGTGGCGGATCTGCATGACAGGAACAACAGCACCTCCTCCTCACTCTCGTACTCCCTCTCCATAACTGACCAGTGCCGGAGCTGATTAACCGGCGGCCGACGATAGTAACTTCCAGCGGACGACCCACCCCATTTTTCGTCGGTTAAAAAGACACCACCACCCGACGGTGGTGGTGAGCGGCGGCTGCGGTATATCAGCAAGAGAGAGAGAGAGGCCGAGGAGAGAGAGAGAGAGAGAGAGAGAGAGAGAGAGAGAGCGTCGGAACACAGCAGCAGTGCCGTCGTAGGTGGCGATGGTAGCGGCAGTCTCAGAAAGGCCCGGTGATGGTATGGTGATTCTGGTTGATGACGACGATTGAAGGATGTGGTGGTGACCAACTTGGTGGCTGATGATGTCAGTGGAGGTGTTGCCGGCAATAACAGTGGCGGCGTTTGATGGCGAGGATGAGTGGACCCGGTTCAGGTCTCGGTTCAGTGGGATCGGGTCACGGTTCAGTCAACGAGATGATTTGGGTGTTATTCTCGGGTATGGTTCAAGTCAAAGAGCAGTTCGGGTTAAGGTCAGCAGGTTCCAGTAAGGCAGTCAACAAGGTCAGCTGGTTCGGTTCGGGTGACTCGGTCAAATCGAGTCGACTCGGTCAACTCAGTTGACTCGGTCAACCTTTTCAGCGCTTCGACACGAGAGTTTTGATAATGGTTAAAGATGCGATTTCGATATGTTACTTTAAAATAGATTTATATATTTTCGTGAATGAGCTCGAACCGAAATAAAATGACGAATCGATAGTTAAAGTATACATTGACTTATTATTTCGTTTATATAAATTGATTATACGTAAATTTTGTTCGAATCTTGATTGAATTTTGATAAAATAACGACAACTTGTGTTGTCGGGGGCGTCCAAAAACAGAGGAAACTCTGCCCGTTTTTCGAGAAAATCCGTGAAACAGAACACGTGTTAATATAAGAACATAACCGATCGACTACAAATGACTTTTATAGAATTAAGTACAAGTGTAGTATATATTCGATAACATGGATTCTTTTTATAAAAATAAGTATGGTTTATATATTTATTTCGAATATCAAACAATGCGAACTCTTTTATAAAAATAGATATAGTTTATGTGTTTAATATATCAAGCAACCTGACTTCTTTTTTTTATAAAATAAATACAGTTATATATTTATTTTCAAACACAACAACTCGACGATTCTTTTATAGAAATAAATATAACTTTATATATTTATTTTAAACGCCTAAGCGGCGTACTATATATCAGCGTACGACTTCTCGAAATGAGCTAACAAGTATAACTTCTTCGCTTCTTTTAAGTTAACAACTTACCGTCCAATCGTTCAGTCAACGATTCAGTAGAGCTCGGTGACACGTAGTTTAGTTACCGCTTTTGGTTAGAAACTTATAAGATATTCCGTGTTAGGAATATTGTAGAATGCACGCTAGCGAGTCTCATCTTGGAAACGACATCACGAAGTCGTAATTAGCTAGCTTTGCACAGGAATATTCAGGTGAGTTCATAACCCCACCTTTTACGGTTTTACATTTTTCTAAATGTTTTCGGGGTGGAAAGACATGCACTTTTTGCAAAGCATACAAGAATTACATATTTCTGAACCATTTTACAAACAAGTTTTAACTGACATAAATGGTTTACGAAAAGCTTATGTTGTATACCGGTTTTTTAAACAAGCGTATTTTTTTTCGAAATGTGCATACACACGAATTCTAGTTTTCTAAACTACGGGAAAATACAAGTACCAAGAGGTACATTAAACTAAGGAATGACACAATAGATCATGTCACGAATAGGGTAACATAAGCACCATTAATCGTGTACATACTAAGACCGCAGAACAAAAGGTTAGATCTAATGGGTTTTCGGGCAGCCACACTCTTGGTGATAACTAGTACCAAGCAGTGCTTTTGTGTCTCAGTCGTGAATCGACTACTAGAAAAATGCCTATGGTTTGGTTGCTTCCTATGTCGTTACATATGTTAGTGGCCTCGCGAACCATTAACAATCTCGTATTCCTTACATATACAGAACTCAGTATCAATACGTCTTTACAAATTACATACTATGTTCTATATAAATTCAAAGCACATGAATTATGCGTGCATGTAGTCATGTCGGGGTGGACATTGACGGTTATACAAGTTTTACAAACACAAGAGTTTACAAAAGCAAGGTTTTTGCGGACATAATGCGTTACAAATACAGAGTTTTCATATAACATGACAAGAAAATGATTTTAAATTCGTTTTCTCAACAATACTTCAAAAACCGGTTATTCAAAAAGATTTATTTCAAATCTTTTACAAACAAACTATGAACTCGCTCAACTTTATGTTGATTTTTCGCATGTTTCTTTCTCAGGTTACGTTTCAAAGTTATGGTACGGTTGGAATAGGAGAACCATGTTGAGTCGAGTACTTAGTGGCGTTTATTTTCTAAAAGACTTAGCTTATTTGCTTCCGCTGTGCAAATGAAGATACCAGTCCAGTCATGCCAGCTCTGATAATTGCGGGGTGTGACAATAAGTCGACGAAACTTAAATGGGCTTGACGAAACTTCTCAGTCGACGAAACATTAGATGTTTCGTCACTGTTCATGGCAAAACTTGGGTTACCAACCAAGGGAGTTTCATCATATGTGACTTCGACGAAACATGGGAGTTTCGTCAAGGGCTGCCAAACATGTTATGCTGCAAACTATTAACAGTTTGTAGCAGACTTACATAAACACACAAACACAAAATATCTACCCAAATATGCAACATGCATTGTCAGATAACTTTACATAACAAACGAGACAAACTTTTCGGACCATAGAAAGATAGGAGAATATCCAACTAAGGTCGACGGCGAATACAGACTGATAATACAAAAGACCATAAATTACAACGCTAATGAAGACAAGTTACAGACACCAAAATATGCATCAACAGTTTTGTCATGTGTTTTTGTGTTGTTAATCAAGTATTGACATGATGAAGTTGGATTCTCGGTCGACGACTAGTTAAAGGTTCAGCCTTATTAGTTGATGTTTAGAGTAGAGATGATTGGTTTCTTGGTCCCTCTTTTTAGACGGTCGCTAGTATGTTCTCGAAATAACGTGGTGCTTTTTAATAAGGGGAATATCGGTGATGAAAGCCATCAGGAATACAGTGGATTCGTGAAGTTAGGAGATTGATTCATAAAGATACATGACGAGATGAGATCATACATGAAGGGTTGCAGATCATGATCAAAATGGTGGATGTACTTTTACAAAGTTCAGTTTGTTATTAACTTATCAAACTGAACTTTATGTCTTTGTGAAATTTGAAGTGTTCAAGGTTGGGGATTGGAAATCCAATGTTTCTTTCTGCTATCGGTTAAGTTTGAAGATTATGGTTTCGAGCGATATGCTTACATTTGGTTGTAGGTTGGTTCGTGTTAACTTGATTCGGGTGTAGTTTGAGGGGGAAGATCTACAGTGTTTGATGTTGGATTCTTCAAGTTTCACAAAGCGGCCATTTAAGTGATCGTCAACAAGTCTTTAATTAAAAGGGTTGAAGATTTTTGTGCTCTGCCAGAAAGATCAAGTCTCAGCCCAAGTAGAAAGCAGGCATGATATCATCAGTCAAGGGGGAGTCTGTAAGCGCAGTATCCAGTGATTGAAGATTATCGATGCCTGACAAAACTGATAGCAACAGTTAAGGGGGAGTCTATAAGTGCAGTTCTCGTCAGGTAACTGTGCTTTATCAGTTTTGTTCAACAAAGTCAAAGGCTAAGTCAAAGTTATTGATTAAATTCGGACATGTATGTGTTTCAAGGGGTCCGAATTTGTGACTTAAGCTTGTCAGAACTTATGGTTTGACAAATTCGGACAATATAAGGGTTTAGGGGTCCGAATTTGTGGCTTGAGTTTTGTCAGAACTTATGAGATTGTCCGAATTTATGTATATTCGGACAAGACTTTGCCCTAGCCTATATATATGTGTTGTATAGGGTGGATTAGTACATTTGTGTGTAAAATCTCAATGAAAAGCTTTGTGCAACTCTCACAAACCCTAGGAATTCCTCAATAGTGTGTGCATATTCTAGAGAGAGTGACTATATGTTAGTGATAGAAAGCTAGGTTTAGATCTTTGTGATCTAAACCAACTTGTAGATAATGTATACTCTTTCGGTTTATGTAATCTGTGATGACTGATTTAATAATAAAGGGTTTCATCTTTTACATCTTTCTATCTTGTTTTATTTATGTTGTTTTCACGTTATGAATCAAGTGCAATGTTGATGTTCGTCTTCGATTCAGTGCTTTAACACTAATTCAACCATTTGATCATCTGTACAGCATTTGATGTCCGTAGATTATTGTCTTACAAGAAGAATTGAGTGTGTTGCAGAGGGATTGGCAAGCAAGGAAGAAATTCCTAAAGGCGTGGTGGGACGCTAAACCTAAAGATGTCGTAGACCTCAAGGCGGCATGTTATAGACCTTTAGGCACACCGTGCCAAGTTAGTTGTGAATTTAGTTGATGAGTGAGTAGTTTAGCGCATGAATACGCCACCTTAGAAAGATAATTTGTTATTATATAAAAATATTTTGCTTATTATTACACTTTTTGATTGAAATGAAATGATTTATTTTGTAACTACTTTTGATTTACGGGATTTTTTTTATTTATGTGGAATGCTTTGTTTCAGTTTACATGAAATCCTTGATATTTATTTTTAACTTTATTTAAATAACTCTCCTCTTATTGACGGAATAAACCAGAAATGATATATTTTGTAAGTACTTTTAGTTTACGAGATTTTTTTATTTATGGGGAATGCTTTGTTTCAGGAAATCCTCGATATTTATTTTTGTAACTTTATTTAAATAATTCTCACTAGCGTAATAAACCTACAATTGTGTGCCAGTATTATCTGTAGTCCATGCGTAAGTAATCTATCGGTAAGTTCTATCTATGCTTCGCATGTGAAACTTTACACAAGTCTGGACTTCCCACGTACTTTCACCAACGAATGTTATGGTCATAGGAGGATAAGCAACAAATCTTGACGCCTGTAAAAGTCATATGATATGTAGTGCTTTTTTGTCTATGGGTATCGTTGTCTTCAACTGGGTCATTATTAGGGATGGCAATAGCAGGGCTAGCCCTGAACATGCGTTGGGTGGGCGATAGCCATGGTTGTAAAAATTCCGACTAGGCACCGATTAATCCTGAGTAATCAAATTTAATCTTGATTAATTGCTAGTCCCCACCCCATCGCCCGACTAGCGATTGCTTCAACACTAGCGATAGCTCATAGCCAAAAACCTAAGGGGGCCGCAAAAATTTTAATATATATATATATATAGTGTAAGAATCAAATAAAAATGGGTCTTAACATAAACATTCAGCTTAATGTGACAAGTGAAGGAGGGAATTTTTTTTATTTTTATTTTTTTGGAATTTTTCCCCATCTATTTAAATATAATGTTAAATTGCAAAATGTAAAAAAAATTCATGAATTTACTCTAGTAGGGTAATTATGTAATTACCCTACTACTATAAAAACACGATTTTTTTAGATTTTTGGACTAAATAACGTGCTTAGTAAAATGGCAAAAAAAAAAAAAAAAAAAAAAAAAAAAAAAAAACTCTCATTAAATTCTCACGTTAAGCTCAATTTATATGTTAAGACTCATGTGTACCAAAACCTAACTCTCTCTCTCTCGCTATATATGTGTGTGTGTGTGTGAAAAAAAACCTATCTATTTACTTTTAACCAGGCCAGTCTCGTTAATACTTGGAGTGACAACGGTTTTAAAAAACCAAAAATTTAAACTCAAACTAAATAAGTAATGGTAAAATGACTCACTCAGATTTAAAGGCACAAATTTCAAACAATCAAACCTAAATTAAATATGATATACCACGTATTGTCCTATTATGGGTTTTCACTTTTTGTACATGTGATTAATGAGTTTATATTATACGGCGGATATGGCCTGGTTTTTAATCTCGTCGAGGTCCCAAATTTTTTTTAATATTCTCGGAACGGTCTGGGCAATGGGTCGGATATGTGACGGATATGGCTAATCTCATACCTATACCCATGGTTGCAAAAGTCGCTAGACGTTCCCTAGTTGGTCGATCGGGGAGTTGAGAGTACTCGGACATATTAAATTATAAAGAAATTAGTTTTTGGAAATTAAATATACGTCAAATAACATAAATTAACTAATATTTATAACAAAATGAGTGAAAATGATATTCAGTCTTTAATATGATAAGCATGCACATTATGTTTTATTTTTTTAAAGTCAAACTCGGCCCGAGTTGACTTACTAGATCTGATTTTAGTTGATGTTGACCACGTTTGATCGATTTCAAGTAATTAGGTGGAGTTGAAGAAAGTCGTCTCGACAGTCTACCTTGTAGCGATTACTCGGCTCTGTAGACCTTGTTTTACAACCATGCCTATACGGTTATACCAGGTTGTAAAACCATATCGTATACCTGGTCTAAAACCTGTTGGATATTAATAAGGTATTTACCCGTCAGGTTTAGTGCTTTAGAAAATACGCATTATGATTTTCAAATAGTTTTTTCTTTCTTTTATATTTTTATGTTTGTAGAATCTAAAATAAATAAAAATAGAATAAATTACGTACACATCATTATCATTATATAATATTTGACACATACTAACTATCATGATAATATGAATTTCAATTGATAATTTCGTATTCCTTAATATACGAATATAAATAGCATCATCAATATATATATATATATATATATATATATATATATATATATATATATTTATTTTTATGTTTGTAGAATCTAAAATAAATAAAAATAGAATAAATTACATACACATCATTATCATTATATAATATTTGACACATACTAACTATCATGATAATATGAATTTCAATTGATAATTTCGTATTCCTTAATATACGAATATAAATAGCATCATCAATATATATATATATATATATATAGAGGAAGGATCTGTTAGGAACCACCCTTTATTGCGAGAACCGCGAGAACCAGTGTGAACACAAACAATAATACCTAAAAAAACACCCAAAAATTTTTTTTTTATTTTTTTACTATTTTTTGTAAAATTCGCTATATTTCGTTTACAATAAAAAAATCAAAAAAAATCAAAAAAATATAAATTTCTAAGTCACAGTTATCCATACACATGTGCATTTGTATCATTTCTTTGACAAATTCTGTAATTCATTACAAATATTAGACAATTCCACTTTCATTTACACTATCACGTGTAATACACTACTTTTTACGTTAACAATATTAGAAATGCACATGTGCATCTATATGTATCAACATAAAATAAGGTGTTTTGGTACACTAATTTCTCTTTCATCACTAATTTCTCTTTCAACTATCATTCCATTCATAATACACAAACATGCACATGTGCATTTTTGTCATTTCTTTGACAAATTCCGTAATTCATTACAACAATTAGACAATTGCACTTTCATTTACACTACCATGTGTAATACAATACTTTTTACATTACCAATATAAAAAATGCACATGTGCATCTATATGTATCAACATGAAATAAGGTGTTTTGGTACACTACTTTGAATACACTTTCTCTTTCATCTATCATACCATCTATAATACACTACAATTACCTCCTACCATCCATAATACAATACCATTACCTCCTACCATCCATAATACAATACCATTACCAATATTTTCACTTTATTACATGTATGTAAACACAAACACCATTTATACCATCCAATCAACATATTACATCATAAATTGACAACTATAACCAAACCATCAACCACTAGATATAACTAACCAAAAAACATGTATATGGGCCTACTTCTCCATTCAAAATCACAAACTTTTTGTACCAAAACACGTTATATCATGGTTATACCTAATAATGCACATGTACATTTTGAATATTGGTAATGTAAAAAGTAGTGTATTACGAATGGTATTATAAATTAAAGTGCAATTGTGTATTCCTGATAACGTATTACCGAATTTGTCGAAGTAATGATACATATGCACATGTGCATGGGTAACTGTTACTCGAAAAAAAAAACGTTTTTTTTTATGGTAACGAAATATAGCGAATTTTTTAAGAAAAATATTAAAAAAATAAAAAAAAATATTGATTGCTTTTTTGATTTTTTTTAGATTTTATTTTGTATTCACATTGGTTCTCGCGGTTCTCGCAATAAGGATGGTTCTCGCATGAATCTTACCATATATATATATATATATATATATATATATATATATATATATATATATATATATATATATATATGCTAAAGCTAGGTAGGAAACCCTCCATTTTGAGAACACCCTAGAAAACCCAACCTCCCGACCTTTTTTTTTTTTTTTGAAAAAAATAACACATGTAATTAATATACATGTTTTTAAGAGTTTTGGGCCAAAAAAACAAAAAAGCGCCGAAGGGATCTTTAAAAAAAAAAACAAATTTCAGCAAGTTTCAGCCTTTTTTGCCTAACACATGTTAGTCACCCGGAGTTTGCTGAAATTTGTTTATTTTTTTTTAAAAACATCCCTTCGACGCTTTTTTGTTTTTTTTGGCCCAAAACTCTTAAAAACATGTATATTACATGTGTTATTTTTTTTTCAAAAAAAAAATGTCGGGAGGTTGGGTAAAAATGGGGAGAGTTTTGAGCTTCCAGAGTTTTCTAAAAACGTAAGGGTTTTATACCTAGCCCTACCATATATATATATATATATATACATATATATATATATATATATATATATATATATATATATATATATATATATATATATAGAGAGAGAGAGAGAGAGAGAGAGAGAGAGGCTCATGCGAGAACTCCATTTATTGTGAGAACCGCGAGAACCAATGTGAACACAACCTAAAATAGCTAAAAAAACCTAACCCCCACCCCGCCTCCCCCAAAAAAAAAAAAAACCTACCCCCCCCCCTCAAGCTAAAATGCTAAAAACTAAACCCCCAAAAAATCTAAAAAAAATCAAAAAAAAATCTAAAAATTTTTTTTTAATATTTTTTGTGCTCAAATCGCTATTTTTAGTGGCTAAAAAAAAATTGACTTCGAAAAGTAGCGATTTTTATATAAACAATATTAAAAGAAAAAAATTGTGTGATTTTTAGCTATTTTTAGACATTTTTGGTTGTGTTCACATTGGTTCTCGCGGTTCTCGCAATAAGAGGTGATTCTCGCATGATCTTCTCCCTATATATATATCATGTGAAAATTTTATTTTCCAAGTAATTAATTTATCAAAAAGAAACATGTCTAAACAAGGGTTAACAGAAATTAAAAATAAAAACAAAACTTTTTTAGAAATATATTTCGAGTATATGATTCGGGTAAATGGGTATATAATTTAGCGTAATTGGGTCGGGTATCACCTAATTCCATACCCATCCCATACTCACGAAATATATTTTTCCAATCACATAACCGTCGGGTATTGAGTAGACCTGTCTCGGATGTTTCAGATATACCCGTTAGACTCGGGTATTTTTGCCATGCCTAGTCATTATTATAACATCAAGCTCTCATACTTAGCTTTGCCCTCTCATACTTAGCTTTACCCCAATTGGTTGTCTATTCAGTACTACTCCCATCTTAGCATGTTTAACTATAGTGTTTTCATCTGCTCCATAACCAATGTATACTACTCTCACTTAAGCACGCTTAAATGTGAAATTTCCATCTACTCCACAGCTAATGCGCCCAAAACGTGTTGGTAATCTTCGATCCAAATTTAAGAGAGGTGAAAAAAATGGATGAAAAGAATGAGAGTGGTGTGGATAAAAATATTTATGTGATTGTATATGCATATTAAAATATTTACATTTTTTTAAATAAGTAACGGTCATATAACTATTGTGACAATCGGTGAGAGATGGTCACCAAAAACCGATGAAAAGGATTTCTCCAAATCCAGGGGCGGTGTTCGCAGGGTCGTGGACACCGAGCCCTCCCTGGACTCCGCTCCGTTAACCCTATACAAATCCAAGTAGTTGCTACGTTAAAAGTTATTTTTTTAAATCTCTGGAAGTTAAGTTATAGAAATTTAAACTTTCACATAAATTGAGGATTCATTGAATATTTTGATATTTTCCTAATAGGTGAATTAATTCTCTATATCTATTTTCAAAGACCGACTCAGAAGTTATAACAATAGACTGGAAGTAAAGTATATCAAAATTATTAGATGACAACTCATGTTATCTCTGAATGTACTCCTTATAACCATCATATGATTTATTAAACAGTTTACAAGATAAAGACATATCTGTATTTTGTACACCAAACAATCATCCAAAAGAATAAACATTAATAGAACAAGAAACGCCATCAGAGACATGGACAACACATGGAAACCGGCAATGGGTCATACATATATACTTACGGCTTTTGTAGTGTGATAGACTTGACATCATCCTAAACTCAAACAAATTCCATGGCCCCTATATTGCATGACAACATATGAATCTGTCGATTTCGATAATGGTTCTCAATGGTTCTCAATGGTTTGAGTGTGTTATTGTTAAAGTTAAATGCTGGAGATCAAAGTTCAAAGTTTTTTTCTTTATATTCACACTTCCCTGCATCAGTTTGGTAATCTTGACCCAAATGATTATTATAATATTGACCTCTTGTGCACATAAAGCAAAAAATATATGTTGAAATAAAGCTGATTTTAGGTGTTTAGATTGCCTAACTATTCATTATCTTCAAGCAAACGAGTATCTTGTTGGGATAAGATGCCTAAACAACAATCATAGAATGATGGTTAAATATAACGAAAACGAATAAAGAAATGACACGTTACGTCAGTTCGGTCCAAGCCTGGCCCCTCGATCTCTCATCGTATTACAATAATGGAGAGGCCCTAGACATAGAGACTTTGATACTATCTTACTATGACACTCAAGTACTCTAGTCTTCTTGTATCACCAAAAACCCTAGTCATAAGTGGACATTATCTATATGACACATAACAACTTGTCTACTTTGGATAAACATCAAACTAATTGTTCCAAACTCTTTAAAATTTAAGCCAGATACTAATACACCTAGTTTTGATTTTTTAAGTCGAAACTTCTAAATGTAATATACGCATATCCAAGCATTATCAATGCTACAAAAACGATCATTAACTTAAACCCTGATGGAAAACGACTTTTGAAATCGTAATCACCATTACAACATTAACGATTTTTGGAAAACTTGGTATCATTTTTATAAGTTGACGTGGTGTAATGGTTCAGTTCATAACCCTTACACCGCGCCATTTTGCCAAGCCTTCCAACCCACATGATCATGTCATTCTCAACACTCATGGCAAAAGAAAACACAATCAGAATGGATCACATGAGATGGCCATAATGGCCAAATGTTTGCAGCATATTATGTTGGGGATATGGATGTATTTAGAACCGTGGGGACACCTGAATAAATAGGTTACATAATTACCAAAACAGCCTACGGTCACATTTTGTCCAAGATTCCAAAAAATTGTTGGCTTTTATTAAAGACTTATATCAGATGAATAAGACACAGTTTAATGACAACAACCTGTTTCATACCATCTGTTTTTTTTACCCTGTGTAACCGCGCACATGTTACACTTGAACCAGTTAATGATACCAAGGTGTTTGTTAGGGTTCAAGCTCATGGTGAGCTAGTTTAGTAGGCTAGTTTGCCGTTCAAATAAAAAGTTAATGGTTAAGTGACATACGTTAATAGTTTTGTTATTTCTATTCATAGAGTTTTAAAATGTTATATTAGTTCCCATTCAATCATTATTTGCATAATAACCACTGCTAACACCCTCCACCCTTCTACTATCACGTAAACTTGGTAACTAACAATGGACGTCCGTTTAGTACGTAGGGTTGTGTCGGTTCGCCAATCTACTTGTCGGACTAGAACATCAGTATATGATCCGAAGCTTGTATACAATCAGAGGGTGATGAACCCTAATAACAATTAAGTTGGTTCAACTCAAATTCATTTCATTCTATTATATATATTTGAACAACACAATAAAAAAAAGACTTGAAGTTTTTAACCGGTTCAATTGACATCTAAAGATTTAAGCATATTGATATATTAGTTTTTAACCGGTTCAATTGACATCTAAACATTTAAGGATATTGATATAGAATATAAAATTTGAATGATAATTCATGGACAATAAACATAAAATAGCCAATGATACAATAAAAAAAAAAAGTAAAACAGCATTATGTAACCTAAACCCTCATAAAATACAACTAACATAGTATGCATTGTTTCTTCTTTAGTAGGAACATATACTCTTTGTGGCAAAATGTGAGCTTGTGGTGTAATATTCCAAACATTTTTGCGTTCTCGTTTAAGGATCCATTCAAGGTGTAGTTTGGAATGAGGATTTCGGATCGGAAGAAGGATGTCATTCAAGGCCTTATCATCATAGGGTGTTGGAGCATATAGAGGGCGAGGAATAATATGAAATTTTTGAACAAAACGGTTAGAATGGAAAACATCATTAGTGAAGTGAAATCTCTGGGATTTCTTTGGTATAACTCTAGATCGAAGTTTAAGGGTACCACATGGGAAAATTGATTGTAATTATGTAGTGTGTTTTTTGTTTTCGCTGGCCTGTTTTTGGGTCGGTTGCTGTGTTTTCAGTGAAATATACTGTTAAAAAAAGTAGGAACATATACTCGCAGAACTTTTCTCAGTCATTAATTCAGTTTCGTTTGAATTCCAATATTCATAAATAGTTTGTACTACCATTGGTGTTATTTATTGTCTTTCCCAAGTTTTGACATTGATATATGATATATTAGAGTCCCCATCCTCATCACTACATCATACCAATAATTTGGACCATGACTTCAGGCTCATCATTACAAATTATCAATGTCATTGATTAAAAATTGCCAAACCCTATTTTCTCATTTAATGCTTATGATCAATTATTTCTAAGATTAAAAACGAAAAGTTTAAAAAGAAATTCAAATTATTATTATTTTTCAAAGTTCATAGAATTTGACGGAACAAGATTATTTAAAAGGAAGTGTAACCTATGAGTTATTTGTTCGGTTGAAAGAATAATCATGTTTGGTTTGTAAATTTGTTAAAGATGACTTGTGACACCTGGGTTACTGCGACCATCAAACAAATACCAACAATGAAATATTGTATTTCATACTTGGGATTTGTGCAAATATGTGTATCATTTGCACATATCAATTCTTGTTCGATTTTGGGCTCTAAATCGCTTTCTGGAAGGTTATACGCGCACTGATGCGTAAATATAACCAGTTTAATGCAACGGACATTCCAGAACATGACCATAAGTTAAACATACCACAAATATCCTTTACATAGCTTAGAAATAGGCTTTGAGGGGTTCGGTGTGCTAAAATAAACTTTTGGGTCATTCAGGGACTAAAAGCGTCAAAAAGTGCACAAGTTTGCACTTTCACGCATAACTTACGTTCTGAATACATCCGGACATCCAAAAATTTATGTAAGCACTAAAATATTTTATTTTAGTGTTTGGCATAAGAAAAATCCATTCGTCACGCCATTTGGATCGTTTTTCGCGCTTATGCGCATTCCGTCGTAATTAACCGAACATCGCGATCGTACGGCCAAACGAACCGACATCTGAGATGTTTTCAAGCATATTTCATGTTCCCTATGTCTTAACATCATTGTGGAGCTTGAAATTGGGTTTGACGGGTGTTAGAAGTGCCGTTACGCAACGAAACAAGGTGCAGGGACTGAAACTGTAATTCTGCCAAAGTTGGCTTACGGACCGTAAGCCATGACCCTTACGGTCCGTAACGGGTCCCCAGAACAGCAGATCAGTTTAAACAGTTGTTGCCTCTTCAGGATAATGAGGGGCCAATTTGCACTTGCCTCTTCAGGATAATGAGGGGCCAATTTACACTTGCCCTTTCATGCTCATGAGGGGCCATTTTGATGTTACCATAAGGTTTCAACAAGTGTATGGACAAGATCAAAGCACGATATTCAAGAAACGATCCTAACGGTGGTCCATTTCCTATAAATACCCACCATCCATTTCATTCTTCCTCACAAAATCTGATCTAAAGAGCTCTAAGTTGATGCCCTTGCTTCATACCTGAGCTATTTGGATCGAGATTAGCTTGCGGGGACCCGTTGTAAGTGTTCCTTCGTTCTTTTATCGCTTTTCGTGTCCGAAAGTCAAACTATGTTTAACTTTCTGCATTGACCAGTTTATAGTCAACGCGAAGTTCGTTCGAACTTTATAACGTGAGCGTGATCACGATGGTTATAGTCCCTAGTGACTATACCTACTGATTACCACGTTATCTAGGCTCAGTGACGAGCCGTAGTTTCGGCCAAAATACGTATTCTTTCGTATTTTGTAACCAAACTATTATTGGGTGTCAAAACCGTTTGTTTTGATACCAAACCTGTTTTCTAAACTTAGTTAAGCATGTTTTAACATGCTTAGCTCGTCACTTTTAGTTTAGTGCTTATATAGGGTCGTAAGATAAGCGATCTAAACAATCGCTTATACTTTCGAACCCGACCCGTTTGGTCGATCATTAGGATCCGACCAAACACATTAGGTGACCATAGTTGTATAGGGAATAACCTTCTGAGGTTATACCTCATGGTCACATCGTTTAAGCAGTTGTATGATAGGTAGTTTATATGCCTTAGGTAAATTACCAAAATGCCCTTTTTACGCCAAAATTCATATTAAGCATATGTAACATAACTTTTGACATCTAAACTGATTTGGTAACAATATCAGACATGTTAAGGCATATTTTACTTATCATAGGACTAGTTAGGCGTTCCGAACGCGTTTTACGCGAACGACACGTTAAAGTAGCATAAGCTACCTAAACGGGTCGTAATGGGTCGTAAGCACTTAGGTTAGGTTTCATTTTAGTATGTGGGATTTGTTAAACCATATTACATGAGTTCCCATACTCGTTTGGTTTACGAACCCTCATTCTATCCAATCCTCCGATTTAGGTCTGGTATATTAACATAGTTACCTATATTAGGTGTCGTTTGATATCCGTGATCTCTAGCACTGTTTGGTTGTTACTCAAGGACTACTAAGCAATCTCAAGTGAGTACATAGACCCCTCTTTTACTGTTTTCCAAACATTTTGGGGTGAACCACATGTGCCTACTTGTTACTTTCGTGTCTTTCATGCTTTCATATCATATGTCTGTTATGTTCAATAGTACACTTATAGTACATGATTTCATTGTTTTTATGCTATGTATGCCCATTGTGTGCATACTTAGTACATCATTTTACATTACATTTTATGCTATGTATGCCCATTGTGTGCATATTTAGTACATCATTTTACATTACATTTTATGCTATGTATGCCCATTGTGTGCATACTTAGTACATTTATTCATCACATGCTTACATTTTGGTATGACATTTGGTTTGTTTAAATAAGACAATGTACATTCATTAACACCGATCATGCCGCTCGTTAGTAGGTAATGGTACCATAGGACTTGACAACTCCCATTCCTGAAATCCTGGGTTTGTTTGGATTGGAAGGAATGACCGAATCCGAATACATTTCTAGGTGGACCTTATACTTTGTGCTAGGGTTTATTCTACAGTCGCAAGGCTTGGATGTATGCATTTTCACAATACCACATAGATGTTTGTATCAATATAGCATGCATTTGTTCCACAAAACATAAATTTGATTTAAACCATGTTTTACTTCAATACCTTGTTTTTGTGCATTTTACATATGGTTCAGTTGATATATTTCACTTACCATACATGATATTTTGGATACACATTACATGATTTACATTAGACATAAACATTTTGACATTCATATACACAATTAATGATTTACATTAGACATAAACATTTTGACATTGATATACACAACTCATGATTTTCATTAGGCATAGACATTAGACATGGTTTTCACACAAACATTTTGACATTTGATTATACATAAACATTTTACAATGGTGGTTTGGTTTGAGCAAGTGATTTAAGTAACGAGGCATGTGTAATATGATACAAGCATGGTGGATACGCTGCTGGTACTTCCTATATATAAGTGTTTGTATGGTATTACATATCGTAGCGTCATTTGAATCATTTCAATTTAGACATATAACATTTTTTTTTTACAAATAACATACTTTTCACAAGACATTGTTTTACAAACAACTTATCTTATACAAACATCAAATGATTTACAAGACAAAGCAAATTACAAGGTTCATGACTAAACATTTTCTCAAACATAAGTCATGAATTCTATTTTCACAAAACCTATGTATCTCACAGGCATTTTTTTATGCTGACGTACCTATTTTCACATGTGTTTCAGGATATGATGCATAGGATTTATCAAGATACACTTAGGCGGACTTGGACCTTAGTGACAATAAAAGATGCAAGACTAGTTATTTATGTTATATTTCTTTGATTGTTAAGACATTGTAACTCTTTTATTCAATAAAACAATATTTCAATTTCCATGTGTTATGAAACAATGATTCTCTTACAACACTCCCCGACGTTTCCGCCACATTTTGTTGTTCCACATGGTCGGGGTGTGACATGACTGAATGTAGTGGCGGTGGTGACAAGGTTGGCGGTGTGAATGAGAGGCAGATTCCAATCCTTTTGTTGAATTCTTTCGTTATACACGAAAGCAATTTGGAACTACTTCACTTGAGGAAACCTATTAGTTATGTGTGTAATTGAAAGAATAATCATGTTTTGTTTGTAAATTTGTTAAAGATGACTGAATGGAGTGGCGGTGGTGACAAGGTTGGCAGCGAATGAGGGACGGATCCCAATCCTTTTTGTTGAAATCTTTCGTTAACGAAAGAAATTTTGTACTCCTTCAAATGAGGAAACCTCATTGTCCAAACATATATCATGTAAAAACCAAACATATAACAAAATTCAGATTTCGATTTCATTGAATAGAATAATCTATAGTTATGTAAGAATAATCATGTTTGGTTTGTAAATCTGTTAAAGATAATTGAATGTGGTGGCGGTGGTGGTGGCAACAAGGTTGGCGGTGAATGAGGGGTAGATTCCAATCCTTTTGTTGAATTATTTTGTTATTTTTTTTATCAGAACATATTACATTTCATTCCAATCACCAGAGCAAATTACATAAGAATAGCATGTAGACGAGCAACAAACTGCGCCGCCATCCCCTTCTGAATAGAAAACCCTAATCTACTTGAAAAAACCTGATTGTCCAACAAACATATATCACGTACAAACAATGAAACAAACATATAACAGAATTTAGATTTCAGTTTCATTGAATTCAGTAAGAATAATTTTCATTTCTATGAAAAAGAAGATAAAATTTAATAAGAACTGTTTTCATTTCTATGAAATAGAGAACAGAATACAAGTAACAATACATAACAACCCATGGTAGATTTTCTGATAATCTAGTATTGACAAATCAAGCCCTTCAACACCCCCTGCATAGCGAAATTCAACAGGATAGAATCATTTCTTATCCCAGGTAATTTTGCCAAAATTACTTGCAAATGAGTTGATTTAATATTATTCTCTCTAACGGGTCAAACTAAAAACTTAGCAAAACTGGGTATGGGTCAAACAGCACAAAAGTTTCCCAAAAGTCTATTTTAAATGCATACATACAACCACCTAATATTTATTCAAAGATTTAGATTATTATTATTATTATTATTATTATTATTATTATTATTATTATTATTATTATTATTATATTTGTAATATTGTATATACGGTTTGGTTATTTAAGAACTTCGAGAACTCCTAACAACCAATCATTTTATTTATTAATTTTATATATTTAATATTATTTAAGGGTAGTTTTATCATTTATTATATGTAATTTTGTGATTACATATATGCAATCACAAGTTTACATACGTGTAATAACCAACGTACATAGATGTAATCATAAGTTTACATGTATGTAAATTAGTTATTACCTAATTTGGTTATTCCACGTATGTAAACTTATGATTGCATATATGTAATCACAAAATTACATATAAAAATGATAAGACTACCCTTACATAATATTAAATATATAAAATAAAATGGTTGGTTGTCTAGAGTTCTCTAAGTTCTTAAGTCTTTTGGAGTTCTGAAATGATCCTGATCCTACTGCTTATTATGGAAAAATTAAAAAAGTGTTTATGGTTAGCCCAACATGGTGGGGCCCGCTTCCACCGAACATAAATAATGACTCGTTTTTACCCGAACCCATTTTCACTTGTTACCCAACCAACCCATCTTGCCACCTCACGAATACATACAAACAAGGATTCATCTTATTTCGATACATGAACTAATCAGCTAATTTTCCAGGTCGATATCAAAAAAAGTTGTACTCATTTCATCCCAGAAACAAACATAACAGTTTTTCTTTTTAAGTTGTTTCAACAAAAAATGCAACATTCCTTTTACGTCGGTAAAGACAAAAGACAAGATATCAACATGAATTGAGGAAAGGGCAACAAAAGACACTCACCGACGAAAAGCAATATAAAAGCATTAGGATTGAAAGATATATAAAACCGTGCGGAATAAATATACTTGCTTAAAAGGAAAAGAGTGCAAATGTAGAAGTATACAAGGCGTAGAGTATTTCGTTTACCAAATTTTAATTCTTCACGACTCGAATGACTAAACCACTTGGCGTTTGGATGGTTTTGAGGTGACCCGAACCGAGCAGATCACGAAGATGAAATCTTATATCCAAAGGGGACAGACGCAGACGTTTTTTCTCGAGAATAGCCAACATCATTTCTTTGTATTTTTTACGATTTAGTAGAGACAATAGCTCCTTCCTTCCCTAAAAATACCATGGCCCATAATCTATAATGAAATAACTTCCTAAAAGAACATACTATAAAGATAACATCATGTGCAATGTTGTGTCAAGGTATTACATGTAATCATGTATGCGTATACAGATATAACAATATCATTTGTAGAATCATATATGCACGTACCTGTGTAAGGCCTTTCAGCACGGAACCAATATTTGGAATTGCAAACCAGTACATTTCGGAATCAATAAGCTGGCGAGTCTGTAAATGGTAGCACCATCAGAGTTCAAAGTTCATATATATTAGATCTTTTACCGAAATTATAAATTATACTACACGTATCCAAAAAGAGTGCACAAAAAAGCGCATGACCAATGCAAGAAATGAGCAATACTAAGAAAAATAAAATATATATATATATATATATAAATACTGGCACAAATAATTACTGATTTTATTCTACTCTACAAATATAACTAAAAACCGTAATATAACTTCCTTTTAAATCTCCGAAAAGAATAGAACAAAAGACTACTTAACAATATAACACATTAACAATATAAAGGTAAACCATTAAGCTAATCATCTTGTTAATTGCATAGCTACCAATATCCAGTTTATTTCAGATTCTTAATAATCAACCTAATTGAATAGTTACCAATACTGAATTTATTTTAATTTTCAAGAAAAAAAAATATCTAAGGTATGTTAGCTATGAAGCACGGGGACGCCATTTTACGTCGGGTACCCGTCCCGGGGACGTTTCCCAAACGTACCCGGATATTGGGGACTTCTACATATGCTCGGGTACTTCCAAAACAAAGTATCGGGGACGTTTCCTAAAATATTTAGGGGTTTAACCCTTTTAACTTCCAAAATACGAATGGTCGGCCTTTTTAAATTACATATGTTTGGCCTTTTAACATCCAACATTCACGTACATTGTATTATCAAGTATCAACAGTAGGATCGAATTATCATTCATCGAATTATCAAGTATCACTATCAACAGTACGATCTTTCGCTAGATGAACCGGAATTTGAAAACGTTTTGATTAACGATAATTAATTACCTATGGTTTAAGTAGTGTTTTTGGAGTTTAATATATTTTTGGACTTTGTTTAATATATTTTTATTTTTAATATTTTTTTTGCCGTACCCGTATCTTGTATTTTTGAATTTTGCCGTTCCCCGTACCCGTATCCGTGCTACATAGTATGTTAGTTATCAAGAACGAATTTAATATATTTTACAGCAAAGCGATACTTTATAATAAAAGTGAGCACTTACCAATAGACCAGCATTTATCAAAAGCGATATGTCTTCATCTTTCACCTTTCCTCCTAGTGATAATAATGACAACTACAATGAAGCACAAATAACAGCTATCAAAAACGATAATCAATATCCTACGATTAATTTTAGACACTTCAAATAAACATTCATAAAGATTTATATGTTTTTGTTTCTGCTTTTTCATTATACTTAATGAACTGTAGACTTAGTTTTATGCAAAAAAGATTTAATCATCTTTGATAACTCACTAGTTCTTGATGACCGATACACGGTTCAGGCTTGCTGTGGATGACATGAACTTCAAACCACTCAAAAACACCTTGCTTCTTCGTTTCCATGCTTTTCACAGCTCGTTTCATCTATAGTCAAAGTAACGCTCCATTATTTATGTAACAATGTATTATACAAATCCAAATGAAACAACTAACCTGCTTCAAATAATCTTCCATAAACATTAGCGCGTGGTCATCCTGTCCCGTATTCAACTTAAAAACGCGCAAAACCTTCTCCCTCCTCAACGACTGTTTCCAACCATAGTTGTTAATGGCGAATAGTGACAAATAGCAATAAGGTACCTATATTCTACATAGCAAATAGCGATAAATAGCGGACGACTATTTTACAAATAGCGATGCACTAGAAAAAAAAAAAGTTTTAAAAATTTTATATGTATATTATATCAAAATACCCTGGTATATAAGCTCTTTACATGTATATTTAACAAAAACCTAAAATCCAGCTATTTTATAGCTATATTTAATTGCTATTTATATTTTAAAAAAAAAACAAAAAAATGTCGCTATTATCGCTACAGCCCTGATAGCGAGCGTAGACCTATACACTACGTAGCGCACTATAGCGATCGGTACGCTCGCTATTGACAACTTCCAACGCGCAAATAATATTACAAACACAATTCAAACTATACATAACAATCATAACAAGCAAAATACAACACACCTCTAATTCTCTATCAACCTGTGTCCTATCCTTCACACTACTATACAACTGAGACTGCAATATAAAAGGCTCAACACTAACCTACAAAAAGTCAAAGGTCAAAAGTCAAAGTCAAAATTAAGGTCAAAGTCAAGAAAATTATATAAATTTACTTTATCAATACGAGGAAATTGTGCACGCATCATCTGGAGAGCAACCATGGTGTCGCTGAATATGAGATTATCTTCTACATCATCGATATAATACATTTATGATCAGAAATTTAAGAAATTTGCCCTAATTGATCAAATTTGACGAATATTTGAGTGTAAAAAAGGGGGGAATTGACCTAATGAATGAGATTGATTGGATTCGGGTGCTGAATTGTCTTCTGATCTGCTTCTTTTCCGTGATGTTGATGGATTGTTGTTGCTGGTTTCCATTTGATTGTAGGATTTTGGTATCGGTTTCTGTTAAGGGTTTTGCGAAGTTGGGGTTTGGAGTTCCGTACGAAAATGTGTGTTTTTGTGTAATGTCAACTGTTTTTGTTATCTTGGTTTTGAAAATGTTTGATAAAATGGTGAAATTTGTTTTTTTTTTCTTAACTAGAATTAGACCCGTCCAATGCGGCGGAAATTCTTTAGTTATAACTAAGTCGATTTAGGACGCGCAGGTTATGTTGAACCTGTCAAGCGGGAAAAAATAGACAATGTAAAAACGTTCACCCACACACATACGTTGCATCGTGTTAACTCGTAAAATTTAGAACGAAATGTAAAAACGTTAAACCAAAGACGCACGTTTGCGATGTGTTAAGTCACAAAATTTAGAATGAAGCATAAAGAGAAAATTTTGCAGAAAATGAAAACTATAAAGGACCAAAGTTGAAAGCAAAAAAAGTTGTGAGGATAGATTGCAAAAGATAAAAAGTTTTGTGTTAAAAGTAAAAAACAAATAGTTTTGGGTTAAAAGATTTATGAAATACTTTTGTGTTAAAAGTAAAAAAACAAATAGTTTTGGGTTAAAAGTAATTTATAAAATACTTTTGTGTGAAAAGTAAAAAAAATAATTTTTTTATGTAAAACCCCCAAAGCGAAGGTTACAACACATAAGTAAAAAAATGAAACTGGTTAAATCGCAAAAGATGAAACTTTTGAATTAGAAGTGAAAAATCAAATTAATCAAAGGGGTTAAATTGTATAAGATGGAAACTTTTGAATTAGAAGTGAAAAATCAAATTAATTAAAAGATTAAAACTTTAAACTCAAATTGTCAAAGATTAAAACTTTAGGGTTAAAAAGGAAATAAATATTATCAAAATTAAAACTTTAAACTCAAATTGTCAAAGATTAAAACTTTAGGGTTAAAAAGGAAATAAATATTATCAAAATTAAAACTTAAAACTCAAATTGTCAAAGATTAAAACTTTAGGGTTAAAAAGAAAACAAATATTAAAACTTTAGGGTTAAAAAGAAAACAAATATTAAAACTTTAAACTTAACTTGCCAAAGATTGAAAATTTAGGATTAAAAAGAAAAAATCCAATTTTTTTTGAGAAACTCCCAAAGCCATTGTTACAACTAACATATGCATAAAGTATTTGCTTTTTAATATGGTTTTAATTGGGTTAAAATAATATATTAGGTTTGTTTATTTGATTTGAAAAGGTAAAAAGATTGTTTTAATATATTATTTAGGTAGGTATTTGAAAAATGTAAATAGTTTATTATAAGGTTACGACGCAGCTTGTTGCTCGTTTTGGTTTTTCAATCGTTAATATGGAAAAACGTAAGAACTTTATAAGATGGATAGATTATCTGAGAAAAGTTTGCTAGAAAGCACTCATTCAACGTGTATGATCTTATTAGTTTGAGTAAATTACGATTTTGGCCCATGTGGCTATACTTTTACCCTTTTAGCCCAAAAAAGAATTTTTTAATATCTGAGCCTTCAACTTCTTTTTTTCTAACACTTTTTGTCCTCTAACACTAACCCCATCCATTAAATGTTAGAGGCCAAAAGGGTTAGAAAAAAAGACGTTAGAGGCTAAAAAGGTTAAAAAAAAATAAAGACGTTGGAGGCTTAGATGTTAAAAAAAATTCTTTTTTGGGTTAAAAGGATAAAAGTGATATAAACACAGGGACCAAAATCGTAATTTACTCTATTAGTTTTAAGATCATTTTCTAGTTAAAGCAACCGGGTCATGTTTTACTTTTTTTATCTCAACTAAACAAACCCTAAGTCATAACCAACAAAAGCATTCAACCTAGAGGTTGTGCGCCTGTTTTAGTAGCCATCTAGGTATTGTATTCAATTCCTGGCCCTAACATTTAGTTTCTGCGGCACCTAGTGATGATGAAAGATTAGGCGAGTAGGCGGTGATCGCTAGTTCGATCCTTGAACTGAGCGGGTTTTATCTCACCGCACTGCCGTGCCTTTGGGCGAGTGTTCACGGGCTTCGGCCCTATGTGAGGGTTTTCCCCGGTTCAGAAAGCGAGTGTATTCCGATGTGGTGAATTTCGCCAGTAGCCCATTTGGAGGATTCGTTGACCGTTCAAAAAAAATTGTATTCGATTCGACTCACTCTATTTTTTGGGCTTTTAGAACATGGGCCACCCACACCTTCTGCTCTCTAGGCCCAACGCATTAGACTAGGGTCTAACAAGCCCAAAGGCTCAATCGGGTATATAAATCAAATCACGAAATCACTTTGCTTGCAACTGTGCATATCATAATTTTGCAAAATAGTTAAAACTAGTATTAAGCACCCCCTCGTTGCGGCGGGGCGAGCACTAATGCCACACTATTGTCAGCGACCACCGACACTGAAGTTGCGGTGTTAATGCGAAGAAATTAAACCGAAACGTAAAACATAGAATAAAATAACTAAGTTGATCTGGGACTCGCGTGTTACGATGAACCTGCGTCTATTTTTTCCCGTTTGACAGGTTCATCGTAATCTATATATAATATATATCATTACCACTATACAAACCATAATGCATACATTACAACAACCATTGCATCAATATGTTGCAAATTATATTTATACAAGATTTTGGCTAAATTAATTAGATTATTATAAAAAATAATAATTTACAAATAAAACAACACAACTTTGAATGGATCAAACCGATTGAACACGGTAAGATAATGAAACCATTATTTGATTAGGGTACAACCACTTAAGCACAATCTACAACCATAATTGCATACAAAACAGATTGAATTTTGTAAGGTAACGAAACCATTATTATTTGATCAAGGTACAACCACTTAAGCATAACTTACAACCTATATTTGATTAAGGTACAATCATTTAAACACAACTTACAACCTAAGATGCACACAAATATTTCAAATTAATAGTATATAAATAAAACTAAATTGTAATATTAGCGCAAAAGCCTCTGTTTAAAATGCCATTGTCCTTATATATGACATATACCGTAATTATTTTTTATTAATGATACTAGTGTAGAGATTGTCAAAACCGAGCCTTACAAAATTTAAGGCCCTCGTCGCGGCGTGTGGGTAATATAGCCTCAAAGTTAGTAATGTAATCACATCTAAATAAACTCACTACTACACCATATAAATATAGCCTCGAAGTTACTTACTGATTATTTGTTAAGAATCTATCCTCCTAACATTATAAGCATAACGCCACCAAAAAGATTGGTAAAACTACAAACAAAAGAAGCACGACCAATCTTACAACGATAAAAATGGTTCATGATTATAATACATATACATAACTACATATTCAAAAAAAATATGAGAAAATAAATAAAGTACAAGGCTAAACAGTCGGTTCGATTTACACAACCGGTTTCAAGTTTCAAACCAGACCAAACCGTAAACCCACATACAATGAACCATGAACCAACCGTTTAATCAAACTAGCTTAACTTGCTTTTAGTTAGACGATTCAGTCGGTTTCAAACGCCCCCTAACACCAGGTGCACTAATAGCAATGTGGTTAAAATGTGCGTCAACATATGGAAGTGCAATTCTAAGGCCGGGGGTGTGGTATACCGCCCTTGGCCACCTCAGCGTCGTCAGCGCCCCTTAGTGCCCCCTACCCGGCGCTGATGTGGCTCTGACATGGCACTATAAAGCTCCTAGAGGCTTTAAACCACACCCCCAGCCTAAGATGACAAGAAACACTAGCTTTGTTGTCGACTTTAAATATATGAGGCCATATTCGGGTTAATCAACTTTAACTAGCCAACCCAACACTATTGTCAACCAAATAATAGCAATAAATTTCATTTTCTAACAGCATGCTCCATTATGCAGGTTGAAAATACCAATACTTTGAGAATGAAAAGTGTGCAACCACTTGTATGTAAACAAGTGGTGTTAAACATACATCAAGATCAGACATAAGAGTAGCAATTATAAATCTACTCAATACTTCCTGGGAGGTTTTTGGGTCGGCAGCAGTCCAAAACGCTTCTTCAAGAGAACTCTCTGCCTCGAGAACTTGTCATCAGGTGAAAACCGAGCTGGAAGTTAAAGAAAAGTTATGTGATGTTTAGTAATCAGAACTCTATAATCAGATGTGATACCAAGTACATAACAGACTGCAAGAATCGTTGTTTAGAAGTGTCATTTTGTATTACTTGTAATAATTAGAATATCAATTCGAGTGTACAAAAACAGGGTGATATCATGTAAATTGAGAGTAAAAGTCTCTCAACTTAGGTTCAAAATAGTTAATATGGTAGTTTTAACTTGTTGACCATCAGTTTTGGTTGCATCATAGTTGTTAATGGCGAACAGCGATAAGGTAACTACTAACTATATGCTACATAACGTATAGCGATAAATAGCGGGCGGCTATTTTATAAATAGCGCTACACTAGAAACAAAATTCAAAAATTTTTATATGTACATTATATCAAAATACCTTGGTATATATGCTATTTTACATGTATATTTAATAAAGACCTAAAATCCAATTCTTTTATAGCTATATTTAATTGTTATTTATATTTAAAAAAATAAATAAATAAAATAAATTGTCGCTATCTATCGCTACAACCCTAATAGCGAGCCTAGACCTATAGGCTACATAGCGCGCTATAGCGATCGCTACGCTCGCTATTGACAACTGTGCGTGACATTCATAACAGAAAACTAATTGTATAACCCAATTAATCAAAAGCACCTCCAAAGGCAGTTGTAAACTTATTATAGATCAATCGATGTTGTAATTGTCAATCTTGAAATCTGAATTTTTAAATTCACTAATGTGCTAAATAGAGATGCCTCTAAAAATGATAATTTTCATAATGAAATAGCATAGATCCATTTTGTTCATATGATGGATAACATAGCGCGCATTAAATTACACCAGTAACATACCAGGATGCGCAGATTGTGTGGCCAGACCATGTGGTGATTCCTTCTGCACACAAGAACAGAAAACATGAATTGATCAATTGCCTAAACCATCTATTTACATGTAAACATTGACCAATAAACTATGAACAAATGTTTCATAAGCACACTATAAGCAGTGGCGAAGCTTGAGATTTTCGATAGAAGTGGCAGGTCTCCTACAACACACCCCCTCCGGTTCCATACTTCCAAGCAAAATAAAAACTTAGTTAAATAAAGCATGAAGAGCTCCGGGAGATTTTGGTCCCAAAAGCCACAGCAAGTGGTGATGATGCTCTATGTACAACCAAAAGCTGCATCTATTTTACATTTAGGTGCTGTCAGTTTGGCAACTTCTAAATGGTTAAGTGTTGAACCAGTAAGAGGTCCGAACCATTAATAGCCAGTATAATGCTTAACCGTTCAGACGCAAATGTCTGACCAATTTAGATTAGAGGTCTTAACCATTCAGACTCAGGGGCTGTTTGGCAACTTCTGAATGGTTAAGTGTTGAACCAGTAAGAGGTCTGAACCATTAAGAGCCAGTATAATGCTTAACCGTTCAGAGGCAAATGTCTGACCAATTCAGATTACAGGTTTTAACCATTTAGTCTCACTATAATGATTAACCATTCAGAGGCAAATGTCTGAACCATTCAGAGATCTACTCACGAAACAAACAGTCTGAACTATTAAGTGCTGAACCAGTAAGAGGCCTAAACCGTTAAGAGCCTCATTAAGAGCTAAACAAACAGCCCCTCAGTATAATGCTTAACCATTCAGAGACAAATGTTTGAACCATTCAGACATCTGCTCATGAAACAAACAGTCCGAACCATTAAGTGTTGAACCAGTAATTCAAGATAACAGTCTAGTAATACAACCGAAGGCACCCGGAGTCAGTAATTTCCAATACAGGAATAATTATGAAAATAATCATGCATCATTCTGATTACAAACCCCAAATTAACAAAACAAAACACAGAATCAAGAGGATACAAACAATCAGTAATGTATGAATATATGAACAAACCTTGGTGGTGTAAACTTTGTCACCATTTTCATTTATGTAAAACTGGAGATACATTTTGGCTTGGCTCTAAACAATCTGTTACAACCACAAATCACAAACTGGTCAATATTGCAGACAAAACTTCCAAACAACAACAAAAACTTGAAATAAATCAAATCAATTTAGCAAAAAATCAGTTCGTAATAACCTTGTATTGTAGCGGCTGGAGTATGAGGAACCGCCGGAGAAAATGGCTTCGATTTTGCAACGAAATAGTGCTCTAGGGTTTAGGGTTTATGTACTCATAGTGTGCAAATACTAGACCTTACTTTTTGCTTAATTGCAATTTCATACCTCATCCTTTTTATTATTACACAAATCACCAAAAAATAGTCTATTGCCTTTTATCAATGAATTTTGAGTAAAATATAATTTACGTCTCTGTGTTTTAGAGGTGGTGTCAACTCGCGTCCCTAAAATGAAAAGTTTGACGTCTGAGTCCTGACTTATAAAAAGCGTTATGATTTGAGTAGATGGAAGAAACATTTATGTAGTCTTTTAATTGTAAGATTGGTGCAAATCGCTTGTTAGTTTGGTTATGAAATCATGATTGTTAATGGTTTTCTTGCATCAAAAACATTGTGAAAAGATAATGGCTATTAATTTTGGTTTTGGTTTGTGTTAGGGTTAGTATGGGATTGATCTTGATTCATGAAACATACTTTTATCCAATTATTGATGTCCAAGATTATTGATTATCTTTTTCACAACCCCATGAGATCACTAGAATTCTCAATTTGATTAAACCATTTGTGTGAATTGACCCTAGTTACTTGTTAATCCAAACCAAGGTGTGATTGTTTTTACACTATTGTTCATAACTCATATTAGTTAATCGTTTTTTTATAATCACCGAATAAAACACAAACAACTAAATCACTTTGTGATTCACCTTTCAAAACAACTGTTTAAAAGAAAAATAGCATTTTCATAGGTGACATGTTAATCAACTAAGCCTAAACATCGACCACAAATTTTTCGTGGTTCGACACCCTTCTTACCACCAACTATCTAGCTAAAGGTACCAAGGAACTATTTTTAACTCTATCATTGAATGTACCTCGACAATCCGGTCAATTTTCATATAAATTCATTAGAGAATGACATCAGACGTAACTCGCTAAAAAACGATCTTCATGGATCACAGTCATAAGATGTTTTAAAACTAGCATGATTCCTCTATCCTTATACCTGAGGAACATATTAGAACTAACTTTAGCCAAAGGTTGTTTTTTGATCTTATCTAACGGTGTACCTATGCAAGGTGTTGTCTGTTGCCAAAGAGATTTTGTTCTCCTTTGCTAAAGGGAGTTGAACGTTTTGGCACCCTTGTTGATGCGAACTGGTGTAAACGCATGCCCACGCTCAAACTAAGACTAATTTGCTAGACCACTTCAGATAAGGGAACAAGAACAAGAATAGTTAAATAACATATTAGAATGAATGTTTATCTATTCCTCATGTTTAATGGATGTTTTAAACAGAAGGGATAACGGATAAGGTTATCGTGGCTTTAGTTTTTGGTTAAGTAAAGAGTAATTTCAACACAAGGAACCAGTTGACGAATATTATTTATCATACCTAGTTAGGGGCATTTAGATGTAACTAGGCGTCCACCACTGTCTACGTTATCTCAGTTAATTGATGACTCGTTCAAGTGAGTGATTGTTGGATATGAGATGTCCGATTCATGAATATTTTAATGTTACTAACGGGGTACAACCCAAAGAATTACACTTTAGACAACGAACCAACAAACAATATTTATGAAATATATGTTATTCTTCTCATGTGTGTGTCTTGCAACGGTAATGTGGTTCGAATGTTTAGAGAAACGTTTAGTAAATTAATTATTTTTAAATGATTAATTAGTAGCTAGTTGTTTATTTAATTAAATGTTGATTAAATAAATTGTGGGAAATATTATTTATTAGATAAATAATATTAATAGATTTTATTTATTAGACAAATAGAATATAAAGTGGTAATTATATTAGCTATAAAATAATTAATATATACTATTATATTTATATTTATGAGATAAATATAATAGGTATTAGAATTAGATTATATAACTTAAAACAGTGAGTGTTTGAGTTCACATACAATCTGTCATACCCCTGTCGAAAGCGGAAACACAGGGGGAACCGAATATCATACGAACACATGGTAAAAGAGAACAACTAAAATGTATTCATATGATAGAGAATTACATAGATGTCTTCAGTACGGGATTACAATTCCACGAATAAATGTTTTATAAACTATGGCTCTAGTCTATAACAAAATGGATAAATCTCATGTTGCAATCCTAAGCATGCATGTCCAAAAGTGAAAGAGTCCATATCCTATCCTGGCTAATTTCCATTTCCTGGAAAACATGCTTAAAAATGTCAATTAAACGAGTTGGTGAGTTCGCAGGTTTGTACTCTTATGTAAACAGTTTGTTGTCATAATACATGTAACGTATATATAGTCACCATGAGCCCATAACCAAACCCCGACTTCCTTGTACGCCCTAACAAATGCTTCATCACAAAACATTTCAAGTAACATGGATAATATGAAATCATTTAACACACGGTCGAGGTTAGCGCGACTAACCATGAAAGGGGGTGTCAACCCAAATAGTATTATTCATATATACCACGGCTTTTCTAAGTTAATGGTTATGTTATCCGAGGACTTAGATGTGATGATGTTGTCTAACTCATGTAACATATATTATAGTCAAGACATGTGTATAAAAAATGTAATAGCATGTCCCCCCCCCCACCCAAAGTAAACAAGTAAAAAGGGGCCGTGAGGCTCACTCGTTAATGAAAACTAGTTTAATAAAAATAAATATAAAAAAGATAAACTATAAGGTTTTATTAACACTTTCACTATTTTCACATCCCTAAATCTTATTTTCACATTCTCTTTTTTCACTCTATCTCTCCCTATATATATCTATGTATGTGTAGAGAGAGATAGAGTAAAGGGGTGTGTATATATTAATTCTCTTTATTAAATATGGGGTAAATTACTTTTTGACTCCCTGTGTTTTAGAGTTTTAACCACTTGAGTGCAAAATAAAAATGTTTAACGCCTTGAGTCCATATAGCCACTTTTCTTAACCATTTGAGTCCAAATTTCTAACACTGTTAGAATTTTTTTGTTAAATTTTGTTAAATGACCAAATTACCCTTATAATTAAAAAATAAATAAAAAAAACTAATTTTTTTTTAGTTTTCTCTTTCTCTCTCTCTTATACGCTACCTCTCTCATTTATCTTTCTCAACCCGATCTACATTTTTCTCTCTCATCTTTCATTCTCTCTCTCCCTCTCTCTCTAAAGCTAAACCACCTCCATCCCACCACCACACCTCCACCATCAACACCACTGTTGCCACACCATCAACACCACCGTTGCCACCACACCTCCACCGTCACCACCACCACTACACCGTCACCACCACAACACCCACCATCGATACACCTCCACCATCAAACCCACCGTTGCCAGTGCACCTCCACCGTCACCACCACAACACCCACCACCGCTACACCTCCACCGTCACCACCATCACCACTGCACCTCCATCAACACCACCACACACCAGATCGAGATTGACTGATGCTCTGTTATGAAGCGAATTAAGAATCCATCATTTGTTCCCCTTTGATTCATGTTTATAAACATACTCATTTCAGTATTTCTCCAAGAACTAAGGTTAGTGTTTGGTTTTCTAGTTGTTTTTTATGATTTTTTTTTTGTTGTTGGGCATGAAGATATTGAATGGGGTTGTATTTCTGTGATAAATTATTGTTTGTGGAAGTTTAATTGATCAAGAGAATTAAATCCCCAATTTTATATACAGAAAATTTAGTTTGAAATTTGTTGTTGGGTATGAAGATCTTGAATGGGATAGTGGGGTGGCGACGGTGGTAGTGAAGACGACGGTGATGGGTGTTTAGAGGTGGCGGTAGTGCGATGGTGGTGGCAGTGGTGGGGATGATGGTGGGGCAGTGGTGGGGATGGTGGCTATGCGGTGGTGTTTATAGAAAGGGAAGAGTGTGTAAGATGAGAGAGAAAGTGTGTGTAGGTGTGTGTGATGGTGTGCGTGTGTGTTTTATTATATATAAGTAATTATTTTTATATATATATATATATATTATCAGGGGCGGACCCACCCCCATGCCAAGGTGGGTGGGCGCACCCCCGGGAAAAAAAATTTTAGTGTTATTATCCGACCAAAATCCCGTCTGCACCCCTTGGATTTTTTTTCGTCCGCACCCCTTGGATTTATTCGTCCGCCCCCCTTGAAATTTTTCGTGCGCACACCTTAGCTAAAAAAATATTATGGATTATATTAAAAAAATTAGTAAAGCCTGATTTTTTTTTAAAAAAAACTACCTATATTATATAAACTTATACTACCTAAACTCAAACCAAACCCATTATACAAACCTATTAGTAGCCCACTAATAATCTAGCCCATTAACCCACCTAAAGTAAAACTAAAACAGTTAAAATAAGCCCAAAAACCCTTCAATTCCTCTCCCGCCCTCCCTCTGTGCGACTATGCGTGCTCTCCGCCTCCTATCCTACCAGCGATCTTCATCTGCCAATACAGCAACAACACTGCAGCAGCCGATATCAGCAGGAATCCGACATCAACGTGACCGGAATCCGCTCCAAACCAACCGGACACCGACAAACGGTAAGTTTTTATGTTTTTTATATGATTTTTCTTGATATTATATGAGAAAAGTGTTAATAAAAAACTTAAATAGGTATGAAAAATCGTGTATTTTGACGTTGCGTATGGTTATTTAGATGATTTTTAGGATGATTATGTTATTTAGATATTTTTATGGGTGATTACACAATTCTAGGGCTTGATTGCTTGAATAGTTGAAAATTAAAATTGAAACATTATGTTATGGAACGATTAACTAATGGTCATGGATCACTTTGTTTGTGATAGGAACCATGAGTAGCGATGTTATGACGGAATTTCTTAAGAGGAAAGTGGTTGTACCACTTTTTTTTGCCGAATTCTTCTAATTATAGACCAATGTATGTTTTAGATAAATTATTTTTCTTTTATTTAATGATTAAGAGAAATAGAAGTAGGGAGGGTTTAAACTTTGATGATTTTTTGTTTGTTAATGTGATAGGAAGGTATGAACTAGGGTTTGATTGTTTGAAGATTGAAATTGACCCGATCCGACCCGCTATGAAACTTTGTTTGTTTGTGTTTACTTGTTTTACATGACCCGACCCGACCCGATCCGACCCGCTATGAACTGAATTTTTTTATATAGCTAGGAATCTAAAATCTTTAAAAAATTTCGCACCCCCAGTAAAAAAATCCTGGGTCCGCCACTGTATATTATATATTAAAAGTTTATGCATTAAAAACTTGTTCCTTGTACTTATGTGCATATAAGACTTGTACTTTGTGTGTAAACGACCAAATTACCCTCATAGTTAACAAACTTGGTGGATGAAGTTAGAAATTTGGACTCAGAACGTTAAACGTTTTGATTTTGAACTCAAATGGTTAAAACCCCTAAAAACAAGGACTCACAAAGTAATTTACCCTCAAATATATCAACATAATACAGTTGACATTTGACATATTAAGCATTGTGATCAAAAGTCATACCACAATAGTCTCCTGGTTTAATAGGTAGTCACTTGATAAACCTTAAAGTTTAAGTTCAACTCCCGTTAGCATCACTTTGAAGGACATTGGTGGTGGCAATGAAGTTTAGAGTTAGGCCTCTCAGGAGGTCGCCAGTTCGAAACTGAGCCGAACCAGGTTTTACCACGGTGGGCCTTCGGGCGAGTGGGTTTTCTCCGAAACTGGTGGCTTGGTGGCTCGGGTATGCATCCAACTCTGACCGTTTTAGAGGAGAGGATGTATTTACTCGATTGAGGGCATCTAGAATCCTTATCCGGTGATTTAGTTGACAGTTAAAAAAAATCAAAGTAAAAAAACGTGCACATAGTTAAGCCCTAACAATTACTATGCCTACACAGACAGGTAGACCACCACCATTTAACACAAAAAAAAAATCATACCAAAGTAAAAGGCTCTCACTATCTGCACACCAAGCCAGGCTATCTGCACATTTAGGGTTTAGATACGCTGCGTATTGGTCAATACGCAGCGTATAGGGTTACCTGAATACGCTGCGTATTGGTCAATACGCAGCGTATATAAGTGGTAGGTACACGACCAGACAGTCAAACCTAGTACCATGTCAAATCAGTCTTAAATAGGGTGCGTATTGATCAATACGCAGCGTATTGCCAGACTGATTTGACCTGATACGATGTTGTCCAGGGCACGTGAATAAAGTAATACGGTGAGTAGGGATCAATACGCTGCGTATTGACATGCCAGATGAAAGTCTATTTATCCCTCCATTCATGTCTGTTACCCATCATCCGACATATACTTTGCTTTCCTTTTCATATACTTTGCTTTCCTTCATCTTCTTCTTAAGTAAATTGTTTGTTTTTTGTTCAACCTTGTTAAAATGTCATCATTTTGGAAGGATAATTATTTCGGTAATCGCTATTCTAACGACACATGGGGATCAAATGCTGCCAATGAGGAGGAGGAGGTTGTGTCTGGAGTCCCTGTTGATCAAGAAACACAGTTGCCAGACTTGAACAAGACTCCCACTCCACCTGTTGATGAACCAAATTACCCGGTGCATCAAGTGTGTCCAGATTACGGATACGGGTATGAATCTCCGTACGTGCAACAAAGTGGATACGGTGCTGAGAATGCACCTGTTGATGAACCAAATTATCCGGTGCATCAAGTGTGTCCAGATTACGGATACGGGTATGAATCTCCGTACGTGCAACAAAGTGGATACGGTGCTGAGAATGCACCTGTTGATGAACCATATTACCCGTCGCAGCCATCGTATCCGGGTTATGGGGTATACGGGGACGAAGGTGGATACGGAAGTTACAGTGGATACGGTGGTGATGGTGGATACGGGGGTGAAGGTGGTTACAGTGGATATGGGGGCTACAGTGTATACGACAGTGTATACGATAGATATAGGGATGAAGTTGGATATGGTTATGAGTCCCGTAACACATCACTTTATGAACCATCTACCCCGAGCAATCCATTTCAAGTAAATGAGGTATCATTATTATTATAGTTAAAAATGATATAATTATAATAATTATTATTATTGTTAAAATACTTTAATTATAAATATAATTATAAATATTATTATTATTATTATTATTATTATTATTATTATTATTATTATTATTATTGTTGTTGTTGTTGTTGTTGTTAAAAATATTATAATTAATTAACAAAATAATTATAAGATTTAGTAAATAAACAAGTTAAGAAAGTTAAGTTAATAAACAATTTATTTTTCTTCTCTAAATAAATAAATTAATAAAAAATATTTTAAATAAATTAGTATTGTAAATAAATAAAAGAATCATGAAATTGATTTTTAGTTAAAATGGTTAGTTTAAACCTAACTTAGTTAGTTAAATCATAGTTAAAATGGTTAGTTTAAACCTAACTTAGTTAGTTAAATCATAGTTATATCCTAACTAGGTTAGCATTTAATACAAGGGACCACTAACTGAGTTAGAGAACTCAGTTAGTCCAGTTAAGTGCCAAAAACAAAAAAAAGTCCCTGAAGTTTCAAATTTTACGAAAATAGTCCCTGAAGTTTCCAAAAATTGACAAAACAGTCCCTGAACTTTCGAAAATTGACAAAAATGGTCCCTGAACTTTCGAAAATGGACAAAAATGGTCCCTAAACTTTCAAAAATTGGCAAAAATGGTCCCTGAACTTTCGAAAATTGCAAAAATGGTCCCTGAACTTTCGAAAATTGACAAAAATGGTCCCTGAAGTTTCTAAAATTGAAAAAAATGGTCCCTAAAGTTTCTGAAATTGACAAAAATGGTCCCTAAAGTTTCTAAAATTGAAAAAAATGGTCCCTAAAGTTTCTAAAATTGAAAAAATGGTCCCTAAAGTTTCTAAAATTGAAAAAAATGGTCCCTAAAGTTTCTAAAATTGAAAAAATGGTCCCTAAAGTTTCTAAAATTGAAAAAAATGGTCCCTAAAGTTTCTAAAATTGAAAAAAATGGTCCCTAAAGTTTCGAAAATTGACAAAAATTAGTACCTGAAGTATGAGTTTCGATTATATTATTATTATTATTATTATTATTATTATTATTATTATTATTAACGTAACCTTTTTTAGCGTTTCATGTCTCTAACTGATTTGAAGAATTGGGTACAAGAAACGGGAAAGGATAATGGTTACGTAATTGTTACCCGCCGATCAAAAAATATTGGCGGTACTACTGGGATGGTATGGCTTGTGTGCGACCGTAGTGGTGAACACCGTAGTAAAGCAACAGTTAGGAAAGCTGGTAGCAAAAAAATCGGCTGCCCGTTTTCATTACTCGCCATCCGGGACGTGACGAACGACACGTGGGAGTTAAAAGTGGACTGTGCGAACCATAACCACGAACCTACGACGAGTCTGTTGGGCCACGCTTTTGTGCGAAGATTCACTAAAGCCGAATACAAGCTAGTGGAGCAGCTAACTGCTCAAAACATGGAGCCACGTATCATATTTCAAACCCTAAGAAAGCAGTTCCCCGACAGCCTGCACGTTCAGAAAGACGTGCAAAATGCGGTACAAAAAATTAGAGCGACAATAATGGACGGAAAGAATCCTATTCAGGCACTGGAAAGCCTGCTGCATGACCGCCGATTCATTTACGACACCCGACAAGATCCCAAAACAGATGTCGTAACAGAGATTTTCTTTGTTCATCCTTATTCAATCACTATGTGGCGTGCATTCCCGCACGTGATGTTGATCGAACCTCAGGGACCATTTTTGTAAATCCTGGAAACACCAGGGACCATTTTTGTAAATTCATCAAACCTCAGGGACCAATTTTGTAAACACATCAAACCTCAGGGACCATTTTTTTAAACATAAACTTAAATTGTTTTTTTTTTTAAATACAGAAAAATATATATTTTTAAACAGAAAATATAAATTTTAGTCGACGTCGTCCGTAAGGCGCGTACGGGCCTAACGGGCGTCGAAACTAAGCCCGTCGTTAAAATTTTAACGACGGGCTTAGTTTCGACGCTCGTTAGGCCCGTACGCGCCTTACGGATGACGTCGACTAAATAATAAAAAAAATATTATTTAGTCGACGTCGTCCGTAAGGCGCGTACGGGCCTAACGAGCGTCGAAACTAAGTCCGTCGTTGCCCGTTAGGGACCTACGCGACTTACGGTTTCCATTTAATCGATGTTGACTGATTATTATTTACTGACTGGTTTCCATTTATGCAGGTATTTGCACAAGATGATTTCCACTTCGATCACTGCTCGAAACAAAAGCCGGGAGTGGTGTACGAGTGGTGACTTATTCTTTTTGTATTGCCTCTTATACAAGAGGCCGTGCGCTCTCGCCTACGGGTTGGCGCAGTATTTCGCCTCCGCGCATCATCGACAGGAGCGCGGAATACTATTCGGCGGCGCTTACGTGACCAAGATAGCCCATTCGTTGGGCTATCATCCGGAGAATGACCGCGGCCGTGTAGGCCCGGCGGCACAGCCAAAGCGGATGGGGATGAACACAATAAACGGGATGCATATTACCAAAGACTTTCCATGCGGGAAGCGGTTAAAGAATCTGGACGGCACGCAATACGAGCTTAAGGACCTGCCAGAAGACTTCCCTCTGATTTATCCCCCGCGGGATCCGGAGCCGCCAGAGCCGCATCAGCCGGTCGCCGTTTTTCCGCAGCCACCACAGCCGCGTGGACCACCCGGGGCGCCCCAGTTCCCACGCCATGTTATGCCCGGTCCTGACCCGTCACATGAGCGGCTGCTTCGAAACGTGGAGAGAAACAATTATTTGTTAGAGTGGGTGGCTGCGGCGCTGCAGCAGCAGCGACAGCATGACGGGTTACCTCCACTACCCTTCATTGCGGATGCGGACTGGGATCAGCATCAGCGGCAGCAGCAGCATCAGCAGCAGCAGCAGCATCAGGAGCAGGAGCAGCAGCAGCAGCATCAGGAACAGCAGCAGTAGTATTTTATCATTTTGTTATGTATGTACAAACTTTGTAATGTATTTTGTAATGTATGTATCAAACTTCGGTGTAAACAGTTTCACATATTTTGAAATGTTATGTTTTGAAATTCAGGCAGGTTATAAAAAATTCTGGCAGGTTATTTAAAGTGTTTTGTCGTTACAAACTTAGTTTCGACGCTCGTTAGGCCCGTACGCGCCTTACGGACGACGTCGACTAAATAATAAAAAAAATATTATTTAGTCGACGTCGTCCGTAAGGCGCGTACGGGCCTAACGAGCGTCGAAACTAAGTCCGTCGTTGCCCGTTAGGCCCGTACGCGCCTTACGGACGACGTCGACTAAATAATAAAAAAAATATTATTTAGTCGACGTCGTCCGTAAGGCGCGTACGGGCCTAACGAGCGTCGAAACTAAGCCCGTCGTTAAAATTTTAACGACGGGCTTAGTTTCGACGCTCGTTAGGCCCGTACGCGCCTTACGGACGACGTCGACTAAATAATAAAAAAATATTATTTAGTCGACGTCGTCCGTAAGGCGCGTACGGGCCTAACGAGCGTCGAAACTAAGTCCGTCGTTGCCCGTTAGGCCCGTACGCGCCTTACGGAGGACGTCGACTAAATAATAAAAAAAATATTATTTAGTCGACGTCGTCCGTAAGGCGCGTACGGGCCTAACGAGCGTCGAAACTAAGTCCGTCGTTGCCCGTTAGGCCCGTACGCGCCTTACGGAGGACGTCGACTAAATAATAAAAAAAATATTATTTAGTCGACGTCGTCCGTAAGGCGCGTACGGGCCTAACGAGCGTCGAAACTAAACCCGTCGTTAAAATTTTAACGACGGGCTTAGTTTCGACGCTCGTTAGGCCCGTACGCGCCTTACGGACGACGTCGACTAAATAATAAAAAAAATATTATTTAGTCGACGTCGTCCGTAAGGCGCGTACGGGCCTAACGAGCGTCGAAACTAAGTCCGTCGTTGCCCGTTAGGCCCGTACGCGCCTTACGGATGATAAATTTACAAAAATGGTCCCTGAGGTTTGATGTGTTTACAAAATCGGTCCCTGAGGTTTGATGAATTTACAAAAATGGTCCCTGGTGTTTCCAGGATTTACAAAAATGGTCCCTGGTCAATTTCTGAAACACAAGGGACCATTTTATTAAATCCTGGAAACACCAGGGACCACTTTTGTAAACACATCAAACCTCAGGGACCATTTTTGTAAATTTATCATCCGTAAGGCGCGTACGGGCCTAACGGGCAACGACGGACTTAGTTTCGACGCTCGTTAGGCCCGTACGCGCCTTACGGACGACGTCGACTAAATAATAAAAAAAATATTATTTAGTCGACGTCGTCCGTAAGGCGCGTACGGGCCTAACGAGCGTCGAAACTAAGTCCGTCGTTGCCCGTTAGGCCCGTACGCGCCTTACGGCTGATAAATTTACAAAAATGGTCCCTGAGGTTTGATGTGTTTACAAAATCAGTCCCTGAGATTTGATGACTTTACAAAAATGGTCCCTGGTGTTTCCAGGATTTACAAAAATGGTCCCTGGTCAATTTCTGAAACACAAGGGACCATTTTTGTAAATCCTGGAAACACCAGGGACCATTTTTGTAAATTCATCAAACCTCAGGGACCAATTTTGTAAACACATCAAACCTCAGGGACCATTTTTTTAAACATAAACTTAAATTGTTTTTTTTTTAACGACGTCGGGCCTTACGGGCAACGACGGACTTAGTTTCGACGCTCGTTAGGCCCGTACGCGCCTTACGGACGACGTCGACTAAATAATATTTTTTTTATTATTTAGTCGACGTCGTCCGTAAGGCGCGTACGGGCCTAACGATTGTATCTGGAATACAACAGGTTCTGTGTGAATTTAAAGTTCAGAAGGCTTTATACGCCTCGTATTGACCAATACGCAGCGTATACAAGGTGTCAATATACGCTGCGTATAGGCCAATACGCAGCCTATTAATAGTTACTGCATATATGAATTAAGTTCTATGTTCTAACAGCTCCGGAACGGAGGATAAACTGGTTAAGGCTTTACGGTTCTAAATGATAGGTCACGAGTTCGATTCATGATAAGGGCCGGTTCTTTAAAGAAGACCCCCTTTTATACTGATTTTATATATATTTACATTTTGGTCCCTGGTGTTTCATTTTTTATAAAAATGGTCCCTGAAGTTTCATGAATATACAAAAATGGTCCCTGTTGTTTGATAATTTAGATAAATGGTCCCTGATGATTCCAGGATTTACAATAATGGTCCCTTATGTTTCTGAAATTGACACAAAGTGTCAAATTTTACCAAGTTTATATACGCTTCGTATTGGTCAATACGCAGCGTATAGAAACCTGGCAAAAATTTGACACTTCAAACCTACCAAAATGACCCCAAATGTGCATCAGTTTTCTATACGCTGCGTATTGACCAATACGCAGCGTATAAAGCCTTCTGAACTTTAAATTCACACAGAACTTGTTGTATTCCAGATACAATCGTTAGGCCCGTACGCGCCTTACGGACGACGTCGACTAAATAATAAAAAAAATATTATTTAGTCGACGTCGTCCGTAAGGCGCGTACGGGCCTAACGAGCGTCGAAACTAAGTCCGTCGTTGCCCGTTAGGCCCGTACGCGCCTTACGGACGACGTCGACTAAATAATAAAAAAAATATTATTTAGTCGACGTCGTCCGTAAGGCGCGTACGGGCCTAACGAGCGTCGAAACTAAACCCGTCGTTAAAATTTTAACGACGGGCTTAGTTTCGACGCTCGTTAGGCCCGTACGCGCCTTACGGACGACGTCGACTAAATAATAAAAAAAATATTATTTAGTCGACGTCGTCCGTAAGGCGCGTACGGGCCTAACGAGCGTCGAAACTAAGTCCGTCGTTGCCCGTTAGGCCCGTACGCGCCTTACGGAGGACGTCGACTAAATAATAAAAAAAATATTATTTAGTCGACGTCGTCCGTAAGGCGCGTACGGGCCTAACGAGCGTCGAAACTAAACCCGTCGTTAAAATTTTAACGACGGGCTTAGTTTCGACGCTCGTTAGGCCCGTACGCGCCTTACGGACGACGTCGACTAAATAATAAAAAAAATATTATTTAGTCGACGTCGTCCGTAAGGCGCGTACGGGCCTAACGAGCGTCGAAACTAAGTCCGTCGTTGCCCGTTAGGCCCGTACGCGCCTTACGGCTGATAAATTTACAAAAATGGTCCCTGAGGTTTGATGTGTTTACAAAATCGGTCCCTGAGATTTGATGACTTTACAAAAATGGTCCCTGGTGTTTCCAGGATTTACAAAAATGGTCCCTGGTCAATTTCTGAAACACAAGGGACCATTTTTGTAAATCCTGGAAACACCAGGGACCATTTTTGTAAATTCATCAAACCTCAGGGACCAATTTTGTAAACACATCAAACCTCAGGGACCATTTTTTTAAACATAAACTTAAATTGTTTTTTTTTTAACGACGTCGGGCCTTACGGGCAACGACGGACTTAGTTTCGACGCTCGTTAGGCCCGTACGCGCCTTACGGACGACGTCGACTAAATAATATTTTTTTTATTATTTAGTCGACGTCGTCCGTAAGGCGCGTACGGGCCTAACGAGCGTCGAAACTAAGCCCGTCGTTAAAATTTTAACGACGGGTTTAGTTACGACGCTCGTTAGGCCCGTACGCGCCTTACGGACGACGTCGACTAAATAATATTTTTTTTATTATTTAGTCGACGTCGTCCGTAAGGCGCGTACGGGCCTAACGGGCAACGACGGACTTAGTTTCGACGCTCGTTAGGCCCGTACGCGCCTTACGGACGACGTCGACTAAATAATATTTTTTTTATTATTTAGTCGACGTCGTCCGTAAGGCGCGTACGGGCCTAACGAGCGTCGAAACTAAGCCCGTCGTTAAAATTTTAACGACGGGTTTAGTTTCGACGCTCGTTAGGCCCGTACGCGCCTTACGGACGACGTCGACTAAATAATATTTTTTTTATTATTTAGTCGACGTCCTCCGTAAGGCGCGTACGGGCCTAACGGGCAACGACGGACTTAGTTTCGACGCTCGTTAGGCCCGTACGCGCCTTACGGACGACGTCGACTAAATAATATTTTTTTTATTATTTAGTCGACGTCGTCCGTAAGGCGCGTACGGGCCTAACGAGCGTCGAAACTAAGTCCGTCGTTGCCCGTAAGGCCCGACGTCGTTAAAAAAAAACAATTTAAGTTTATGTTTAAAAAAATGGTCCCTGAGGTTTGATGTGTTTACAAAATTGGTCCCTGAGGTTTGATGAATTTACAAAAATGGTCCCTGGTGTTTCCAGGATTTACAAAAATGGTCCCTTGTGTTTCAGAAATTGACCAGGGACCATTTTTGTAAATCCTGGAAACACCAGGGACCATTTTTGTAAAGTCATCAAATCTCAGGGACCGATTTTGTAAACACATCAAACCTCAGGGACCATTTTTGTAAATTTATCAGCCGTAAGGCGCGTACGGGCCTAACGGGCAACGACGGACTTAGTTTCGACGCTCGTTAGGCCCGTACGCGCCTTACGGACGACGTCGACTAAATAATATTTTTTTTATTATTTAGTCGACGTCGTCCGTAAGGCGCGTACGGGCCTAACGAGCGTCGAAACTAAGCCCGTCGTTAAAATTTTAACGACGGGTTTAGTTTCGACGCTCGTTAGGCCCGTACGCGCCTTACGGACGACGTCGACTAAATAATATTTTTTTTATTATTTAGTCGACGTCGTCCGTAAGGCGCGTACGGGCCTAACGGGCAACGACGGACTTAGTTTCGACGCTCGTTAGGCCCGTACGCGCCTTACGGACGACGTCGACTAAATAATATTTTTTTTATTATTTAGTCGACGTCGTCCGTAAGGCGCGTACGGGCCTAACGAGCGTCGAAACTAAGCCCGTCGTTAAAATTTTAACGACGGGTTTAGTTTCGACGCTCGTTAGGCCCGTACGCGCCTTACGGACGACGTCGACTAAATAATATTTTTTTTATTATTTAGTCGACGTCGTCCGTAAGGCGCGTACGGGCCTAACGGGCAACGACGGACTTAGTTTCGACGCTCGTTAGGCCCGTACGCGCCTTACGAACGACGTCGACTAAATAATATTTTTTTTATTATTTAGTCGACGTCGTCCGTAAGGCGCGTACGGGCCTAACGATTGTATCTGGAATACAACAAGTTCTGTGTGAATTTAAAGTTCAGAAGGCTTTATACGCTGCGTATTGGTCAATACGCAGCGTATACAAGGTGTCGGTATACGCTGCGTATAGGCCAATACGCAGCCTATTAGCAGTTACTGCATATATGAATTAAGTTCCATGTTCTAACAGCTCCGGAACGGAGGATAAACTGGTTAAGGCTTTACGGTTCTAAATGATAGGTCACGAGTTCGATTCTTGATAAGGGCCGGTTCTTTAAAGAAGACCCCCTTTTATACTGATTTTATATATATTTACATTTTGGTCCCTGGTGTTTCATTTTTTATAAAAATGGTCCCTGAAGTTTCATGAATAGACAAAAATGGTCCCTGTTGTTTCATAATTTAGATAAATGGTCCCTGATGATTCCAGGATTTACAATAATGGTCCCTTATGTTTCTGAAATTGACACAAAATGTTTCCAGGTATGAAGTGTCAAATTTTACCAAGTTTATATACGCTGCGTATTGACCAATACGCAGCGTATAGAAACCTGGCAAACATTTGACACTTCAAACCTACCAAAATGACCCCAAATGTGCATCAGTTTTCTATACGCTGCGTATTGGTCAATACGCAGCGTATAGGGCCCTTGTTTTCTGTGCAATGATTGGTAATCAGGCACTGAGATCTATGGTTTATCTACGCTGCGTATTGGTCAATACGCAGCGTCTAGGGTTAACCTTATAGGCTGCGTATTGACCAATACGCAGCGTAGATAAACCCTAACTTTTGCTAGGGTTTGGTGTGCCAATAGGCACTTTAGTGTGCCAATAGGCACACTCAAGTAAAAAAAAAAAAAACGTGCACATAGTTAAGCCCTAACAATTACTATGTCTACACAGACAGGTAGACCACCACCATTTAACAAAGATTTTGACAAGTAACTGACACTATGCCCTACATAGATCTGACCAAGTAACTGACAAATGATACAATGAACAAATGGTTTTGTTTTGTCAAGGTTTGATTAATAACAAAATATATAATTTTCGTCAGTTTCTTTTAACTCATACAACATTTTTTATAAAGAATACAAAGTTGTATATGGTTTTTAATCATTCAATGTATTTGTAAAATATCACAATTTTATTTATCATAGCAATATATGTATATGTATTTGAAAATACAATGGTAACATACAATATTGTCGGATTGTCACATTGCACTCAAGTCCTTTTCTTTAATAAATAGACCATGTAAACCATACGGCACTCGTTGTGGCAGCTTGACAACAGCCACCACTTCAAGATTCGGTGATCCGGCATCCATCACCAAGAACCTTGACTCACCCGAGTTTTCATCATGCACATAAGACACCAAATACCCATCATCCTCCTCTACGCTTGAATCTCTTGCAACGAAAAATGGTTCACCTCCGAAGCAATTATCTCCATACATCCGACTTGCCACTGTGTACTCATGTCGTTCTTTGGTTCCTTCTGATGCGGCAATGTCAAGCTTTGCCACTCCTATTGTCCTTATCATCCTTGATTTTTTCGGCGTTTTCTCATGAATTGCTGTGTAAACGAACCTGCATTATCACGTTTCTTCTCATTAGATAAGACATATATTGCTTATGCATTATCAGTTAAATATAAAATTACATCGAGATAGAAGGTAGAAGGTGAACGGGAAACAAACTGCGTTGCTACCCCTTTTTTAATAGCAAAACTAAGTCAGTGTTTTTCTTACTTGTTCTTTTTTGATATATATGCCGGATTGATAACAGGAAACTCCATGTTATCAACCGACAGAGTTTGCCTTAACACAACCCCCGTCCCAAAATGAATAGTCACTTTTTCCATGGATGCTTGGATCAGATCCATCCGATCAAAGAAGTGCTCAATCGACAATGTATTGGGTGCCACCAACACCAAGACCTCGCTTCCATATTCATCGGTCTCGTCCCACGCATTAGCTACATGAAGTATATTGAGCCCAGGCACCTCAAACCACTTGATCTCTGATTCATCCTTTGCATACCGTGGAAGAACACCGATTCTTGGAACTTTCATTTTGTCAAAACTTATAAGGCTTCCTTTCTGGATCAGGTTCATTGGATGAGCTCCAAGTTGAATATCACAAATGATTGCATACTTTTGAGTGATTGCCAAATCATGAGTTAAAGAGGGTTCCTTCATGGAGAAAATAGGTACATCAGTTTGCTTGTCTCCATTTGCATCGAATCGAAAATAAGTTATATAAGGATATGTTGCCCAATAACGAAAAGCAAACGCCTCCTTAGTCTTGGGATCAATCTTCGGGTGAGCGGTCATGTTCATAAAAAGCTTTCCTTTGAAATCATGCTGATGTAAAGTTATTACATCGCCATTGTCCTCGACTTTGAGTGCATATGGAAGATCGGATTCACATAGTGCGAACAGGCTGCCTCCAAAAAACGCTAAGTTGGTGTTTGCAACACCAATCCCTTTGCCAATATCGTACTTACCCAAAACAATTCTTGCACTGAAAAACGCTGCACGCGCGACAAAAGGACCAAGTCCTTTCATACCTCCAATAAAATTTGGGACAATGGAGGATTTAACTTGGTTTTCAAATAGGTACTTGTTGGTCTTGATGTATCGGCTGCAGAAAGTGGCACAACCTTGAGAGATCCTGATGGAGTGAACCATCCCATCCCCATCCAGGTAGTGTTGTGGACCGCTGGAGATAAACTGTGGGTTGGGTCCGTTGCGTATGTACACGCCATCCAGGCATGAAGGGAGTGACCCGTATACATCCTCACATTTTGTAGGACTCAGCTCATCGACTGGTGCGAAGTTATCAGTTAGCGTGTTGCATGGGTCGACCGACAAATGAGGAGGATGATCAAGAAACTTGATGATAGCCTTGTTAAATATTTTTTCAAGTAAAGATAGGTTTGAAGGTAAGTTTCTTGATTCGTTCGGAGCTGGAATATTGGTATCTTTTTTACTGTTTCTAGTGATGAAAGTTGGTTGAGATTTGAAGATTTTGGTATGAGAATAATGGGAAAAGGCATATGAGTTTGACAACGGAATTGTATTCATTCTTGTTCAGTGGTTGTACCTTAACCCAAACAAAAAAAAATACAGATCATGGGTGACCTATATAAGCAATAAACCCTGGTGGGATATTTTCAAAGATAAATATTAAAATGGATCCAGTTTTATTAAATTAAAATATATACGATGAACGATATTTTTTTTTCATCTAAGTTTCACCCTTAATAGCATTTATGCTCAGGGGCGAAGTATAGAGGGGGCGTCTGACCCTTGAACTTTTCGCTCAATAGTGTTATATATGTAGTTTTCGTATAGAAATTTTTGGGTATATACGTTTTCGACCCCCCGGTTCTATAGAAATTTTTGGGTATATACGTTTTCGACCCCCCGTCATTCGTGTCAAGCTTCGCCACTGTTTATGGTGTATATGCCTTGAATCTATTTATTTTTCAACAAATTTGAGTCTTTATATAATTAGTGGCAGTCATGCGCGATACGACGGATGTTACTAAGTATAGCAGAAATGAAGTCTGCTATACTTCCACCCGCACAAAATCGATATACTTGAAAGATGGCGCATGAAGAAAATAGTGGCACTAAGGCAATATTGTGACAACATGTATGTTTGGTGACTCGACAACCCCCCCTCCCCCCTCTCTCTCTCTCCCTCTCTCTCTCTCTCTCTCTCTCTCTCTATATATATATATATATATATATATATATATATATATATATATATAGGGATTGGTTATATAAGAAACCCTATCTTTTTAAGAAAACTATGGAAACCCTCTGTGAACCATTGATTAGCTTACACTAAACTTGATCAATGGCTATGATTATTTTGGTATGAATAAAATTAAAGAGAAATAAAAAGTACTGCCATTTAGTACCATCGAAGGGCATTTTCGGAAGTCAACATACACATTGGAAAACAAAAAGCCACTTGTGTCATAATCTCTCTCCTCTTTCTTCTAGTCAAATCTTTCAATTAACTATTATCTCTCTCCTCTTTCTTCATCATTGAAAAGAAGAAAGCTTCATGGTCTTCAATGGTGATCCTTCAATGGTGATCTTCATTTGAAGAAGCGTCATGTGGTCTAGAAAAATCACAAAGAAACACGCACGAGTGTGTGTGTGAGAAGAGCGGTGACAAGATGAATGTTTTTAGAGAGAGAAAGTTGATGTTTTAGATAGAGAAACAACAATCTTTATCACAAAGACACACGCACGAGTGTGTGTGTGAGAAGAAGGTTTGAAGATCTTCTTCGTGTTTATCGGACGGGTATAGATCCGGTAAGTGTTCTTGAAATATCATTTCACACTTGATTTTTTGTTGAAATGGCTGTTAATATGTTTTTGTGTGCTGAAAGTGTTTTAGTATTGGTTAATGGGGTATCCATGGTTAATGTTAATGTATTTAAAATCAAAAACTTTATGATGAGATTTTGAACGGGTTTTTTTTGTTGGTTTAGTTGCTTGTTAGGGGCTTTTGATCTTAACAGTAGCTGTTTTTTTGTTGGTTTGAGTTGCTTGTTTGGGTTTTTGATCTGAACAGTAAGTGTTTTTTTTGTTTGGTTACCTGATTCACAGACTCAGGCCCATAACACGTGTTAAGCCCCCCTGTTATAATGTTATATAACGTGTGTTGATTTACAGAAACAAACTCATAAAGATATTCAATTGAGAAGCTGGATGGATGTAGGAGAAGTTAATGTGTGTTCTAGTAATGGTTAATGTTAATGTATTTTAAATGAATCCAAAACTTTAGGATGAGATTTTGAACAGTTTTTTTTTTGTTGGTTTGGTTGCTTGTTTGGGGCTTTTGATCTTAACAATATTTTTTTTTTGTTGGGTTGCTTGATTTACAGAGACAGACCTGTAACATGTGTTAAGCACCTGTTAGAATGATATATAACGTGTGTTGATTTACAGAAACAGATCCATAAAAGATATTCAATTGACAAGCTGGATGTATGTAGGCGACGTTAATGCGGGGACATTGAATAAGTCACATCCTTTGGGAAAGAAGTCTTCGTTCATTTATAATATGTGTTAGTGGTTCATGCTGTAACAGAACACCATGATGTAAACCTGACATGTGTTCATGTATAACATGTGTTAAGCCCCTGTTAGAATGATATATAACATGTATTAACCTTTTGTTAATTAAAAAAACAAGTAATATCTATTTTATTTTTGTTGGTGTTTAAAATATCCGATAATGTGGATACTGAGCGTAAAACTTGTACAAGTAATAAATGTACAAGTTAGTATGTAACGTGTAATATGAAACGAGCCATTTATGGTAACACATGTACCGGTATAATATGAAACGGGTCATTTGTTTTGCACATTTTGGAATGTATAACATGTGTTAAGCCACTGTTATAATCTTTTTGTAACCTGACATGTATTCATGTATAAGCTAGTGGTTTACAATGTGTTAAGCCTCTGTTATAATCTTGGTTTAACCTAACATGGTGTCATGTATACCTGGGATAAAATGTGTTAAGCCTCTGTTATAATCTTGGTTTAACCTAACATGGTGTCATGTATAAGCTAGTGGTTTCCAAAACACCATGATGTGTATATACATACTGTAACATGTATTAAGCGACTGAAATATATAACATGTGTTAAGCATCTATTATAACATGTGTTAAGACTTCCATAATAGATGCATAAACTCCAATAGTAACTTAATAACAACAGAGTAAACCTGATATAACGTGTGTTAAGCCTCTATTATAACATGTTTTAAGACTTCCAGAATGGATGCATAAACTCCAATAGTGTGTTAAGACTTCCAGAATGTGTTAAGTCCAATAGTAAACTCCAATAGTAATTAATATGTGTTAAGACTTCCAGGATGGATGCATAAACTCCAATAGTAACTTAATAACAACATAGTATACCTGATATAACGTGTGTTAAGCCTCTTTTATAACGTGTGTTAAGACTTCCAGAATGTGTTAAGTCCATACCATTTTAACATCATGTACTAGACAAAACAATAAGAGTCTCACATTACATATTACTAGTAAACGAAAAATACATAGCACTAAGAAAAATGGTGGGCCGTTTACTATACCCATAACGGTATAACTGATATAACGTGTATCAAGGCTCTATTATAACGTGTGTTAAGACTTTCAGCAAGTTACACATAACATGTGTTAGAGATTAATGTACTGGTAAACTTGTAAAAAGCTACATTGCCTACAAGCAAGTTACATAAAATTGGATGCATATAGCCCAAAAGCAACACAAATATGTTGAGGTCGACTTCAGGGCAGAAGTTCGGAAGGCCATAACATTTTTAACAACACGTCCTAGACAAAATAATAAGAGTCTCACATTACATATTACTAGTAAACGAAAACACAGATCACTAAGAAGGGGTGGAGCTCCCATTGACGGTATGTCTTTGCTGTTTATCTGCTACCTTTGCTGACTCATCTCTTGCATAAACTCCATTAACATATTCCAACAAGCTGGTCATTAACATATATAACAAAGGTAGCTACGGGTTGTAGTAACAGGATATGTCATCTAGTAGAATCACCACCTGGTAAGGATGAAAAAAAAAAAAGACAAACATTTTATTGAAAATAACATCACCGAAAATCAAAGAACTCAGAAAAAAACTCAAAAGTAATGAATCTAACATCAAATCTGCTTCAAACCCATATGTTTGAAACACATATAGATCTGAAACAACTAAGAAGACCTGATTTTTGAAGAAAGAAATTGGGCACACAAAAATTTCTTCTTGGTCTTGATTTAAAATTTTTAAATAAACAAAAGAAGCTCAGATTTTAAATCTATCAAATATCATAAAAAGTATAAATTTAAACAAATTACATAAATAACAAAAGTAAGATCTTTAAACGTGTTTCTCTCACACACATTTGTGCGTGTGTTCTTGGTGTCCAGATGAACAAGATGAATATTGTTGTTTCTCTCTCCAAAACATCAGTTTTCTCTCTCTAAAAACAGAATTAAAGATGTGATGAGAGCAACACCTTACTTTCTTTTCTTGAAGAGCTTCGATAATTGCTTCGATCCTCAGATTTGGTGGCTTCAATAGAAAGTAATGAGTATAAGATCTACCCGGCGACATTAACGGGTTATATGATGGATTTGTCTCAATGGACATTAATGGAGAAAGGAATAAATGAAGAAGTAGATTGTAAATGAAGATGTGCAGGACATTAATGAAGGTCTTTCTTAGAAATGAAAATGATAGATATGGAGTTAGAAAGATACATTGGGAAGATAAATGGGTAATAAATGTTGTCAAATCATAGTAGACAAAAGTCAAGTTATCTTTTAGAGTTAGGTAGTATAATGTTGAATTTACCAAAGTGCCCTCAAAAGTAAAAAGAAAGATGGAGATGGTTGGGACACGTGGCCAATTGTAGGCCTTGTAATGGGTTTTCAAAGTTTTCTCAAAATAAGGGGTTTTCTCTAGAGCATTATCCTATATATATATATATATATATATATATATAAGGTTAGGTTTATTTCAGAACTCTAATAATTACAGAACTTTCAGAACTCCTAATAAACAATCAATTATTATATATATATTTTTTTATATTTAACATACTTTTATCATTTATTATATGTATTTTTATAATTACATACATGTTAAGAGTAGTTTGCATATGTGTAATAGCCAAACTATATATATGTGTAATAATTATTTACATATATGTAAAAAACTAGTTTCCATATGTGTAATTATAAAATTACAAACAAAAAATGATAAAATTAATCTTAACATGTATGTAATCTTAAAAATACATATAATAAATTATTAAAATACCCCAAATATAAAAAAATATGAATAAAAAGATTGTTTATTAAGAGTTATGCGAGTTCTGTAAATATTAGGGTTCTGAAATAATCCTCACCATTCATGTAAAAAAAGGTTTTTTGTGAGAAACATAAGAAAGAATCTACACTGTTAGATCTTTGATCTAATGGTTGAGATCATAATGGCAAAATTGTAAATAATGTTTATTATTAAACATATTAATTTTCTAGATTAAGGGTATACAGGTAAATTTAACATTTTTAAATTAAGAAATTAACATTAATGCACATGCAACCTCCCTCCGTCTTTTTTAAACGTCAATAACTTTTTTATATGTAACTTTTTAAAAAAAAAATTACACCATAATAACGAGCGTTTTTTTATCTTTAATATGAGTACCATATTGCTATACGTATATAGAGAAAAAAATATGTTTCGATAAGATGTTTAGTCCATGACGTTTTGTCTATGTTCATACAATGGTGTTTTAATTATATTGTGATTCAAAGCGTGGTGTTTTAAATACATACTGGAATGTAGGTGTAAAACACTATACGATGAACATGCGAAGAACATCTACTGGAATGTAGGTTTTAAAACACATGGTATTTTAACATATGAAATCTGGAACATCTACTAGCATGCAGATGTAAAACACCATGCATGCAGGTTTAAAACACCATGTACAATAACTATACTATGAACATTATACTAAGAACACATTCTGGAAATGGAGGTAGTGTCTTTAATAGTGTTATATACTTATTGAATGGTGTTATATACTTATTGAATGGTGTTATATAATTATTGAATGGTGTTATATACTTATTGAATGGTGTTATATAATTATTGAATAATGTTATATATGTGCTGAATGGTGATTTTGCAGTGTTATTCGTAGTGTTTTTATAGAGATCTTTAAAATTGTGTTATATACTTATTGAATGGTGTTATATAATTATTGAATGGTGTTATATACGTGCTGAATGGTGGTTGCAGTGTTATTCGTAGTGTTTTTATAGAGATCTTTTAAAAAAATCATGTTCCTATAAATAAGGTGGCGGTTATGGAAGGTTTTGAATTAATTGAATCAATGATAAAATTACCTGTTTATCCTTTTGAATTAATTTAGATTGAGGACACATGTCATCTCCACAATATTTCTCACACTTTTAACCATTTTTACAATAATCTTACCTTATATATATATATGGAGAGGATCATGAGAAAACTAGATATAAATGAGAAAACTAGAAAACTAACTAAAATCCACTAAAAATGAGGGGGAGGGAGACTTTTAATGAAGCAGGGGTAAATTGGAAAAAAAAAATTATAACTTTTCAAACATTTCTCATTTCTCCATACGTTATCATTTTAAAACAAAAATGACACCATAAGATCACAAATTTTCTTATCTTTCATTCAAGTATATTCGAGCATATTTTTTATGACATAAAAAAAGATTTATGGTGTCGTCTTGTTTTCAACACTATTATTATAGTAGTGCACATGTGCAATATAACATGTACTACAATTGCATTACATGCTTAAAATTAGTTTTTTGAGTCTAGTTTAGCTTTTAGGGTTAGTTTTTTTTGGAGGTTTAGGATTAGGATTAGGTTTTTGGGTGTGGGGGGAGGGGGTTTAGGTTTTTTTTTGGGGGGGGGGGTGGGGGGTTTAGGTTTTTTTCGGGTTTACGTTTAGGGTTTAGTTTTAGGTTTTCGGGAGGGTGGGGGTGGGGGGGTTTTAGGTTTTTGGGGGGTGTCGGTGGGTGGTGGGTTAAGTGGTTTAGGCTTTCCGTATTAATGCACATGTGCAGTACAACAAAATTTTTTTTTTTTTTTTTGAAATTTTTTTTCCATACATAAAAAGTAGGGATTTTTCTTTAAAAAATTGTAAAAAAAAAATTGGTATATTTTTAGGTTTTTTTAGTTAGTTTTTTGGTTTTCTCATTTAAACTAGTTTTCTCATGATCCATCCCCTATATATATATATATATATATATATATATATATATATATATATATATATATATATATATATATATATATATATAGGTAAAGAGTAAAATACAAATGCGCTTATCGTACGATACATACGCGATCATCCTAGCCGTTCGATCAGGTGCAGATCTGGTGCGAATTCAATACATATCGCATGTGAAAAAATGGTTAGCATGGGGTAGTGTGAAAAATGGCATGGGGTGTGTAGATGGACAAAATCGCATGTGGAAGATTTGAATATCGCATGTGAAAAAATGGCATGGGTTATTGTGAAAAATGGCATGGGGTGTGTAGAATCACATGTGGAAGATTGAATATCGCAAGTGAAAAAATGGCTAGCATGGGGTAATGTGAAAAATAGCATGGGGTGTGTGGAATCGCATGTGGAAAATTGAATATCGCATGTGAAAAAATGGCATGGGGTAATGTGAAAAATGACATGGGGTGTGTAGAATCGCATGTGAAAAATTGAATATCGCATGTGAAAAAATGGCATGGGGTAATGTGAAAAATGGCATGGGGTGTGTAGAATCGCATGTGGAAAATTGAATATCGCGTGTGAAAAATTGGCTAGCATGGGGTAATGTGAAAAATGGCATGGGGTGTGTAGAATCACATGTGGAAAATTGAATATCGCATGTGAAAAATCTGTGTGTGTGTTACTGTTCATCTTCTTCGATTGTTGGTCGATCATTGTCAGTCTTCTTCCGTTTGACCCTTACAACTCCCAAATTAGTAGTTCTTATTATCGATATCGCACTAAAAGGAACGAAGGGAGGTTGGGGAAGAAGATTTTCAGGTTTTTGAATTTGATTTAGGGTTTGATTTTGAACTATCATCGGTCAATTACAGAGATTTATGACCTCGCAATGATGTTTAACCTTCCTGGTATGATTTAGATATATTAAAATGATTAATTTAATCATTTAAATTAGTTTCGCTCGTGTTTGATCGATTGAAGATCGTACGGCTGAGGGCATCGCGTACATAATGTAGGATAAGAGGTATTGTACGTTAACCGGCCTATATTTATATATATATAGGATAGGGTTCTAGCGTGAACAACCTCCCAAGAGTGAACTGCGTGAACAGATATGGACCCCTGATTTCCTTTTTAGTTGTTAAGGGTATGATTGTAATTATATAAAAAATTAGATTTAAATCATTACTTTAATAATTGAATTAAGTTACATCTTTCCTAATTTAAATTCATTATCCACATTATGTTTATTTATTAATAAGATAATTATCAAAACAAACAACAAATCACCAGATTTCAATTTTAATTTTTATTTTAGATTTCATCACAAGAATTCAAATTTTGATTTTTAAGATCCATGTAACCTTCATATTTCAACGGTATACACATGTGTACTTGGATATAAATAGAACAGTACAAATGTGTACTCAGCATCGTACATATGTGTACAGTAATTCACAGGTGTACATCAACATTCAATACAAAAATTTTTTTTTGAGATATCACAAAACAGACGATATACACATGTGTACATCGCATTTAAACAAATAATTATTTTAATAATTGAATTAAGTTACATCTTTCCTAATCCTTGATTTGATTTGTGAGAGATTTATGCAATCAATTTAAGAGGATAATTGATTACTTGATTTGTGAGAGATTTATGCAATCAATTTAAGATTGAAATTACACATATACCCTTTTTGTATTTAATTAAACGGAAAAAATTAACCAAATAATTACCATCATGCCACTCACTTTAATCGCAAGATCATAAAAATCAAGGGCCCAGATCAGTTCACTCTTGGGATTTTGTTCACGTTTGAACCTAATCCTATATATATATATAGGGTTCTAGAGTGAACACTAGTGTATTTGCGAATTGAATGAACAAATCCTGGCCATTGATCTACACACGTGTATGGCCAGGATTAGTTCACCCAGTTCGCAAGCTACACTAGTGTTCACTCTTGAACCTAATGCTATATATATATATATATATATATATATATTCAGTATATATTTTAAGTTAGTAGATAACAATTGTAGGAACCGTCCGCATGTAAATAAAATAAAACAATTTTATTAAATGATTACAATACAGATATTAAAGAAAGTAGGAAATTTCTAAGCTATTACAACTAAAATAAATCAAAATACAACAAAAGATGAAGAAGAAGAAAAATATGTGGCTAAGGCTTGCGTTTAACACAGGGCCCTTAAAACAAATTTTGAGTCTCCCAAGAGAACTCGTTTTGTTTCCTAGGGTACAACAGCCGGAGTAGGAGTACTAGCGGAGTTGGCTCGAGTACCCGAAGAATACCTTGAGAGAAGAAGCAAAAAAGATTAGAAGTATGCAAGAGGAATTTTTCATATGATGTTGGTGTTGCTGGTCTTCTGCAATGGATGTGATGCTGTATTTATACAGCCGCATCTGAGATGAAACAACAAAAAATGAATTAAATTGGAGAATTAAATTGTATTAAACGTCTTCAATGCACTTTAATTCGTCATTTAATTTTTAATCAAAGCTGTTGACTCGTCTATTTCAAATGCTGAAGTGAAACTACTCAGTCATCAAAGTCTGGGAAGCTTCCATTACGCGCGTGTGCGCGCATGACAGACAAGCTGATGCGCGTGCCCCATTTTTGCTCACTTTCATGCGCGATCTTACAGGTCTGCACCACCCATGTGAGCGCACACCACGTCACCAGTAAACTTATACGATCACGCCACACAGTTGCTCTGTATCGGCTCACTTTCGTACGCGCCGCGTGCCATCGCGCAGACCAGCCTGGTCATGCGCCATGTACCCATGCGCTCGCCTGCCATGTCATTCGCCAAGTTGTCCTGCCACCTGGTCCTTGTAGCTTCTGTGCTTCACCACGTGCGCGTGGTCAAAAATACAAAGGCGGCTCTCAAGCGCGTGCGAAGTGCAAAGTGCGCCATCAAAGCGCCACATTGCGCCATCGCCCACGTCGCGCGCGCCCGTACGACTTTACTTCGTTGCGAAACTCTTCCAACATAGAACACAATCCCACAAATAAATATATAAAATCCCATCGGTTTCTTATATTTATTTCTAGTCCAAAATTAAGAAAAATGTATTTCCTATATTTGTGAAAATTGCTATTTTTTCAAAATTTCCAACAATCTCCCACATGAATGGAAATCGATCTTTACTTATAAGTTTCAATGATACAATTCGACAGTTGAATATTGCAAGATAGGTAGGTTGTTACCTTTGAACCTTATTTTGTGAAGCATACTTAGCTTACTAGCGGTTTGTAGACGCGATGTCCTTGAACATACCCTCATTTGTGTAAACGATAATACACTTCACACAATACTCTCCCTAGTCTGGCTAACCCCTCATTGTGGTGTCCTATTATGGTCCTGGAACACTAGCTTGGTTCTGCGAGAGCTCTAGGATTGCGCACCCCACAATGTCATTCGAAACGACCTCACTTCTCTCTCACATAGGTGATTCCCATGAATCATTAAAAGCATCATGGTTATTTGATTTGCTAAAATCGCTAACCTTAATATGCTTAACCTCACTTCAGTCTCACTGATTGAAATGGACTAGGAAGTATATAACTCCCTTTTATTTGAAGCAAAGCCGTATTTCAAATTATAAATCCTAGGCACGATTATCTGGAGGGCTCTATTGTCCAGAATAAAACAGATTCACATATATGTTCGAATGTTCACAAGTTATTTAGTAATTTCTATGACATGACCCGTTACTTAGAATTTTATACAGTTTTTCTAGATTAAGCATTGAACGATTACATCCTAACCCTTATAATACCTTTAGAATACAAGCACTTTGCTAACCACTTGTTGGTAAATGCAGATTTTAGATTTATCAACAATTTAAACCCAATTATTTTAATATACAAATTTAGCAATGATATCAACAATCGTTGGTAATATTGAGTCCACTAGAGAAATTTGTTAGTAATTTTACAAACGAATGAATTATTGTACTGTATATTCATTGCTAACGACAATTGCCGGAAAAAAATTGATTGTTTAATAATGACATTTCTTTAAAAAAACGTAATAGTAATATTAAGGCTAAAAACAGAGACGATTACAGACATATCTTTGATGATGACAGTTCTATAGGTCTTTCGGTAATGTTTTATAAAAGTAGTTCAGAGTTACACCAACATAAAGTTCATTCCGAAAACCGTTGGTTAATGTGGGTACCAACGGTAATACGATCAATAAAACTAAGAGATTGATCACCGACAGGATATTCAACGATGGATTGTCGAACTGTTGTTATGACAACTAACGGAGAGTAAGCGACTGCTGTGATAAAACTCCGAAGGATCACTGACATAACATTCAAAGACGGATTGTTGGCAAAGAGTAGCGACCGTCAACACTAAATTCTCACGAAAGATGACTAGATCTGGACTTTCCCATGTCGGGTGTCTGTTCACGACGTTTGGTCCCCCCTAGCCTTACAGACGAATGAATTATTGTACTGTATATTCATTGCTAACGACAATTGCCAGAAAAAAATTGATTGTTTAATAATGACATTTCTTTAAAAAAACGCAATAGTAATATTAAGGCTAAAAACAGAGACGATTAGAGACATGTCTTTGATGATGACAGTTCTATAGGTCTTTCGGTAATGTTTTATAAAAGTAGTTCAGAGTTACACCAACATAAAGTTCATTCCGAAAATCGTTGGTTAATGTGGGTACCAACGGTAATACGATTAATAAAACTAAGAGATTGATCACCGACAGGATATTCAACGATGGATTGTCGAACTGTTGTTATGACAACTTACGGAGAGTAAGCGACTGCTGTGATAAAATTCCGAAGGATCACTGACATAACATTCAAAGACGGATTGTTGGCAAAGAGTAGCGACCGTCAACAATAAATTCTCACGAAAGATGACTAGATCTGGACTTGCCCATGTCGGGTGTCTGTTCGCGACGTTTGGTCCCCCCTAGCCTTACAAACGAATGAATTATTGTACTGTATATTCATTGCTAACGACAATTGCCAGAAAAAAATTGATTGTTTAATAATAACATTTCTTTAAAAAAAACGTAATAGTAATATTAAGGCTAAAAACAGAGACGATTAGAGACATGTCTTTGATGATGACAGTTCTATAGGTCTTTCGATAATGTTTTATAAAAGTAGTTCAGAGTTACACCAACATAAAGTTCATTCCGAAAACCGTTAGTTAATGTGGGTACCAACAGTAATACGATCAATAAAACTAAGAGATTGATCACCGACAGGATATTCAACGATGGATTGTCGAACTGTTGTTATGACAACTTACGGAGAGTAAGCGACTGCTGTGATAAAATTCCGAAGGATCACTGACATAACATTCAAAGACGGATTGTTGGCAAAGAGTAGCGACCGTCAACAATAAATTCTCACGAAAGATGACTAAGTCTGGACTTGCCCATGTCGGGTGTCTGTTCGCGACGTTTGGTCTCCCCCTAGCCTTACAGACGAATGAATTATTGTACTGTATATTCATTGTTAACGACAATTGCCAGAAAAAATTGATTGTTTAATAATAACATTTCTTTAAAAAAACGTAATAGTAATATTAAGGCTAAAAACAGAGACGATTAGAGACATGTCTTTGATGATGATAGTTCTATAGGTCTTTCGGTAATGTTTTATAAAAGTAGTTCAGAGTTTCACCAACATAAAGTTCATTCCGAAAACCGTTGGTTAATGTGGGTACCAACGGTAATACGATCAATAAAACTAAGAGATTGATCACCGACAGGATATTCAACGATGGATTGTCGAACTGTTGTTATGACAACTTACGGAGAGTAAGCGACTGCTGTGATAAAATTCCGAAGGATCACTGACATAACATTCAAAGACGGATTGTTGGCAAAGAGTAGCGACCGTCAACAATAAATTCTCACGAAAGATGACTAGATCTGGACTTGCCCATATCGGGTGTCTGTTCGCGACCTTTGGTCCCCCCTAGCCTTACAAACGAATGAATTATTGTACTGTATATTCATTGCTAACGATAATTGCCAGAAAAAAATTGATTGTTTAATAATGACATTTCTTTAAAAAAAACGTAATAGTAATATTAAGGCTAAAAACAGAGACGATTAGAGACATGTCTTTGATGATGACAGTTCTATAGGTCTTTCGGTAATGTTTTATAAAAGTAGTTCAGAGTTACACCAACATAAAGTTCATTCCGAAAACCATTGGTTAATGTGGGTACCAACGGTAATACGATTAATAAAACTAAGAGATTGATCACCGAAAGGATATTCAACGATGGATTGTCGAACTGTTGTTATGACAACTTACGGAGAGTAAGCGACTGCTGTGATAAAATTCCGAAGGATCACTGACATAACATTCAAAGACGGATTGTTGGCAAAGAGTAGCGACCGTCAACAATAAATTCTCACAAAATGTCGGGTGTTTGTTCGCGACGTTTGGTCCCCCTAGCCTTACAGACGAATGAATTTTTGTACTGTATATTCATTGCTAACGACAATTGCCAGAAAAAAAATTGATTGTTTAATAATAACATTTCTTTAAAAAAAACGTAATAGTAATATTAAGGCTAAAAACAGAGACGATTAGAGACATGTCTTTGATGATGACAGTTGTATAGGTCTTTCGGTAATGTTTTATAAAAGTAGTTCAGTGTTACACCAACATAAAGTTCATTCCGAAAACCGTTGGTTAATGTGGGAAACAACGGTAAACGATCAATAAAACTAAGAGATTGATCACCGACATGATATTCAACGATGGATTGTCGAACTGTTGTTATGACAACTAACGGAGAGTAAGCGACTGCTGTGATAAAATTCCGAAGGATCACTGACATAACATTCAAAGACGGATTGTTGGCAAAGAGTAGCGACCGTCAACAATAAATTCTCACGAAAGATGACTAGATCTGGACTTGCCCATGTCGGGTGTCTGTTCGCGACGTTTGGTCCCCCTAGCCTTACAGACGAATGAATTATTGTACTGTATATTCATTGCTAACGACAATTGCCCAAAAAAAATTGATTGTTTAATAATGACATTTCTTTAAAAAAAAAACGTAATAGTAATATTAAGGCTAAAAACAGAGACGATTAGAGACATGTCTTTGATGATGACAGTTCTATAGGTCTTTCGGTAATGTTTTATAAAAGTAGTTCAGAGTTACACCAACATAAAGTTCATTCTGAAAACCGTTGGTTAATGTGGGCACCAACGGTAATACAATTAATAAAACTAAGAGATTGATCACCGACAGGATATTCAACGGTGGATTGTCGAACTGTTGTTATGACAACTTACGGAGAGTAAGCGACTGCTGTGATAAAATTCCCAAGGATCACTGACATAAAATTCAAAGACGGATTGTTGACAAAGAGTAGCGACCGTCAACAATAAATTCTCACAAAATGTCGGGTGTCTGTTCGCGACGTTTGGTGCCCCTCGCCTTACAGACGAATGAATTATTGTACTGTATATTCATTGCTAACGACAATTGCCAGAAAAAAAATTGATTGTTTAATAATAACATTTCATAAAAAAAAACGTAATAGTAATATTAAGGCTAAAAACAGAGACGATTAGAGACATGTCTTTGATGATGACAGTTGTATAGGTCTTTCGGTAATGTTTTATAAAAGTAGTTCAGTGTTACACCAATATAAAGTTCATTCCGAAAACCGTTGGTTAATGTGGGTACCAACGGTAATACGATCAATAAAACTAAGAGATTGATCACCGACAGGATATTCAACGATGGATTGTCGAACTGTTGTTATGACAACTTACGGAGAGTAAGCGACTGCTGTGATAAAATTCCGAAGGATCACTGACATAACATTCAAAGACGGATTGTTGGCAAAGAGTAGCGACCGTCAACAATAAAATCTCACGAAAGATGACTAGATTTGGACTTGCCCATGTCGGGTGTCTGTTCGCGACGTTTGGTCCCCCCTAGCCTTACAGACGAATGAATTATTGTACTGTATATTCATTGCTAACGACAATTGCCAGAAAAAAAATTGATTGTTTAATAATGACATTTCTTTAAAAAAAATGTAATAGTAATATTAAGGCTAAAAACAGAGACGATTAGAGACATGTCTTTGATGATGACAGTTCTAAAGGTCTTTCGGTAATGTTTTATAAAAGTAGTTCAGTGTTACACCAACATAAAGTTCATTCCGAAAACCGTTGGTTAATGTGGGTACCAACGGTAATACGATCAATAAAACTAAGAGATTGATCACCGACAAGATATTCAACGATGGATTGTCGAACTGTTGTTATGACAACTTACGGAGAGTAAGCGACTGCTGTGATAAAATTCCGAAGGATCACTGACATAACATTCAAAGACGGATTGTTGGCAAAGAGTAGCGACCGTCAACAATAAATTCTCACGAAAGATGACTAGATCTGGACTTGCCCATGTCGGGTGTCTGTTCGCGACGTTTGGTCCCCCCTAGCCTTACAGACGAATGAATTATTGTACTCTATATTCATTGCTAACGACAATTGCCATAAAAAAATTGATTGTTTAATAATGTCATTTCTTTAAAAAAAAATGTAATAGTAATATTAAGGCTAAAAACAGAGACGATTAGATACATGTCTTTGATGATGACAGTTGTATAGGTCTTTCGGTAATGTTTTATAAAAGTAGTTCAGAGTTACACCAACATAAAGTTCATTCCGAAAACCGTTGGTTAATGTGGGTACCAACGGTAATACGATTAATAAAACTAAGAGATTGATCACCGACAGGATATTCAACGATGGATTGTCGAACTGTTGTTATGACAACTTACGGAGAGCAAGCGACTGCTGTGATAAAATTCCGAAGGATCACTGACATAACATTCAAAGACGGATTGTTGGCAAAGAGTAGCGACCGTTAACAATAAATTCTCACGAAATGTCGGGTGTCTGTTCGCGACGTTTGGTCCCCCCTAGCCTTACAGACGAATGAATTATTGTACGGTATATTCATTGCTAACGACAATTGCCGGAAAAAAATTGATTGTTTAATATTGTCATTTCTTTAAAAAAAACGTAATAGTAATATTAAGGCTAAAAACAGAGACGATTACAGACATATCTTTGATGATGACAGTTCTATAGGTCTTTCGGTAATGTTTTATAAAAGTAGTTCAGAGTTACACCAACATAAAGTTCATTCCGAAAACCGTTGGTTAATGTGGGTACCAACGGTAATACGATCAATAAAACTAAGAGATTGATCACCGACAGGATATTCAACGATGGATTGTCGAACTGTTGTTATGACAACTTACGGAGAGTAAGCGACTGCTGTGATAAAATTCCGAAGGATCACTGACATAACATTCAAAGACGGATTGTTGGCAAAGAGTAGCGACCGTCAACAATAAATTCTCACGAAAGATGACTAGATCTGGACTTGCCCATGTCGGGTGTCTGTTCGCGACGTTTGGTCCCCCCTAGCCTTACAGACGAATGAATTATTGTACTGTATATTCATTGCTAACGACAATTGCCAGAAAAAAATTGATTGTTTAATAATGACATTTCTTTAAAAAAAACGTAATAGTAATATTAAGGCTAAAAACAGAGACGATTAGAGACATGTCTTTGATGATGACATTTCTATAGGTCTTTCGGTAATGTTTTATAAAAGTAGTTCAGAGTTACACCAACATAAAGTTCATTCCGAAAACCGTTGGTTAATGTGGGTACCAACGGTAATACGATCAATAAAACTAAGAGATTGATCACCGACAGGATATTCAACGATGGATTGTCGAACTGTTGTTATGACAACTAACGGAGAGTAAGCGACTGCTGTGATAAAATTCCGAAGGATCACTGACATAACATTCAAAGACGGATTGTTGGCAAAGAGTAGCGACCGTCAACACTAAATTCTCACGAAAGATGACTAGATCAGGACTTGCCCATGTCGGGTGTCTGTTCACGACGTTTGGTCCCCCCAGCCTTACAGACGAATGAATTATTGTACTGTATATTCATTGCTAACGACAATTACTAGAAAAAAAATTGATTGTTTAATAATGACATTTCTTTAAAAAAACGCAATAGTAATATTAAGGCTAAAAACAGAGACGATTAGAGACATGTCTTTGATGTTGACAGTTCTAAAGGTCTTTCGGTAATGTTTTATAAAAGTAGTTCAGTGTTACACCAACATAAAGTTCATTCCGAAAACCGTTGGTTAATGTGGGTACCAACAGTAATACGATCAATAAAACTAAGAGATTGATCACCGACAGGATATTCAACGATGGATTGTCGAACTGTTGTTATGACAACTTACGGAGAGTAAGCGACTGCTGTGATAAAATTCCGAAGGATCACTGACATAACATTCAAAGACGGATTGTTGGCAAAGAGTAGCGACCGTCAACAATAAATTCTCACGAAAGATGACTAGATCTGGACTTGCCCATGTCGGGTGTCTGTTCGCGACGTTTGGTCCCCCTAGCCTTACAGACGAATGAATTATTGTACTGTATATTCATTGCTAACGACAATTGCCAGAAAAAAATTGATTGTTTAATAATGACATTTCTTTAAAAAAAACGTAATAGTAATATTAAGGCTAAAAACAGAGACGATTAGAGACATGTCTTTGATGATGACAGTTCTATAGGTCTTTCGGTAATGTTTTATAAAAGTAGTTCAGAGTTACACCAACATAAAGTTCATTCCGAAAACCGTTGGTTAATGTGGGTACCAATAGTAATACGATCAATAAAACTAAGAGATTGATCACCGATAGGATATTCAACGATGGATTGTCGAACTGTTGTTATGACAACTTACGGAGAGTAAGCGACTGCTGTGATAAAATTCCGAAGGATCACTGACATAACATTCAAAGACGGATTGTTGGCAAAGAGTAGCGACCGTCAACAATAAATTCTCACAAAATGTCGGGTGTCTGTTCGCGACGTTTGGTCCCCCTAGCCTTACAGACGAATGAATTATTATACTGCATATTCATTGCTAACGACAATTGCCAGAAAAAAAATTGTTTGTTTAATAATAACATTTCTTTAAAAAAACATAATAGTAATATTAAGGCTAAAAACAGAGACGATTAGAGACATGTCTTTGATGATGACAGTTCTATAGGTCTTTCGGTAATGTTTTATAAAAGTAGTTCAGAGTTACACCAACATAAAGTTCATTCCGAAAACCGTTGGTTAATGTGGGTACCAATAGTAATACGATCAATAAAACTAAGAGATTGATCACCGATAGGATATTCAACGATGGATTGTCGAACTGTTGTTATGACAACTTACGGAGAGTAAGCGACTGCTGTGATAAAATTCCGAAGGATCACTGATATAACATTCAAAGACGGATTGTTGGCAAAGAGTAGCGACCGTCAACAATAAATTCTCACAAAATGTCGGGTGTCTGTTCGCGACGTTTGGTCCCCCTAGCCTTACAGACGAATGAATTATTGTACTGTATATTCATTGCTAACGACAATTGCCAGAAAAAAATTGATTGTTTAATAATAACATTTCTTTAAAAAAACGTAATAGTAATATTAAGGCTAAAAACAGAGACGATTAGAGACATGTCTTTGATGATGACAGTTGTATAGGTCTTTCGGTAATGTTTTATAAAAGTAGTTCAGTGTTACACCAACATAAAGTTCATTCCGAAAACCGTTGGTTAATGTGGGTACCAACGGTAATACGATCGATAAAACTAAGAGATTGATCACCGACAGGATATTCAACGATGGATTGTCGAACTGTTGTTATGACAACTTACGGAAAGTAAGCGACTGTTGTGATAAAATTCCGAAGGATCACTGACATAACATTCAAAGACGGATTGTTGGCAAAGAGTAGCGACCGTCAACAATAAATTCTCACGAAAGATGACTAGATCTGGACTTGCCCATGTCGGATGTCTGTTCGCGACGTTTGGTCCCCCCTAGCCTTACAGACGAATGAATTATTGTACTGTATATTCATTGCTAACGACAATTGCTAGAAAAAAATTGATTGTTTAATAATGACATTTCTTTAAAAAAAAACGTAATAGTAATATTAAGGCAAAAAACAGAGACGATTAGAGACATGTCTTTGATGATGACAGTTCTATAGGTCTTTTGGTAATGTTTTATAAAAGTAGTTCAGTGTTACACCAACATAAAGTTCATTCCAAAAACCGTTGGTTAATGTGGGTACCAACGGTAATACGATCAATAAAACTAAGAGATTGATCACCGACAAGATATTCAACGATGGATTGTCGAACTGTTGTTATGACAACTTACGGAGAGTAAGCGACTGCTGTGATAAAATTCCAAAGGATCACTGATATAACATTCAAAGACGGATTGTTGGCATAGAGTAGCGACCATCGACAATAAATTCTCACGAAAGATGACTAGATCTGGACTTGCCCATGTCGGGTGTCTGTTCGCGACGTTTGGTCCCCCCTAGCCTTACAGACGAATGAATTATTGTACTGTATATTCATTACTAACGACAATTGCCAGAAAAAAATTGACTGTTTAATAATGTCATTTCTTTAAAAAAAATGTAATAGTAATATTATGGCTAAAAACAGAGACGATTAGATACATGTCTTTGATGATGACAGTTGTATAGGTCTTTCGGTAATGTTTTATAAAAGTAGTTCAGAGTTACACCAACATAAAGTTCATTCCGAAAACCGTTGGTTAATGTGGGTACCAACGGTAATACGATTAATAAAACTAAGAGATTGATCACCGAAAGGATATTCAACGATGGATTGTCGAACTGTTGTTATGACAACTTACGGAGAGTAAGCGACTGCTGTCATAAAATTCCGAAGGATCACTGACATAACATTCAAAGACGGATTGTTGGCAAAGAGTAGCGACCGTCAACAATAAATTCTCACGAAATGTCGGGTGTCTGTTCGCGACGTTTGGTCCCCCTAGCCTTACAGACGAATGAATTATTGTACTGTATATTCATTGCTAACGACAATTGCCGGAAAAAAATTGATTGTTTAATAATGACATTTCTTTAAAGAAAACGTAATAGTAATATTAAGGCTAAAAACAGAGACGATTACAGACATATCTTTGATGATGACAGTTCTATAGGTCTTTCGGTAATGTTTTATAAAAGTAGTTCAGAGTTACACCAACATAAAGTTCATTCCGAAAACCGTTGGTTAATGTGGGTACCAACGGTAATACGATCAATAAAACTAAGAGATTGATCACCGACAGGATATTCAACGATGGATTGTCGAACTGTTGTTATGACAACTAACGGAGAGTAAGTGACTGCTATGATAAAATTCCGAAGGATCACTGACATAACATTCAAAGACGGATTGTTGGCAAAGAGTAGCGACCGTCAACACTAAATTCTCACGAAAGATGACTAGATCTGGACTTGCCCATGTCGGGTGTCTGTTCGCGACGTTTGGTCCCACTAGCCTTACAGACGAATGAATTATTGTACTGTATATTCATTGCTAACGACAATTGCCAGAAAAAAAAATGATTGTTTAATAATTACATTTCCTTTAAAAAAAACGTAATAGTAATATTAAGGCTAAAAACAGAGAGGATTAGAGACATGTGTTTGATGATGACAGTTCTATAGGTCTTTCGGTAATGTTTTATAAAAGTAGTTCAGTGTTACACCAACATAAAGTTCATTCCGAAAACCGTTGGTTAATGTGGGTACCAACGGTAATACGATCAATAAAACTAAGAGATTGATCACCGACAGGATATTCAACGATGGATTGTCGAACTGTTGTTATGACAACTTACGGAGAGTAAGCGACTGCTGTGATAAAATTCCGAAGGATCACTGACATAACATTCAAAGACGGATTGTTGGCAAAGAGTAGCGACCGTCAACAATAAATTCTCACGAAAGATGACTAGATCTGGACTTGCCCATGTCGGGTGTCTGTTCGCGACGTTTGGTCCCCCCTAGCCTTACAGACGAATGAATTATTGTACTGTATATTCATTGCTAACGACAATTGCCAGAAAAAAATTGATTGTTTAATAATGACATTTCTTTAAAAAAACGTAATAGTAATATTAAGGCTAAAAACAGAGACGATTAGAGACATGTCTTTGATGATGACAGTTCTATAGGTCTTTCGGTAATGTTTTATAAAAGTAGTTCAGTGTTACACCAACATAAAGTTCATTCCGAAAACCGTTGGTTAATGTGGGTACCAACGGTAATACGATCAATAAAACTAAGAGATTGATCACCGACAGGATATTCAACGATGGATTGTCGAACTGTTGTTATGACAACTTACGGAGAGTAAGCGACTGCTGTGATAAAATTCCGAAGGATCACTGACATAACATTCAAAGACGGATTGTTGGCAAAGAGTAGCGACCGTCAACAATAAATTCTCACGAAAGATGACTAGATCTGGACTTGCCCATGTCGGGTGTCTGTTCGCGACGTTTGGTCCCCCCTAGCCTTACAGACGAATGAATTATTGTACTGTATATTCATTGCTAACGACAATTGCCAGAAAAAAATTGATTGTTTAATAATGACATTTCTTTAAAAAAAACGTAATAGTAATATTAAGGCTAAAACAGAGACGATTAGAGACATGTCTTTGATGATGACAGTTCTATAGGTCTTTCGGTAATGTTTTATAAAAGTAGTTCAGAGTTACACCAACATAAAGTTCATTCCGAAAACCGTTGGTTAATGTGGGTACCAACGGTAATACGATCAATAAAACTAAGAGATTGATCACCGACAGGATATTCAACGATGGATTGTCGAACTGTTGTTATGACAACTTACGGAGAGTAAGCGACTGCTGTGATAAAATTCCGAAGGATCACTGACATAACATTCAAAGACGGATTGTTGGCAAAGAGTAGCGACCGTCAACAATAAATTCTCACGAAAGATGACTAGATCTGGACTTGCCCATGTCGGGTGTCTGTTCGCGACGTTTGGTCCCCCCTAGCCTTACAGACGAATGAATTATTGTACTGTATATTCATTGCTAACGACAATTGCCAGAAAAAAATTGATTGTTTAATAATGTCATTTCTTTAAAAAAATGTAATAGTAATATTAAGGCTAAAAACAGAGACGATTAGATACATGTCTTTGATGATGACAGTTGTATAGGTCTTTCGGTTATGTTTTATAAAAGTAGTTCAGAGTTACACCAACATAAAGTTCATTCCGAAAACCGTTGGTTAATGTGGGTACCAACGGTAATACGATTAATAAAACTAAGAGATTGATCACCGACAGGATATTCAACGATGGATTGTCGAACTGTTGTTATGACAACTTACGGAGAGTAAGCGACTGCTGTGATAAAATTCCGAAGGATCACTGACATAACATTCAAAGACGGATTGTTGGCAAAGAGTAGCGACCGTCAACAATAAATTCTCACGAAATGTCGGGTGTCTGTTCGCGACGTTTGGTCCCCCCTAGCCTTACAGACGAATGAATTATTGTACTGTATATTCATTGCTAACGACAATTGCCAGAAAAAAATTGATTGTTTAATAATGTCATTTCTTTAAAAAAAACGTAATAGTAATATTAAGGCTAAAAACAGAGACGATTAGAGACATGTCTTTGATGATGACAGTTGTATAGGTCTTTCGGTAATGTTTTATAAAAGTAGTTCAGAGTTACACCAACATAAAGTTCATTCCGAAAACCGTTGGTTAATGTGGGTACCAACGGTAATACGATTAATAAAACTAAGAGATTGATCACCGACAGGATATTCAACGATGGATTGTCGAACTGTTGTTATGACAACTTACGGAGAGTAAGCGACTGCTATGATAAAATTCCGAAGGATCACTAACATAACATTCAAAGACGGATTGTTGGCAAAGAGTAGCGACCGTCAACAATAAATTCTCACGAAAGATGACTAGATCTGGACTTGCCCATGTCGGGTGTCTGTTCGCGACGTTTGGGTCCCCCCTAGCCTTACAGACGAATGAATTATTGTACTGTATATTCATTGCTAACGACAATTGCCAGAAAAAAATTGACTGTTTAATAATGTCATTTCTTTAAAAAAAATGTAATAGTAATATTAAGGCTAAAAACAGAGACGATTAGATACATGTCTTTGATGATGACAGTTGTATAGGTCTTTCGGTAATGTTTTATAAAAGTAGTTCAGAGTTACACCAACATAAAGTTCATTCCGAAAACCGTTGGTTAATGTGGGTACCAACGGTAATACGATTAATAAAACTAAGAGATTGATCACCGACAGGATATTCAACGATGGATTGTCGAACTGTTGTTATGACAACTTACGGAGAGTAAGCGACTGCTGTGATAAAATTCCGAAGGATCACTGACATAACATTCAAAGACGGATTGTTGGTAAAGAGTAGCGACCGTCAACAATAAATTCTCACGAAAGATGACTAGATCTGGACTTGCCCATGTCGGGTGTCTGTTCGCGACATTTGGTCCCCCCTAGCCTTACAGACGAATGAATTATTGTACTGTATATTCATTGCTAACGACAATTGCCAGAAAAAAATTGATTGTTTAATAATGACATTTCTTTAAAAAAAACGTAATAGTAATATTAAGGCTAAAAACAGAGACGATTAGAGACATGTCTTTGATGATGACAGTTCTATAGGTCTTTCGGTAATGTTTTATAAAAGTAGTTCAGAGTTACACCAACATAAAGTTCATTCCGAAAACCGTTGGTTAATGTGGGTACCAACGGTAATACGATTAATAAAACTTAGAGATTGATCACCGACAGGATATTCAACGATGGATTGTCGAACTGTTGTTATGACAACTTACGGAGAGTAAGCGACTGCTGTGATAAAATTCCGAAGGATCACTGACATAACATTCAAAGACGGATTGTTGGCAAAGAGTAGCGACCGTCAACAATAAATTCTCACGAAATGTCGGGTGTCTGTTCGCGACGTTTGGTCCCCCTAGCCTTACAGACGAATGAATTATTGTACTGTATATTCATTGTTAACGACAATTGCCAGAAAAAAATTGACTGTTTAATTATGTCATTTCTTTAAAAAAAAACGTAATAGTAATATTAAGGCTAAAAACAGAGACGATTACAGACATATCTTTGATGATGACAGTTCTATAGGTCTTTCGGTAATGTTTTATAAAAGTAGTTCAGAGTTACACCAACATATAGTTCATTCCGAAAATCGTTGGTTAATGTGGGTACCAACGGTAATACGATCAATAAAACTAAGAGATTGATCACCGACAGGATATTCAACGATGGATTGTCGAACTGTTGTTATGACAACTTACGGAGAGTAAGCGACTGCTGTGATAAAATTCAGAAGGATCACAGACATAACATTCAAAGACGGATTGTTGGCAAAGAGTAGCGACCGTCAACAATAAATTCTCACGAAATGTCGGGTGTCTGTTCGCGACGTTTGGTCTCCCCTAGCCTTACAGACGAATGAATTATTGTACTATATATTCATTGCTAACGACAATTGCCGGAAAAAAATTGATTGTTTAATAATGTCATTTCTTTAAAAAAAACGTAATAGTAATATTAAGGCTAAAAACAGAGACGATTACAGACATATCTTTGATGATGACAGTTCTATAGGTCTTTCGGTAATGTTTTATAAAAGTAGTTCAGAGTTACACCAACATAAAGTTCATTCCGAAAACCGTTGGTTAATGTGGGTACCAACGGTAATACGATCAATAAAACTAAGAGATTGATCACCGACAGGATATTCAACGATGGATTGTCGAACTGTTGTTATGACAACTTACGGAGAGTAAGCGACTGCTGTGATAAAATTCCGAAGGATCACTGACATAACATTCAAAGACGGATTGTTGGCAAAGAGTAGCGACCGTCAACAATAAATTCTCACGAAAGATGACTAGATCTGGACTTGCCCATGTCGGGTGTCTGTTCGCGACGTTTGGTCCCCCCTAGCCTTACAGACGAGTGAATTATTGTACTGTATATTCATTGCTAACGACAATTGCCAGAAAAAAATTGATTGTTTAATAATGTCATTTCTTTAAAAAAAACGTAATAGTAATATTAAGGCTAAAAACAGAGACGATTAGAGACATGTCTTTGATGATGACAGTTCTATAGGTCTTTCGGTAATGTTTTATAAAAGTAGTTCAGAGTTACACCAACATAAAGTTCATTCCGAAAACCGTTGGTTAATGTGGGTACCAACGGTAATACGATTAATAAAACTAAGAGATTGATCACCGACAGGATATTCAACGATGGATTGTCGAACTGTTGTTATGACAACTTACGGAGAGTAAGCGACTCCTATGATAAAATTCCGAAGGATCACTGACATAACATTCAAAGACGGATTGTTGGCAAAGAGTAGCGACCGTCAACAATAAATTCTCACGAAATGTCGGGTGTCTGTTCGCGACGTTTGGTCCCCCCTAGCCTTACAGACGAATGAATTATTGTACTGTATATTCATTGCTAACGACAATTGCCAGAAAAAACTTGATTGTTTAATAATGACATTTCTTTAAAAAAAACGTAATAGTAATATTAAGGCTAAAAACAGAGACGATTAGAGACATGTCTTTGATGATGACAGTTCTATAGGTCTTTCGGTAATGTTTTATAAAAGTAGTTCAGTGTTACACCAACATAAAGTTCATTCCGAAAACCGTTGGTTAATGTGGGTACCAACGGTAATACGATTAATAAAACTAAGAGATTGATCACCGACAGGATATTCAACGACGGATTGTCGAACTGTTGTTATGACAACTTACGGAGAGTAAGCGACTGCTGTGATAAAATTCCGAAGGATCACTGACATAACATTCAAAGACGGATTGTTGGCAAAGAGTAGCGACCGTCAACAATAAATTCTCACGAAAGATGACAAGATCTGGACTTGCCCATGTCGGGTGTCTGTTCGCGATGTTTGGGTCCCCCCTAGCCTTACAGACGAATGAATTATTGTACTGTATATTCATTGCTAACGACAATTGCCAGAAAAAAATTGACTGTTTAATAATGTCATTTCTTTAAAAAAAATGTAATAGTAATATTAAGGCTAAAAACAGAGACGATTAGATACATGTCTTTGATGATGACAGTTGTATAGGTCTTTCGGTAATGTTTTATAAAAGTAGTTCAGAGTTACACCAACATAAAGTTCATTCCGAAAACCGTTGGTTAATGTGGGTACCAACGGTAATATGATTAATAAAACTAAGAGATTGATCACCGACAGGATATTCAACGATGGATTGTCGAACTGTTGTTATGACAACTTACGGAGAGTAAGCGACTGCTGTGATAAAATTCCGAAGGATCACTGACATAACATTCAAAGACGGATTGTTGGTAAAGAGTAGAGACCATCAACAATAAATTCTCACGAAAGATGACTAGATCTGGACTTGCCCATGTCGGGTGTCTGTTCGCGACGTTTGGTCCCCCCTAGCCTTACAGACGAATGAATTATTGTACTGTATATTCATTGCTAACGACAATTGCCAGAAAAAAATTGATTGTTTAATGATGACATTTCTTTAAAAAAAAACGTAATAGTAATATTAAGGCTAAAAACAGAGACGATTAGAGACATGTCTTTGATGATGACAGTTCTATAGGTCTTTCGGTAATGTTTTATAAAAGTAGTTCAGAGTTACACCAACATAAAGTTCATTCCGAAAACCGTTGGTTAATGTGGGTACCAACGGTAATACGATTAATAAAACTTAGAGATTGATCACCGACAGGATATTCAACGATGGATTGTCGAACTGTTGTTATGACAACTTACGGAGAGTAAGCGACTGCTGTGATAAAATTCCGAAAGATCACTGACATAACATTCAAAGACGGATTGTTGGCAAAGAGTAGCGACCGTCAACAATAAATTCTCACGAAATGTTGGGTGTCTGTTCGCGACGTTTGGTCCCCCTAGCCTTACAGACGAATGAATTATTGTACTGTATATTCATTGCTAACGACAATTGCCAGAAAAAAATTGACTGTTTAATAATGTCATTTCTTTAAAAAAAACGTAATAGTAATATTAAGGCTAAAAACAGAGACGATTACAGACATATCTTTGATGATGACAGTTCTATAGGTCTTTCGGTAATGTTTTATAAAAGTAGTTCAGAGTTACACCAACATATAGTTCATTCCGAAAATCGTTGGTTAATGTGGGTACCAACGGTAATACGATCAATAAAACTAAGAGATTGATCACCGACAGGATATTCAACGATGGATTGTCGAACTGTTGTTATGACAACTTACGGAGAGTAAGCGACTGCTGTGATAAAATTCCGAAGGATCACTGACATAACATTCAAAGACGGATTGTTGGCAAAGAGTAGCGACCGTCAACAATAAATTCTCACGAAATGTCGGGTGTCTGTTCGCGACGTTTGGTCCCCCCTAGCCTTACAGACGAATGAATTATTGTACTGTATATTCATTGCTAACGACAATTGCCGGAAAAAAATTGATTGTTTAATAATGTCATTTCTTTAAAAAAAACGTAATAGTAATATTAAGGCTAAAAACAGAGACGATTACAGACATATCTTTGATGATGACAGTTCTATAGGTCTTTCGGTAATGTTTTATAAAAGTAGTTCAGAGTTACACCAACATCAAGTTCATTCCGAAAACCGTTGGTTAATGTGGGTACCAAAGGTAATACGATCAATAAAACTAAGAGATTGATCACCGACAGGATATTCAACGATGGATTGTCGAACTGTTGTTATGACAACTTACGGAGAGTAAGCGACTGCTGTGATAAAATTCCGAAGGATCACTGACATAACATTCAAAGACGGATTGTTGGCAAAGAGTAGCGACCGTCAACAATAAATTCTCACGAAAGATGACTAGATCTGGACTTGCCCATGTCGGGTGTCTGTTCGCGACGTTTGGTCCCCCCCTAGCCTTACAGACGAGTGAATTATTGTACTGTATATTCATTGCTAACGACAATTGCCAGAAAAAAATTGATTGTTTAATAATGTCATTTCTTTAAAAAAACGTAATAGTAATATTAAGGCTAAAAACAGAGACGATTAGAGACATGTCTTTGATGATGACAGTTCTATAGGTCTTTCGGTAATGTTTTATAAAAGTAGTTCAGAGTTACACCAACATAAAGTTCATTCCGAAAACCGTTGGTTAATGTGGGTACCAACGGTAATACGATTAATAAAACTAAGAGATTGATCACCGACAGGATATTCAACGATGGATTGTCGAACTGTTGTTATGACAACTTACGGAGAGTAAGCGACTCCTATGATAAAATTCCGAAGGATCACTGACATAACATTCAAAGACGGATTGTTGGCAAAGAGTAGCGACCGTCAACAATAAATTCTCACGAAAGATGACTAGATCTGGACTTGCCCATGTCGGGTGTCTGTTCGCGATGTTTGGGTCCCCCCTAGCCTTACAGACGAATGAATTATTGTACTGTATATTCATTGCTAACGACAATTGCTAGAAAAAAATTGACTGTTTACTAATGTCATTTCTTTAAAAAAATGTAATAGTAATATTAAGGCTAAAAACAGAGACGATTAGATACATGTCTTTGATGATGACAGTTGTATAGGTCTTTCGGTAATGTTTTATAAAAGTAGTTCAGAGTTACACCAGCATAATGTTCATTCCGAAAACCGTTGGTTAATGTGGGTACCAACGGTAATACGATTAATAAAACTAAGAGATTGATCACCGACAGGATATTCAACGATGGATTGTCGAACTGTTGTTATGACAACTTATGGAGAGTAAGCGACTGCTGTGATAAAATTCCGAAGGATCACTGACATAACATTCAAAGACGGATTGTTGGCAAAGAGTAGCGACCGTCAACAATAAATTCTCACGAAATGTCGGGTGCCTGTTCGCGACGTTTGGTCCCCCCTAGCCTTACAGACGAATGAATTATTGTAATGTATATTCATTGCTAACGACAATTGCCGGAAAAAAATTGATTGTTTAATAATGTCATTTCCTTAAAAAAAAACGTAATAGTAATATTAAGGCTAAAAACAGAGACGATTACAGACATATCTTTGATGATGACAGTTCTATAGGTCTTTCGGTAATGTTTTATAAAAGTAGTTCAGAGTTACACCAACATAAAGTTCATTCCGAAAACCGTTGGTTAATGTGGGTACCAACGGTAATACGATCAATAAAACTAAGAGATTGATCACCGACAGGATATTCAACGATGGATTGTCGAACTGTTGTTATGACAACTTACGGAGAGTAAGCGACTGCTGTGATAAAATTCCGAAGGATCACTGACATAACATTCAAAGACGGATTGTTGGCAAAGAGTAGCGACCGTCAACAATAAATTCTCACGAAAGATGACTAGATCTGGACTTGCCCATGTCGGGTGTCTGATCGCGACGTTTGGTCCCCCCTAGCCTTACAGACAAACGAATTATTGTACTGTATATTCATTGCTAACGACAATTGCCAGAAAAAAATTGATTGTTTAATAATGACATTTCTTTAAAAAAAACGTAATAGTAATATTAAGGCAAAAACAGAGACGATTAGAGACATGTCTTTGATGATGACAGTTCTATAGGTCTTTCGGTAATGTTTTATAAAAGTAGTTCAGAGTTACACCAACATAAAGTTGATTCTGAAAACCGTTGGTTAATGTGGGTACCAACGGTAATACGATTAATAAAACTAAGAGATTGATCACCGACAGGATATCCAACGATGGATTGTCGAACTGTTGTTATGACAACTTACGGAGAGTAAGCGACTGCTGTGATAAAATTCCGAAGGATCACTGACATAACATTCAAAGACGGATTGTTGGCAAAGAGTAGCGACCATCAACAATAAATTCTCACGAAAGATGACTAGATCTGGACTTGCCCATGTCGGGTGTCTGTTCGCGATGTTTGGGTCCCCCCTTGCCTTACAGACGAATGAATTATTGTACTGTATATTCATTGCTAACGACAATTGCCAGAAAAAAATTGACTGTTTAATAATGTCATTTCTTTAAAAAAAATGTAATAGTAATATTAAGCATAAAAACAGAGACGATTAGATACATGTCTTTGATGATGACAGTTGTATAGGTCTTTCGGTAATGTTTTATAAAAGTGGTTCAGAGTTACACCAACATAAAGTTCATTCCGAAAACCGTTGGTTAATGTGGGTACCAACGGTAATACGATTAATAAAACTAAGAGATTGATCACCGACAGGATATTCAACGATGGATTGTCGAACTGTTGTTATGACAACTTACGGAGAGTAAGCGACTCCTGTGATAAAATTCCGAAGGATCACTGACATAACATTCAAAGACGGATTGTTGGCAAAGAGTAGCGACCGTCAACAATAAATTCTCACGAAAGATGACAAGATCTGGACTTGCCCATGTCGGGTGTCTGTTCGCGATGTTTGGGTCCCCCCTAGCCTTACAGACGAATGAATTATTGTACTGTATATTCATTGCTAACGACAATTGCCAGAAAAAAATTGACTGTTTAATAATGTCATTTCTTTAAAAAAAATGTAATAGTAATATTAAGGCTAAAAACAGAGACGATTAGATACATGTCTTTGATGATGACAGTTGTATAGGTCTTTCGGTAATGTTTTATAAAAGTAGTTCAGAGTTACACCAACATAAAGTTCATTCCGAAAACCGTTGGTTAATGTGGGTACCAACGGTAATACGATTAATAAAACTAAGAGATTGATCACCGACAGGATATTCAACGATGGATTGTCGAACTGTTGTTATGACAACTTACGGAGAGTAAGCGACTGCTGTGATAAAATTCCGAAGGATCACTGACATAACATTCAAAGACGGATTGTTGGTAAAGAGTAGAGACCATCAACAATAAATTCTCACGAAAGATGACTAGATCTGGACTTGCCCATGTCGGGTGTCTGTTCGCGACGTTTGGTCCCCCCTAGCCTTACAGACGAATGAATTATTGTACTGTATATTCATTGCTAACGACAATTGCCAGAAAAAAATTGATTGTTTAATGATGACATTTCTTTAAAAAAAACGTAATAGTAATATTAAGGCTAAAAACAGAGACGATTAGAGACATGTCTTTGATGATGACAGTTCTATAGGTCTTTCGGTAATGTTTTATAAAAGTAGTTCAGAGTTACACCAACATAAAGTTCATTCCGAAAACCGTTGGTTAATGTGGGTACCAACGGTAATACGATTAATAAAACTTAGAGATTGATCACCGACAGGATATTCAACGATGGATTGTCGAACTGTTGTTATGACAACTTACGGAGAGTAAGCGACTGCTGTGATAAAATTCCGAAGGATCACTGACATAACATTCAAAGACGGATTGTTGGCAAAGAGTAGCGACCGTCAACAATAAATTCTCACGAAAGATGACTAGATCTGGACTTGCCCATGTCGGGTGTCTGTTCGCGATGTTTGGGTCCCCCCTAGCCTTACAGACGAATGAATTATTGTACTGTATATTCATTGCTAACGACAATTGCCAGAAAAAAATTGACTGTTTAATAATGTCATTTCTTTAAAAAAATGTAATAGTAATATTAAGGCTAAAAACAGAGACGATTAGATACATGTCTTTGATGATGACAGTTCTATAGGTCTTTCGGTAATGTTTTATAAAAGTAGTTCAGAGTTACACCAACATAAAGTTCATTCCGAAAACCGTTGGTTAATGTGGGTACCAACGGTAATACGATTAATAAAACTAAGAGATTGATCACCGACAGGATATTCAACGATGGATTGTCGAACTGTTGTTATGACAACTTACGGAGAGTAAGCGACTGCTGTGATAAAATTCCGAAGGATCACTGACATAACATTCAAAGACGGATTGTTGGCAAAGAGTAGCGACCGTCAACAATAAATTCTCACGAAATGTCGGGTGTCTGTTCGCGACGTTTGGTCCCCCCTAGCCTTACAGACGAATGAATTATTGTACTGTATATTCATTGCTAACGACAATTGCCGGAAAAAAATTGATTGTTTAATAATGTCATTTCTTTAAAAAAACGTAATAGTAATATTAAGGCTAAAAACAGAGACGATTACAGACATATCTTTGATGATGACAGTTCTATAGGTCTTTCGGTAATGTTTTATAAAAGTAGTTCAGAGTTACACCAACATAAAGTTCATTCCGAAAACCGTTGGTTAATGTGGGTACCAACAGTAATACGATCAATAAAACTAAGAGATTGATCACCGACAGGATATTCAACGATGGATTGTCGAACTGTTGTTATGACAACTTACGGAGAGTAAGCGACTGCTGTGATAAAATTCCAAAGGATCACTGACATAACATTCAAAGACGGATTGTTGGCAAAGAGTAACGACCGTCAACAATAAATTCTCACGAAAGATGACTAGATCTGGACTTGCCCATGTCGGGTGTCTGTTCGCGACGTTTGGTCCCCCGAGCCTTACAGACGAATGAGTTAATGTACTGTATATTCATTGCTAACGACAATTTCCAGAAAAAAATGATTGTTTAATAATGACATTTCTTTAAAAAAAACGTAATAGTAATATTAAGGCTAAAAACAGAGACGATTAGAGACATGTCTTTGATGATGACAGTTCTATAGGTCTTTCGGTAATGTTTTATAAAAGTAGTTCAGAGTTACACCAACATAAAGTTCATTCCGAAAACTGTTGGTTAATGTGGGTACCAACGGTAATACGATTAATAAAACTAAGAGATTGATCACCGACAGGATATTCAACGATGGATTGTCGAACTGTTGTTATGACAACTTACGGAGAGTAAGCGACTGCTGTGATAAAATTCCGAAGGATCACTGACATAACATTCAAAGACGGATTGTTGGCAAAGAGTAGCGACCGTCAACAATAAATTCTCACGAAAGATGACTAGATCTGGACTTGCCCATGTCGGGTGTCTGTTCGCGACGTTTGGTCCCCCCTAGCCTTACAGACGAATGAATTATTGTACTGTATATTCATTGCTAACGATAATTGCCAGAAAAAAATTGATTGTTTAATAATGACATTTCTTTAAAAAAACGTAATAGTAATATTAAGGCTAAAAATAGAGACGATTAGAGACATGTCTTTGATGATGACAGTTCTATAGGTCTTTCGGTAATGTTTTATAAAAGTAGTTCAGAGTTACACCAACATAAAGTTCATTCCGAAAACCGTTTGTTAATGTGGGTACCAACGGTAATACGATTAATAAAACTAAGAGATTGATCACCGACAGGATATTCAACGATAGATTGTCGAACTGTTGTTATGACAACTTACGGAGAGTAAGCGACTGCTGTGATAAAATTCCGAAGGATCACTGACATAACATTCAAAGACGGATTGTTGGCAAAGAGTAGCGACCGTCAACAATAAATTCTCACGAAAGATGACTAGATCTGGACTTGCCCATGTCGGGTGTCTGTTCGCGACGTTTGGTCTCCCCCCTAGCCTTACAGACGAATAAATTATTGTACTGTATATTCATTGTTAACGACAATTGCCAGAAAAAAATTGATTGTTTAATAATAAAATTTCTTTAAAAAAAACGTAATAGTAATATTAAGGCTAAAAACAGAGACGATTAGAGACATGTCTTTGATGATGACAGTTGTATAGGTCTTTCGGTAATGTTTTATAAAAGTAGTTCAGTGTTACACCAACATAAAGTTCATTCCGAAAACCGTTGGTTAATGTGGGCACCAACGGTAATACGATTAATAAAACTAAGAGATTGATCACCGACAGGATATTCAACGATGGATTGTCGAACTGTTGTTATGACAACTTACGGAGAGTAAGCGACTGCTGTGATAAAATTCCGAAGGATCACTGACATAACATTCAAAGACGGATTGTTGGCAAAGAGTAGCGACCGTCAACAATAAATTATCACGAAAGATGACTAGATCTGGACTTGCCCATGTCGGGTGTCTGTTCGCGACGTTTGGTCTCCCCCCTAGCCTTACAGACGAATGAATTATTGTACTGTATATTCATTGTTAACGACAATTGCCAAAAAAAAATTGATTGTTTAATAATAACATTTCTTTAAAAAAAACGTAATAGTAATATTAAGGCTAAAAACAGAGACGATTAGAGACATGTCTTTGATGATGACAGTTCTATAGGTCTTTCGGTAATGTTTTATAAAAGTAGTTCAGAGTTTCACCAACATAAAGTTCATTCCGAAAACCGTTGGTAAATGTGGGTACCAACGGTAATACGATCAATAAAACTAAGAGATTGATCACCGACAGGATATTCAACGATGGATTGTCGAACTGTTGTTATGACAACTTACGGAGAGTAAGCGACTGCTGTGATAAAATTCCGAAGGATCACTGACATAACATTCAAAGACGGATTGTTGGCAAAGAGTAGCGACCGTCAACAATAAATTCTCACGAAAGAAGACTAGATCTGGACTTGCCCATGTCGGGTGTCTGTTCGCGACGTTTGGTCCCTCCTAGCCTTGCAAACGAATGAATTATTGTACTGTATATTCATTGCTAACGACAATTGCCAGAAAAAAATGGATTGTTTAATAATGACATTTCTTTTAAAAAACGTAATAGTAATATTAAGGCTAAAAAAAGACGATTAGAGACATGTCTTTGATGATGACAGTTCTATAGGTCTTTCGGTAATGTTTTATAAAAGTAGTTCAGAGTTACACCAACATAAAGTTCATTCCGAAAACCGTGGGTTAATGTGGGTACCAACGGTAATACGATTAATAAAACTAAGAGATTGATCACCGACAGGATATTCAACGATGGATTGTCGAACTGTTGTTATGACAACTTACGGAGAGTTAGCGACTGCTGTGATAAAATTCCGAAGGATCACTGACATAACATTCAAAGACGGATTGTTGGCAAAGAGTAGCGACCGTCAACAATAAATTCTCACGAAATGTCGGGTGTCTGTTCGCGACGTTTGGTCCCCCCTAGCCTTACAGACGAATGAATTATTGTACTGTATATTCATTGCTAACGACAATTGCCAGAAAAAAAATTGATTGTTTAATAATAACATTTCTTTTAAAAAATGTAATAGTAATATTAAGGCTAAAAACAGAGACGATTAGAGACATGTCTTTGATGATGACAGTTGTATAGGTCTTTCGGTAATGTTTTATAAAAGTAGTTCATAGTTACACCAACATAAAGTTCATTCCGAAAACCGTTGGTTAATGTGGGTACCAACGGTAATACGATCAATAAAACTAAGAGATTGATCACCGACAGGATATTCAACGATGGATTGTCGAACTGTTGTTATGACAACTTACGGAGAGTAAGCGACTGCTGTGATAAAATTCCGAAGGATCACTGACATAACATTCAAAGACGGATTGTTGGCAAAGAGTAGCGACCGTCAACAATAAATTCTCACGAAAGATGACTAGATCTGGACTTGCCCATGTCGGGTGTCTGTGTAGGTCCCTTTTGTCGGATGACGAACCTCAAACCTTGTTATACTAACCCACTAGCGAGTGCGGAATCCAAGCTAGCGAGCAAACCGGGATAATGCAAGAACAAACACAAGAACACACAAGACTCAACGATTAACACCACTTGTATTAATGCGTAGAAAGTTTCCGGTTACAAGCGCAATGTTTACAATCTGTTTGCAAACTCTCAAAGTGTGTGTGTGTGTGTGTTTCGGACAGAATGCTCTCAACTCTCAAAGTTTCTGTCTGTGTACATTATCTGTCTTGTGTCACTTAAAGAACTCAACACACTGCATGGGTATTTATACCCAGCCCATGATGTGCAGTCCGAAGGATCCGATAGATGGTCCGAAGGATCATCTATCGAAGATAAGTCACTCGAAAGATCAGCAGGGACCTCGAAGGATGATCCTTCGAGGTCTAATAATCGAAGCATATCTTTCGATGAGATCGAAGGATCCACATCATCCTTCGATCTCTTATCCTTCGAGACAGTACATCTTTCAACTTTTACCAACTGTTGTCCAAGTCAAACCGGAGGATGGTTGACTTGGTCAACTTACAACACAAGAACAGGACATCGTTTATATACAGACCAAAATACAGACAAAGTACAGACACAAGTGCACCAACAAACTCCCCCTTGGCTGTAGCTTTGTCTTTATCTTCTATAGTTGTAGACTCGTCTCGAACTTCGACGGTCTTGGGTCTTCGAGTTCTCAAAACTCTGATGTCCTTTCAGGTCTTCATTGTCGGAGGATCTTCAAAGTCTTCACGTCTTGAAAGCAGAGAGTGTATCAACAAACTACCCGTATCATGTAGGAAGTGTGTTGACAAACTCCCCCTTAACATAAGCTCCCCCTTGAGTTATGCTCGTGAAAAGACTTTATCTTTATGAAGTGAGATCCTTCTGGTGTTGATGATGGCCAGCGGCAACTCGATCATCTTCATCTTTTGAGCGCCTTCTCGTCGTGTCTTCATTCCAATGCTTGTCATCGACCATGTTCTCCTAGCCTTTAGAATCTGCACATGCAAGAAATCTAAACGCGTAATGAGAACAACTGCTTGGAATATAGTTAGTATAACCAAGTGACACACGAATGACCATGTCACAATCAAACACCGTCCGACAGTTTGAAAGTTTTAAAAATTTATCAATTTTAAATTTTAACTTTCAAAATCTGCAAATTTTGACCGTTTATGAAGATTTAGTCAGTTCGGTTTTCAGTCAGGTTTCAGGTAACGAAGACTTGAGCTCCAACATCGTACGATCGAAAATAAGGCAGAAATAAAATCTTTTTGGCTTTTAAAAAGTTTATATTAAAACACGGATTTTAGGCGTGTTTTTGAAATTAAAAGACAACAATTTTAGAATCCTTTGAGTGTTATCAAACGACATCACCGCTAATGTCGTGCTGATATGCACCAAACGACGAAACTGTTTAAAAGGAAAAACAATAAAAGTTAAGCAGTAAATAACTATATACAGACATTCTTTTTGTGAGTTTCGAGGGTAAGACAATCATATCAGTGTACGGTCATGCCAAAACACTCTTGTTGTTCAGTTAGTTAACATTAAGATAAGCATCCTATAACAATTATCGGTATTGTTGTCCACTTAAGCTCAACTTATCAGATGTAATCATGTTTAGAGGATACGTTAATGTATGATTTATACTTACCGACCGGTGTTCATCCACATCACGACACATTCCCGTATCAAGGTATGCACGAGAGTTCATCTTACCGGTGAGTATACCGATTATCATCTGTTTGACCGTATAAATTGTGAGATACTCACTTATTTTGAATTGAAAACAAGTCCTATGTGATATAATCACTTATTGATGTCGAATGCAGTATGTATTATGTACACGTATGTATAGTATCATGGAAGATCTAGACCTGCGTCCCCGTTATTTTTCGGTAAAAGATACAACCATGATACACAGATGATAAGCAGCATAAAGACCGAATATCTCAGAACCTCGGCAATCTATCAAACGAAATTTCGGTACTAAGACCATATGCCAATGAATGGTTCCCACCTGGTCTTCAGTCGATTAAGATTTATATCACCCTGCACACTTTAAAATGATTGTGAGCCTACCGATACATCTTATATAGAGCTGCTTCTCGTTTTGCATTTAAGGTTTAAAGAGGTTTGGATAGACCACTGATGTACTATCATTTTCTCTTTTGCTCGCCAGGAAACTCATTTTTGATTTTTCTATTGTTTTTGTGTTTTTGAAATTTTTCGGTGTTTTTGGATTTACTCCCCCTAAATTCAATAAACTAAGATAAATTTAAAAACACACAAAGATATTTACAAAAATGATTTTCCGATGTTGGTTTACTCTTGCTTGACCTTAATGCCGTTTACCAAAATTAAGTTTTATCAGAAAAGATTTAACAGATTTTGGAAACGTGAGTTGGCATGTCGGTAAGCGGTGCGGACCATGACAACATTGATGAGTTTCACATTGAAACAATCACGTGTGAGGTGATATCCGAGATCAATGTGTCACGTCAAAGAGTGCTGTTCGAGATAATAATAATTCACAAAGTAGCTTAAATATCGACAAGTATAGGAGAGATTAAGAATTTAAAGGCGTATCCTGCAACTGTTCCGTGCATTGCAAGGAATCTAAGCACTCTCCCAACTGGATATCCACCCGGTGTGGACTTCAAAGTCGAATTTGCAACTACTGAAAAATCTCTTGACAGCAACAAGCTCATAAACCTCCGGGTCCGGCTGGTCTTCCACATTTCACCAGCGAAGGTCTTTGACTTTCTCTATCAGAAATGGTGTGCGGATGTTCAATCCACGCCAAGGCATCGACACACATTTCACTTCATTCGTTCCTGTGGACCCGATCAAAAACCATAATGACCAAATTTTGACACGTTCTTCATTTGGTCGAATTTTGCAACTTCATTCAGCCACATTTTCTTTTTCTTTCCTCTCTCTCCATCAAAGGCAACAATTTCTTCTGTCGCCTATCTTGTGCAAGGACATTCCACTATCAACAATCCTAAGACTATCAATAGTTCCTCCTGGAACTTCCTGCACACTCACTCAGAGATTAGTTGGAGAGTGGGACCCAAGCCTTCACAGACTTGGGTCGTCCGTCATCATCGAGAATTGTAACATCCATTTCCCGATGATTCGGAATTGATGTAGCTCCCCCTGAAACAGTTACCGGTTTTGGTATCCAAATCTCTTTCTGTTTTTCATGTTTAACATCCGATTTAACAGATTTTGTTTGAATAATCTCCGGTATTAAAAGCTTTTCAACTTCTTTTCTTTGTTTCTTTTTCTGTTTCTTTGCGCGTTGTTTAACAAGACGAGGGTCCTGTTTTGGTGAAACAGATCTTTTATGGTAATTGTTACCATGGGGGGCATCAATTTTTGTCTTTCTCTTGGTGAGATATGGACAATTCTTAATGATGTGCCCATACTCACAGCATTCAAAGCATGATCTCCGCTCAACAAACCTCGGAGTATCATAACTGTAATAGCTGGATGACGAACTTCGTGATCTAGAGGTACTTGGTCCTACATCACAACCGTTTGTTTGTTGTGTATAGTTATTTTGACTGTTTCTTTTCAAAATTTTACTTTGTTTAACAGAATCCTTTTTGGATTTGTTTTTGAAAGTATCAATTTTATCAGTCCCTCTTGATTTCACCAGGTTTATCTTCCGATTTTCGCCCTGTTTGCCTTTTCTATTCTCTTGGGCGGCATGATTTTGTTCACGGGGATCATCAATCTTTGCTTTCAACTTATGAAGATATGGACAATTTCGAATTATGTGTCCAAGTGTACCACATTCAAAACAATATCTTCGTTCAACAATCCCCGAAGCATCATGCGTTCGTCTTACCGATGATGATGAACTTTGTGATCCCGAGGTACTAGGTTTTGAACAGTTTGGATCATTTCTTTTCAACACTGTTGCTTGTTTAACAAAATCTAAGTTAGATTTGTTCTCAAAAGTTTCGATTTTGTCCGTTCCCTTAGATTTCACAAAGTTCACATTCTTGTTTTTCTTTTGGGTCTGTTGCTTCTGACCCTGAGTCGGTGTTTTTCCTTTAGGTTTGGCATGATTTTGCTGTTTTTGTACTGTTGGTAATTTCTTATTCCCAAATTGTTTTCGAATTTCGGCCTTTGGAATAGGAGGACACTGTGTAACTGTAACACGTGGTCCTGTCTTTCCTAAAAACTTACTTGTCGAATCTTCAAAGACTTTACTTATCAAAGATTGATTAACATTTTTAATAGGAAAATCTTTGTCAGAGTAGATTTTATCATCACCAACGAGAGTGTACAGCAAGTTCACACCCTCCGACTCTTTTGCAGACGAGGACTCGATTGCAACAGTCTTAGCGGGTTTTGCAGGAGGATCACATAGAATGTAATTCTCGAGAGGTATGTCCCCATCTTTGACTTCCGCATCAGACTTTGCTGGGATGGTATCATCAGATTCATCATCAGAAGAATCAGCATCCTCAATGATGACTGGAGGATCCTGATTCAGTTCAGCAGAAGACACACATGCATCTGCTGAAGTATCTGAGTCTGGTGATACATCTTTCTTGTATCCGAGTCCTGCTGCAAACTCCTTTACATCTAGAGGAACAGATGGTTCAAAGAACACTCTATCCTCCTCGTCAGGCATCGCATCATAATTGTGTCTCACAGGTGGTGGACATTTCTTATATCCTATGCATGTGACATCCCGTTTTTCTTTCTGAACGTCAATGATGTGATCCAACACATAGCTAGAACTCAAATAGCTATCTAGCTTGAGTTGGATTGCCTCACTTTCCGTTTTTACACAGACCATTTCTTTTTGCATTGTCTCAAGACGTGAGATATACAAATTAATTTCCGTTTGTTTTCTGGAAACCATTTTAGTCAATTCAGTTTTATCTTTCTTTAACGTCTCAATCATTGACTTAAATTCTTTTTCATGGTTTTCATAAAACATATTGGCTTCTGTGCATTTTGAAAGATCCACGGTCAACTTCTGGTTGTGGATAAATGTCACATCATATTTTTCTTGCAAAGCGTCATGCTTACTTTGCAATTCACACCACTTGGCATTCAATGAAACATGTTTGTCTTGCAAGTCAAACAAACTAGCTTGTAAAGCATCATGTTTGTCTTGCAACTCAGACATGTTTGCCTTTAATCTAGCACAATCATCACAATCTACAGCAGTTGGTTCATCAACACATACCTGACTGGAATTACTCTCAGGTGTTGGCCTTTCTGCATCAGAATCAACAATCTCCCTTGATGATTCACGTTCAGATCCATCCTCACTTGAACTTGAAGTTGTATCACCCTCAACTGAAGTTGAAACATCTTCATCTGAACTTCTAACATGTTCAGAACTGTTATCATTCCCCGAGGATCCACCATTGCTGACATCTTTGACAATTTCAGCATACAACGCCGTTTTTGTCTGACTACTGTTCTTGGGATTAAGAAATGACGATTCTACAGTAGAATAATGGTGTTGTACGGCAACTGGGGGTAATGGATTTCCATACATGTCTGTGGTTGGAGCTGGCTTTACAGGAACTTGTATTGGATTGCCAAAACAATCTGTTGTTGTTATCGTTTCACTTTGCCTTTGATTGGTAACTGATGCCCACATTTCTGCAGTAATTCGAGGTGGTGTGGGAGATTCGGCCCATAATGGAGATGACCTTGTATTCGTGTATTTTCCATCGTCTGGAGCCGGTGTACCCCACCATGAGGGAGTGACACCTGAACTTGTATATTCACCATTATCTGGAGCAGGAGTTCCCCACCAACTCGGATTCATCTTTGACAAGAAAAATAAATTCTATGTCAAAGTCACGAAGGATGATTGCCACCCGAAAGATCACACAGCCGAAGGATCCTGGTCGAAAGATCTGAGATCACAGAAACTTGTTAACAATAAACTGACCACAATCGAAAGATCAACTATTGTTCGAAGGATCAACAGTTCTCGAAAGATTACTGTTGAATCTCGAACAATAATTTCGAAAGATTCAAGAACTCGAAGGATTCCCTTTTGAAAGATCCTTATCTTTCGAGTTAAATCCTTATCTTTCGGACACTGTCTTTCGAATAGATTCCTTGGTCGAAAGATATGTTTCGGACTTCGAAGGATGTGTCGAAAGATGATGATCTATCGTGCCTTCCTTGATCGAAAGATGATCTTTCGATGTCGAAGGATATCTTTCGAAGTCGAAGGATATCTTTCGAATGTGCACTGACACACTGACACAGATGTGACAGGTTGGTGAAAAGGTGATGGGTTGGTAAGTCAACTTTCGGCAAAAGGGTATGGCAGGCTGACAACTTTCCCACCAACTTTGAAAAGATTGCCCAAAAAGGATAACCTTATCCTAGAACCAGTCACCGGAAGTTTAACCGGAATAATCGCCGGAAAACACAAAGTCACCTAAAAACAAGTTTTAAGTTACCCAACCCACTTATGAACACTCCCGGTAAGTTTAAAACACGTTTTCCAGTTTAAAAGTGTAGAAAAACCAACAAAAACGGGTGTTAAACCAAGTGTTCAAACACACACCAAGAACTTGAAAAACCCGGTTTTAAACAAGGTAAAGAGCCAAGCTCTGATACCACTTGTAGGTCCCTTTTGTCGGATGACGAACCTCAAACCTTGTTATACTAACCCACTAGCGAGTGCGGAATCCAAGCTAGCGAGCAAACCGGGATAATGCAAGAACAAACACAAGAACACACAAGACTCAACGATTAACACCACTTGTATTAATGCGTAGAAAGTTTCCGGTTACAAGCGCAATGTTTACAATCTGTTTGCAAACTCTCAAAGTGTGTGTGTGTGTGTTTCGGACAGAATGCTCTCAACTCTCAAAGTTTCTGTCTGTGTACATTATCTGTCTTGTGTCACTTAAAGAACTCAACACACTGCATGGGTATTTATACCCAGCCCATGATGTGCAGTCCGAAGGATCCGATAGATGGTCCGAAGGATCATCTATCGAAGATAAGTCACTCGAAAGATCAGCAGGGACCTCGAAGACCAAGTATTCGAAAGATCATCAAGGACCTCGAAAGATTACCTTTCGAGGTCTATGATTCGAACCATATCTTTCGATGAGGTCGAAGGATCCACATTATCCTTCGACCTCTTATCCTTCGACACAGTACATCTTTCAACTGTTGACTAAGTCAAACCAGGAGGACGGTTGACTTTGTCAACTTACAGGACTGACAAGGACATCGTTTACATACAGACCGAATACAGACAAAGTACAGACACAAGTGCACCAACAGTCTGTTCGCGACGTTTGGTCCCCCAGCCTTACAGCCTTACAGACGAATGAATTATTGTACTGTATATTCATTGCTAACGACAATTGCCAGAAAAAAAATTGATTGTTTAATAATGATATTTCTTTAAAAAAAACGTAATAGTAATATTAAGGCTAAAAACAGAGACGATTAGAGACATGTCTTTGATGATGACAGTTCTATAAGTCTTTCGGTAATGTTTTATAAAAGTAGTTCAGAGTTACACCAACATAAGTTCATTCCGAAAACCGTTGGTTAATGTGGGTACCAACGGTAATACGATCAATTAAACTAAGAGATTGATCACCGACAGGATATTCAACGATGGATTGTCGAACTGTTGTTATGACAATTTACGGAGAGTAAGCGACTGTTGTGATAAAATTCCGAAGGATCACTGACATAACATTCAAAGACGGATTGTTGGCAAGGAGTAGCGACCGTCAACAATAAATTCTCACGAAAGATGACTAGATCTGAACTTGCCCATGTCGGGTGTCTGTTCACGACGTTTGGTCCCCCCCCCCCCCCGCCCTCCCTAGAGGTTTGATCCGTCAATAATCGGCAACAAATTACAAACGATTTTTAAATTTCACTTTTTTCGGTTAATTTGATAACGCCGCTCAGTGATACTCATTTATGTAGTAGTACAATATACGTCACATCCAAAGATTAACTTGATATTAAAATAAACTATAAAACTATAGGTAATAAATCAAATTTTCAACCACAACTAATATTCAACACAATTGAACTTCTTATCTTGAAACATGACAAGTCCAAGCAGAAGCAGTGTACAAAGCAGTCTCTTTCCACCCTAACCTAAGTGTCCCATCTTCTTGGACCAGATTATAACCATGTGTTGGTGGAAACATGTTAAGAATTAACTGAGCTTGTGCTAACGAGTTACTACTCATTGGCACTTGCAAGAATCCATTTCTTCCTAGTTCACTTCTCCAAACCCTAAATTTATCATCACCACTCCTCCCAGGCCCTCCAACAGCAAGTATGTTGTTGATCTCTCTATGGATCAACGAGTGTTCGACACGATGGCGGTTGTTGTCGTCTATAGGGAGGAATGCCCCAAGAGAATCAAATATCGCGGAATAGTAATGGAGAGAACTAACAAATCGGTCCAAGAATAAGCCTCCATGCGATATGTCTTGTTCGACTAGAGTGATGATTCGAGGGTTAAGTTCTTGGAGGAGTCTCATGGTCTTCCAGTCGGTCCCCGTGGCATCATAAAGCGAATGCTGAAGCCAATGTATCCCTATTGCGTCCCCTCTTCGGATTTGTAGCACAGAGAGATCAACCACCTCCCCAATCTTTTTCGCCACCGGATGGAACTCAAATGACATCCCGAGGCGTTTTGCAAAGTTGGAAAGTTGTTTTCCTGTCTCTACTAGAAGTTCCATAGAGGTGCCCATGCCAGTCATCCTGACATAGGGTGGGCCCTCTATTCGTGTGGCCAGTATGTGAAACAATGCTGGCCATTGCAAACCCTGCATGATGTCAAGGTCCAGTATATGGACCCTGTCTCGACGCTGAAAAGCCTCGAGAATGGCTTGGTTAGAGGTGAAGTGAGCAAACTTGACAAATGGAGATATGTTGTTAAAGACTTGAAGCCCACCATGAATAAGCTTGTGATTAGTCAAAGGTGAGCAAAACCCTAGCCATGAGTTCATAACCCTACTAGCCATAGCTTTTGCAAAGTAAGCAACAACTCTTTCACCACAAGATGGAGAATAAGGAGAAGCCATTTGGGTTAACTCAAGAACCATCCTATGAGCCTCACCCAAATTATCAACAGAAATAGCTACCGCACACTCGAATAGAACCGCGATCAAACTCAACCCTTTATTACCTTGATCACCAAATCGAACCTCGTCCGACCAATCCCCCCTCGCCATCTTCCGCGGTCTTGTTTCGCACATCCGTGGTGAAACATCAGCATAAGTTGGCATGTTTGCATCGGTTTGGAAACTCTCTTCAGGGGTGGATTCAGGCAAGTCTTCAATGAGGGTCTTGGTGACATGTTCAACCCATTCAGAGAGTTCATTTGGTCTCTCTAAGTTCACAGCAGGCTTCGAACCATAAGCACTAAAACCACTAGCAGAACTGGAAGTGGTTGGTGTTGTAGTTGTAGTAACATAAGCACCAAGAGTATTGTTGTAGTTCCATTGTTCATGGGGCTGGATCAAGTCAAGAGCACCTTGACCAACCTCAAAGCCTGCTCTCATTTTGCTTACAAGAATATTAAAGAGGAAATATGAGAGAGAGAGAGAGTAATTAAGGGTTTGAAGAGAGGTTTATAGGGTTGCAGACCAAATAAGAGTGTGTGTATGTGTGTATATATATGTAACATATATATTATATATAAAGAATGGAAGAAGTAATTAGAAATGAAATGGTCGTTAGTGAAGCATTAGTTTAATAAGGGATGGAAGTAAATAAAGAGCAGCCATGGCCGGCAAAGTTTAGAGTTGAGACAAGTAGAAGAAGATAAGTTGCTAATGGACAAACACTCCACGTTGGTTTTGGTAGTGATTTATTAATTTTTTATAACTTTATTTAATTATGATAATGATTTTATTAATTCATAATTATATAAATGTTAACAACCCAATTCTTGAACTTAGACCTATTCGTTTGATTTTGTCATCATTTTCAATATGTTGTTGACTACCAAAAGCTCCGCTTCTTACTTGTGGTTTTTACTTTTTAGGGTCTTGCCAAAAAGAAGTTTATTTGTCAATATGAGTATTTGATGCGTCGAAAAACAAGTAAAAAAGTAAAACGTTATTGTTCAAACACAAGAACCCTAAGAGAGTCCATTTGATGTGGAGGAGACTAGGGGTAATCTACAGGTTGTAAATAAACCAAATGTTCAGCGAACAGTTCGTAAACGGTTTGCCGGGAAGTTCTTTGTGTTCGTTCGTTTATTAAACAAACAAACGCGAACAAGAAATTCCGTTCGTTTAGTTAAACGAACGAACATAAACAGAGATCACGTTCGTTCATTTATGTTCGTGAACAGTCGATAACGTCACGTTCGTTTGTGTTCGACAGTTCATTAGTGTTTTTAGTTTTTATAATTTATTTATATACTTCAAAATTCTGACAAATAAAATACTTAGTAAGTGCCGGTGTATTATATATTTTGTTCATGAATGCTTGTTTGTGTTCCGTTCGTTTCCATTTGTTTTCATAAACAATAGTTTGTACCCAGTTGTGTGTATCAACGTTTGTTTTCGTTCGTTGCCTATAATTAACAAACAAACACGAACAAGTTTATTTTCTTAACAAACGTACACAAACATAAAATCTTGTTCGGTAAGTGTTTATAAACAATTCGTGAACACATATATTTCGTAACAAACGAACACGGACAAGGTCTTGTTCGTGTTCGTTCGGTTCGTTTGCAACCCTAGTAATCTATGTCTATGAGAGGCTGAGGAAAGAAAGAGCCATGTACATGGGAAGAGAAGATAGACCAGGCGATGTAAAAGGTGATCAAAGCGCATGTCCCTCACTGTGAAAGAGATGATCTTACTTGTATGAATATAAGCAAAGTTAGTAACAAACCAAGAAAATATTATATATGGTCGGCTAAATTTGTTACGAGACATGTTTGGATACGAGACATAGTTTTAAAACATCAGAAATTTACAATTTTTTGTCAACTTAATTTGTCGAAAATCTCAGTTTCAGTTCATAAACTATTTTTACGGCCACTTTACCTCAGGTAATTTAATATGCAAAAGGTACAAGTTTTAAATACAAGAAGTATATACAATAATAAAAAATAAATCCTCTGTAACCACCATCGCAAACCGATACTGCTTTAACCCGTGAGTCCATGACCATACATATTTAACCTATCTTCTTCACATCGACACATATATAGTAAATGAACATACTGGTGGAAGACTTATTTCATGTTTGAAATTTTGTGAAAATAACATTTTTCACAAATATATATTAGAAACTGAGGTTAATATAAATATTTCTTTAGTGGAAGCTTCAAATGAAAATGAAAAGAATTTTTTTGTAAGAAAAAAAAAGAAGTTTCAACCAATAAAAATGCTTCATTTTACTTCATTTAATATTTGCGTTTAATTTTAATATAAGGGTATATTGGTAAACTTACATAAATCATTAATTTGTATTCTTCCCCTTTAATAACTAACTAAATTAAATTTGTAACTCCTTTTCAAAATATATATTTTTTTCAAATTAAAAATACAACTTAATTTAAAGTGTAGAATAAATTACTAATTGTGTAGGATAAATTACGAGTTGTGCAGGATATATTTCAAGGTGTGTAGGATAAATTTTGGCTGTGTAGGATAAAATTCTATAATGTGTATGGTATATGTAGAAAAATTTTGATATGTGTAGGTTTTGTAGATTATATGTAGAATAATTAATAATTAGTTGACTAATTAATTAAAGAGAGAAAAATTAATGATATAAGTTATAAATGAAATAGTATTTTACTAATATGCTCTTTCTTCTTTTTCTTCTCACATTAAATTTCTTCTCAAATGAACTTTCCCCTATTTCTTTATTGGTTTATCTATATATATTAATAAAGGAGATGATTTGGGCTATTTGTCTTTGTATGGTGAAGCCAATTTGATGATGTGGCAATCATTGGTTTAGTGGACTTTGATTTTGGGAGGGAATCCATCTCAATTCTCAATACACAAACCAAAATTCTAAAAACACAAACCAAAAAAGAAGTGAACGCGGGATCCGACAATTTTCGGGTCGGATGTATGGGGTTTCCAAACCCGTGTATATAAGGCATCTAAAAAACCTAAACTTCTCTACATCCACATTCTTCTCCTTCGCCGCATCATACTTGAAACCCTAGATTCACATCTCAGCTACGCTATTCCAGATCATATTGCCTCTTCTGCAATTTCTCTCACATCTCAGTTCTTCCAGGTATGTTGATTTTGTATTTGATATGGATTTATACCTTTCTTCTTGCTCTCAAACACTATTGTATCTTCCCCATTCACGTTTCCTAAATTTGAGTTTTTTTTTTTTTTTTTTTTTTTTTTTTTTTTTTGCAATCAAACACTAATTTCTAATCACCAAACCCTAATCCCGCTACGTAGTTCTCCCTCAACCTCAGTTCCACCATTCAGAGATTTCACTTTGGATCTTGATGATTAGGTAATGAATGTGAGCGATTTCACTTTGAATCTTGATGTTTTGTATCAGAATTCCTATATTTTATAATGTGTTTTTCTTTCTTCAAAGTTCAAAAGGTAGATTGTATGAGGATATGAACACTTCTCTCGCCATTGAAGAATATATAAACGGTACAGTTGTTTGTAAATTCTTTTGGATATGAATTATTTCTGTACATTGGTTATTGTATGTATACAAGTAATAGGTTTGATATCCAGTATTTTGTTTACAATCTAAAAGTTTTAAGACGCACACCAAGTGCTTGATGAAATGCTACAACAAAAGTGATTTCTATTTCACATGTTACTAATTGGGTTCTTAGTGTTCCTTGCTCTTTGATTACAAATTTATTTTAGATGTAATTTAATTTTTCTATAATAGTCTATACATTATAATAGTTATACATATAAGTTGCTTTCTAATTGTTGATGTCAACTTTGTTCCAAAACAGTTATGGAATATGTCGCTGGAGGAGAGCTATTTGACAAGTTTGTAGCGCAACGCTTCAGTGACGATGAGGTTCTACTACCACGTATACCAAAGGATTTATTTGTTTTAGATGATACATGTAAATCATTCTGGCTTCAACTTATGTGTCGCTTACCCAACTTTACTAAAAAAACTTTTTGTAGAGATATAATGACTTTACTTATGTGAAAAGATACATTAACTGAAGAGGAAGCTTGGTTTTATGTCGGAGAAACTGTTTTGGCAATCGAATCCATTCACAAACATAACTATATTCAGAGGTTATAACAATTTTCCTTAATTCACTTCATACAAACACGTGGCGGGTTTTTTTTTTATTAGAAATGTAATGTTTTTTAACTGTGACACGGATATTAAACTTGATAACTTGCTGCTTGATAAATTCGGCCACATGAAACTATCAGATTTTGGATTATGTAAACCGTTAGACTGCACTAATCTTCAGGAAAATGATTTCACTGCTGCAAAGAACTTAAGTGGGGCTCTTCAAAGTGACGGACGCCCTGCTGTACCGAGACGCACTCAACAGGAGCAACTGCAACATTGGCAGAGAAATAGGAGGATGCTGGTATGTTATTTTTGTTTAGAGTAAAATGCGATTTTTGTCGCTGAGGTTTGGCCAGTTTTGCGACTTTTGTCCAAAGGTTTGTTTTTCCGCATCTAGATCCAAAAGTTTTGATGAATAGTAGGACCCGATGTTAACATGTGTGTGTAGGCAATTGATGAATATTGAATGTATATGTTACAAATAAAGATATGTATGTTGTGTTGATGTAGATTGGAGCTCATCAATTCAAGGTTAGTAATGGGGATTGCATATTCACAAAAGTTAAAGTTCTATGAAGTGAATGATAAGGTTAGCTTAGCTTGAATTTACTCTAGAATATGGTTATGTTTACTATTTCATTAGCAGATATAAGCACACATGTCTTGTATTGAGAAAGCATGTAAATTTGCTCTTTTTAGTTTAAACAAGAGGCGATTAGAGTATGAACACGTTAGGTGTTTTTCTTGATGGTGTTGTAGAAGAGCAAGTAAGAATAATTTGAACATACGCTTTCATCGCTTATAATAATTATATAAACCTGAAGCTTTATAATAATAAAATCACTTCTTATTTGTATGAGTATATAAGCAATAAGAATCACTTAAAAATAAATGGGATTGATGCATTCTTTCAGATCATTAAATTGTATTTAGTTTTTAATTTGATGAATTGCAATGATGCTATTACCCCACATTGAATGAAGTTTATCTTTATTGGGTGGAATCATAATTTGTGTAGTTCCGTAGAAGTTTTAGGCTCTTATAAATAGTTTATTTTTTCTAATGAAAATGAGTTTGACATTCTTTTCTTCTTCTTTGCAGGCCTTAGATGCAAAATTAATTATCTTTAAGAAAAAGAGAAGAAAGAATTATTGATGAATAAAATGTCATAGACAGGTAAAGATAGATGTTTGCTATTTCAACCCATTTAATTATAAATTGGTTGATATGGGTTAATTGGGTTGATCTGGGTTATGTTCTATTTTAATGGGTCAAATTGTTAAAATAATGCTAAAAATATGAATTGAAAACTGTCTACAGATTGTTTTTGCTAATCACTTTCTCCACAACTTAATATTGTTTTTGCTAATCACTTTCTCCACAACTTAATTATTATAATAACACTATAGTGTGTGCTGTCATGTTTGAAATGTTAATTGCATACATTATAACATTGATTAATCAATTTTAATTTGTATCAATGCGTTTCGCAGAGGTGAGTTTACTCACCATGTTAAATCCGTGTCAATGTCTAATTTTACTTCACAAGAAGTTGAAGCCCTTAAAGAAGGCAGTAATCAGGTACAGATATCATCTAATATTATTTTCTGTCGGGGGAATTTGTTTATTTACTCACACGATATTTACAATTTACTTCTTCAGCGTGCAATGGAAACATTTATAAGAGATTGGGACCCACGAGAACATAGACTTCTACATAACAGGTGATGCACTTTTATACTTTTACGTTTTTACATTTAGTGTTTGAGTAGAAAGAATGTTAATTTAGTTTTTTATGCATGCTCGCTATTACAGCAATGTGGAGAAAGTTTGAGATTTTATAAAGAGTGTCTACGTGGATAAGAAGTTTTTCACTTCAAAGGCGTCCGGAAAACCTCCTAGAGATGCAATGGATGGTTCGGTTCTATATTGGATGTGATGGAAGTTGTTTTGAAGGTAGTTTATTCCTACTTCGTATATTGTGTTTGAATATATGTTGTAGTAGTTGGTTGTGAAAGATATTGGAGAGACTTTTTATGGTGTGGTAAATTGGAGAGACTTTTTGTTGCTGTTAATAGTATATGTTGCACAATAAAAGAACTTTATTTTGTTTATTATGGAATGACAGGCATTTGCACCAAGGAGGTACTATGAAATCGACCTCCATTAACGGCGTGAAGATGTATACAGTTGCAGGATAACATCGCTCGCTGGCCACTTGGCTACCGCCGAAGAAGCTTAGAGCTCTTCGCAAAGACAAAAGTATGGATTTTGCTTATTGTTTTTAGTTTCGTTAATAAACTTGATTGTGAATTTGATCTGTTAGATGTAGTATTTTTTTTTCATTAGCTATACAAGAATTGTTGTATTCTTTATTTAATGGTGTTATTTCTATGAAAAGATTACACGGAAAGGGTGGATTTGATCCAAGATTTAAGATTTGTCAACGTTCTAAAGCCATTGGTACATAATTGCACGCCAATTACTCGACAAAATGTCTCAATGAAGTGCTGCCATAAAAATTGAAGTCATAACGATGTCCAGCAGAGTTCCAGCAATAAGCAACTAACACACTTCTACTACAAATTGCACCACCAATATGTAAGTTTAAGTGCACAAGAATTGTTAATTTGCAAAAAAAAAAAAAAAAGAAAAAAAAAGAAACCATTTAAATAGTTTATACTCTATTACAAGAATCGACATTTTGTCAAAAATCCAATTTATGGAGTGGATTTGGTCCACCAGGCACAAGTTGCTCTTATTCGTTCACTTGATTTAGTTGTCTAACCTTCATAGCTGCATTGCCTTATTATTACTATCGTATTGTTTTTATATGAATTAAATATTTAAATTTCCTTACTTGTGTTAAATATATTTACTAATTTTTCTGTTGCTTTATTAATAATAATTTTTTAGTAAAAGTAAATTATAAATGTGCATCATAACCCGTCAATAAGTTTATAGTTTGTAAATAAAATCATGGGACCGCCATTGGTACGGCATGGTAGCATACTATCGACACCAAAGTTGATTTTATGTAGTTAAACGCTTATCATTTGGTTGGCTCTTTTTGTAGAATGGACTCGATTTACTAAGGGAAAGATTTTGGCAAATCGAAGGATATGATCTTCAAAAGGACTCGGGTATTTTTAAATTGTATTTTCACTTTGTCACTAATTTGGGTCACTTGTCACTGAGAGCTGCTTGATAAAGATGAGAATCTATATCTCTAATAAGATTTTTATTTTATTTTTAAATTTTTAGGAAACTAACTAATTTTAAGAACACTAATCATGGATTCTTCTGAAGATCGTTGCGACCAAGGTGATTTCGAATTTGCGTTTAACAATAACAACTTCTCTGATCGTGTTCTTTGCATCTATATCTTTGATGAGTCTACACAGTCCCCATTAGGTACCAATATACCTACTATTATCACTTATTTTCTGTTTTTTTTTTTAATTTTATCATCATAAGCATAAATTGGGACACTGATTTTTTACACCAAAAGCTCTAGAAATCACATGCTAGCAAAGCCTCACCTATATTTGTTTAATGAAAAACCGTAACTTAGTTCATTATGGGGCAAGGCCGGCTGTTTCAGCTACGGGTGAGCATATCGGTTACGGTTCGGTTAACGGGATAATCCATAACCATAACCGATAGGTCGGTTATGGGATAATTCGTAACGGTAACCGTAACCGTAACCGATCATTGGTTTCGGTTAAGTTCGGTTAATCCTCGGTTATGATTAAGTTTCGGATATTGTTCGGGTAACGCATTATTAAAAAAAGTGTGGCATATTGCAATTTTGCTGTATTATTTAAAATAGATCGGTTGTTGGTCGGGTTAACGCATTATTCATTATTGAGTTTCAGGTGTTTTCGGAAGCTTCAAATGAAGAAAAGTAAGCTGCAAGTGCATCTGAAGCTGCAAATGAAGAAGGGGTGATGGAAACGAGAGAATAGATATCTATCTATAAATGAAGAAGATGAAACACAATCGGTTCGGTTTGGTTCGGTTCGGTTATGTTCGGTTATGAAGATCATCTTATACATAACTAACCATAACCGAATGGTTCGGTTATGAGATCTCCATAACCATAAAATGTTGCAAGTAAGACAACAAATGTGGTGTACAAGGAGATTTTTAGTGAAATTTGAAATTTATTTTGTACTTTTTAAACTATCCTATATATTTTTAACTATATTTATTAAATATAGAATTAATTTTCTATCTTCTTTTTTTTTTAATTTTTTTATTTTTTGAATTTTTTTTATTTTTTTTCATTTTTAGTGTTTTTTATTATATTTTTTTTTAATATGGATCGACCCGGATAGTGATCCATCCATTTAAAATTATTTGGATATTGATCGGATCAAATGTAGTCTACAAGGAAGTTTTTTACGGCATTTGAATAGCTTTCTGTTTTTTTTTCTTCCAATGTATGTATTTGTACAAAATATTTCATTTCAAAGTAAATAATATGGTTTTGGTTGAAACCCGCGTATTAAGCGGGCATTCCTAAAATTACAAAAGTGAGGTGTGGCGTGGAGTTTTTGAATGGTTTAGTGTTAGAAGAAAAAGTAAGTTTGTAATGGTTAAAGTTTGGAATGATGTGGCAAGTGATGTGACGGGTTTGGATTTTGGGCTTTAACCAGCGTTTTGCATGCTCTTAGTATGAAGACTGATTATGATTAGATGCTTTTAGTATGATAACTGATATCTGAATCACCTTATGTCAAGAGAAGAGATGCTTCCAACAACTCATAAAATTTTGAAAAAAGTAGAATTGCATCTGTCTTTAAATTTAATTGTCCAACTAATCTACATTTGAAAATTATTTTTAATTTTGAAGACGTTAACATTTAATTAATATACCTTATTAGTCACGCATTATTCATTATTTAAAATATATATAAAATTGTGTTTAAGAAAATTTAAATATATGGTTGGACACGGGATCCGGCATATATTGGGTCGGACTTTTTTGGTCTCACATAATAACCCATTAACAATATGGGTATTATATAAGGTTTCATAACCTCATTTCTCTAAACCCTAGGTATCAGCCACCATGTTCCTCCTCCTCCTTCTTCCTTACGATTCCTTTCAAAATGTTCCTCCTTCTTCTTCATTGTTGTTCTACGATTCAAACTCTACAATCGATCGTTATGTATTAATCATTTTGATATCTGTTATTTTGATTGTTAATTTCATCCATCTTTGTTGGTTTATCCCGTCTTTATTATTAATGTTGTTTATATGGTTTTTTTCACATATAATCGGCGATTCCTTTATTGTTACGATTCCAAGTGTAAATCAGGTTAGTATTATTTGTTATTCCAATTGTTATTATGTTATATATTTGATCGTTCTTTCCCATTTGTAACGTGAATGTTTATATAATTTTTTCACATGTAATCAGCGGCGATTGTTTCCGGTTCTTATTCCATAAGTAAATCATTTCAGTATTATTTGTGATTCCGATTGTTAATTTTGTATATCTTTCATTCTTATGTGGCTAGATTTATATGTCATGCCAATTTTTTGGGGAAAAGTAATCGAAACCTTGCTGAGTGCGACATTTATCATCAGGTTAGAAATAAAAAAATAGTATCTTTGCATTATAGTTTCCCTTTAATTTCTTTGTTGATTATATGTGGTTTAAGATTCAAACTTAATCACCATCGTTGTTTCTTTGTTTTTTTGACCTCCATCTGCTACTGATATGTTTTTTAATTGAAATAGGTATGAAACCTCTATTTATTTATGGCTGACCTCCATATCTCTTTACCTATTGACTTGGATCTGCATATTCAATCAAGAATCTTTAAAAACATCTAAGGTAAAACTACATGATGATGGTTAAATATTGTTTGTTTATGTTGTTCGATCTTCAATTTATTCAAGAAAAGTTAAGCTTTTGATGTTGAAAACCGTTTCGGCAGTTGGTAATGTTTGTTGTTGTTCTTATTTTTTGTAGATCATTAGACATATAGAGAAGGTATGTAAACAATATTAGATTGTTATGTGTTTTAAGTATTTTAACTCAATTTTGAAGAATTTTCATGTATTTTTTGTTTTGTTGTTTATGATTTACATTATCTGATTTGAATGTTATGAGGGGATTATTTTTTGTGGATGTCTTTATTGAGTGATGTTGTTATTGATTCTTTTGTTTAGGTTTAAATTTTTTCATGAATAAACCTAAATGTTATGCCACTGCCAGACTATCAATCTTCGTCGAACATGTTACAGGTAACTTTCTTTTGATAGTTTTTTTTTCTTACTTTTTGATCCCTTATAGTTTTAGGTTTCATCGTTTATGCTCAGTTTTTTTACTGTCTTTTTTTTAGTAATAAATTTTGTATTGTATTAATTATCAATCCATTAAAGAATTTGTATATTTTTATTGTCTGATATGTTTTTTTTCGGAATATTGATTGTGTTTCTAAAAATAAATATTTTTTAAAATTTTTTGAAATCGTTCCTTTTTTTGTTTTATAAGTTTCTCCCGTTATTATGAGTATGTTTCTATAAATAGTTTACCGTTTTATTTTTTTTTATGCGTTCATAATTAAATTGCAGATATGGATCAGAGTAACAACAATCCTTCATTTTAAAGCTGATTGAGTAAGATGACCCATTATTTTTTGTATGTTTATTGGTTTTCTAATTACTATTCATATTTTAATATAGCTGATGTTTATCTTTTGTTTTATTTTTTAATAAACTCATAGGAAATACCTAATGACTTTGCTTCAATGATGTGGGGAGAGCAACCACCTTAAAAATAATCTGTTAAGATTGTTGATGGCAACAAGTTATGGTTTGTAAGACGGAAAAAAACTGATTTGGGCCCTGTACTTGGTGATTGCTTCACCAAAGTTGTTTGGGACAGTCGTATAACAAAAAATGACTATCTTATGTTTCAGTCATATTTTTTTCATCACTCTTTAAATTTCCAGTAACTTTTCATGTATTGTACTATCATTTCTACGTATTTTCATGTTTTCCATTGATGATAAACCTATGTTAGTTTTAATTATTTTTTTAGAAGATAAAAGTTTTGATTCTATAATTATAACCGTGTGTTATGATGTTTTATTTTAGCTTTCTGCTGGTGTTTAGAAAATGCATAATGCGTTCAAACAACTATATTCATCTTCTTCTGAACTTCCAATGAATGTCATCGCTAATGATTGTTCATTTGCTTCTTATTTTCTTTTATCATATATTATTTTTTAAAACATTGAAGAGACTAATGAAATTCTTTTTTCCCAAAATCTTTCAGATTTCAGATGTTGGTTCTCTTACATTATGAAAGGTAATTCCTGAATGACGTCTTGAACGTGTTAAAGTAGAAGTTAAAGAAGAAGTTGCTGCTTAAAGTGTTTAGTATTAGGGTTTATAAATGTTTTTTCTCAGTATTACATTTTATAAATGTTTACTTCTACAGACGTTCGTATCATCGATTAATCTACCCTATTCATCATGAAATTTTCATTTATTCATATATATGTATATATTATTTTAGAAACATAGATTAACAACCCGGGAGTATTCCCGGGTTATAACCTAGTGTTCTGTATTATGATAGCTTCCTAACGAACTAAACTGCATGCAAAACGGAGCTAAGATGAATGAGACATCGATGCTCAAAGTTTGGTGTTTGAAACATTGAATGCTAAAATATTGAAATGGAATGGGAAAGTGACACATTGTCACACAAAGGAGGAGAGATGAAACTTAATGTGGTATTTAAGTGGGGACACTTCTTCCTTATTGTTCCATGGAAGCGTACACTAGCGTACTTGTGAAGGGTGCGGAACACTCGCACTCGCACACGCACTTTGATGACGCAGTTTCCACTTCGCTCGCAATGCTGCTTGAGAGCCAGCTTTGTATTTTTGATTGTACGCATGTGGTTCAGTACAGAGGCTACGAGGACCAGATGGCGGGTCAACCTTGGCGGATGACATTTCATGGCACGTGGTGTGCGAGTACATGACGCATGACCAGGTGGTGTCTTGGTCTGCGCGCGAGCTTCAGCAGGATGCGCCTAAGTGGCGCACACATGGCGTATGAAGATGAGCCAATATGGCGCGACTGTGTGGCGTGATCATATGGGCTTACTGATGACGTGGCGTGGCATGTGCGCGCATGAGTGGCGCAGGACTGTGAGTTAGTGTAACATCCTGTATATTAGTATCGAATTATAATGCGTCACGTGTCCAAACTCTCCGTATAATTCCAATTTGTGGAAGGAGAGCGAATAAAAATCGTGAAAAAGTGGAATGAAATAAAAAGTCTGAGGATTAAAGTTTCAAAAATCCAAAACTTCCTTTTCTGAAGGTCCCTTACAGACCGTATGTGCATAATGCTTACGGTCCGCAAGTACCTTCAAATCTGTAAGGCGGGGAACCCCTTACGGACCGTAACGCCCAACTCTTATGATCTGTAAGAGATGCACTGCCAGTAGGATCATGTTGGCAGCCTCCCAACCTGCTTGGTGCCACCTATCTCACGATCTTTGCGACTCCTCCCCTCATTTCAATATCCGGAAGGACACTAAGCACTTCCTAGACACCTCAGCTCACACTTGTTATGATCTAGGAACACTTTGATCACATATTCACAAATACTCTAAAAACATCCTCTTGGAGCTTCTCTGGAGATTAGGAGCTGCTCTCTATTATTCTCAGTAGTATGGTAAGTCTTTTCCTTTTGGTCAATTTCAATTATTCAGCTAGTATTCAACTGAAAGTCAAACAGTTTGACTTTTTGATTGACATTCAGTTCTGACCACTTTGGTCAAGTCAATGTTCGAATCGAACTTTCCTACGTGATCGTAATAATGAAGGTATGAATCCCCAGCGATCATACCCTTCGACAATTATGTTAAGTAGCCGAAATGACGAGTGCGTTAATTGAAATTCTAACTATCTAAACCACTTGTTTTGGCATCATAACAATTTGTCTAAACTTATAAAACTTATTTTGACATGCTCAACTCGCCATACTTAGTTTAGCACTCATTCTTATGTCGAAAGTCAAGCAACTCCAGTTTTAAATTAGTACTTAGATAGGTACTAATTTGTCATTATTAAAAAAGACCTCATTTTACTTAGTTGGCTACATTCTTAGTTTAGCACTCATACTTAGTAGGCTACCTTATGTAGTTTAGATAGGTACAACAAAAAATAACACAAGTTTGTTGCAAATTGATAATGTATAAATGTATAAATTAGTATGATAGTGTTTCATCATATACAACAGTGTTATACATTGTGCATTTCCATTTATAATCATTGAAAGTATTTATATGAATTCACTTGGTACAAGATAGATGATATATAAATGGGAGTTTTATACTTTGATTACAATATTGGGATATAGTCTCCTCTCTTGCTACCTTATGGTTTAAAAGTCTATTGTAACATCCCGAAAACGGGTTTGGTAATTAAACCCCGTTAATAACAAAGAGCGGGTAAAATACCGTTAGTGGTAAAAACTAACCCGGTAAATATTAGGATTTAAATAAATAAACCTAATATTAATTGGAAAGAGGGTAAATACTTTGAGAAAACAAAGTACATAAAAAAATGCCTGAGTTAACGAGACTTAAAATATAATGGGTTATAGCTTCCCGAACCTATTAAGTTAACTAGGAGTAATTAACCTAGTTAATGAGGTGCAAATAAGTAAATAAAATATGGAGTTCTAGTCCCTAATAATTAAAATTAAACTTGAGGGACTAAAACCGTTAAAGAGGAAACAAGTTCTATTTAATAAAAAAACACACCACACACACAAGGTGTGTGTGGATCGGTCATCAGGGGCGACCAAAGAGGGTGAAACCCTAAACTCTCACAAATCTTCCAAATTGAAGGTCCAAATCAAGTCCAAAACGAAATCTGAGCATAGACTAGTGATCCCCATTGCAAGGAGATCATAAGGTATGTGAAATTTGATAAAAAATCTCTACTTGAAATTCTCATGAATTTAGTGAATTTAAAATCTGTGGATGCATGAATGATATGTAGATGAAATAGGAACATTGTAGTGTTTAGGAGTAATCCCTAGACAAGTATATATTGAAATCATGCTTAGCTCAAGTAAATTCAGATTTTTGTTGATGCTAAATTCATGTATGAGATGTTTTTAGGGTTTTGATTGCTAAAAAGATAATGTTATGATGTCAACAACATGCTTAAATTGAAAGCTGAATTCAAACAGCTCTTGATCAGAATTTACAGCCGACTTGTATTGGCTGTAACCTGAACAAAACGTGACAAAAACATGTGTTTCTTGAGTCTAAAATGTAATTCCAGGAAATATCTTTAGACCCCCACTGGAATCGCATTTTTGCGACGAAAATTGAGCGTTTTATGAATTTTTCCATATCAAAGGTTCAAGCTGCGTTTTCTGGCAGAATTTGCAGCCCATTACGAATGTAATAACTCAATTTAAGAATTGAGTTATAATCTCAAATTCTTACTGTAGAAAGTTTTAAGTAATTACAAAAATCACCAATTGGAATTTCGTCAATCGGATAAACGAGGAATTTTAGGTGAATTTTTCCGTAAGCTGCAGTCAGAAGTGACGAATCTGATTGCAGCTTAGTAAATGAATTTTTACGAATATTTAGTAAAGAGTTAGATCTTGAAATTTTTACACAAGGCCTAACCCTCCGATAGGTACGCCACATAAAAAAATCATAATTTTTGAAGACCTGTAAACAGGTTAAACAAGTCACCAAAAACAGCCCATTTTTCAGTGATATGAAATGCCTGAATAAAATCGCGGTCTACTTGGTTGTGTGTAAAATTTGATTTCATTAAGAGTTCGGATGAAATATGGCTAAGTGAGTTCAATGAACCAAATGTGCATTTGAATATGTTGATAAGTCAATTGACTTTTAAAAAGTCAAACCGACCAATGATTAGATCGAATGATAATTTTGATATGGTGGAATGATAAATTCGACATAAAACCTGTAGGATGGAATAGTCGTAAACGACTGTGACTAATCTAACCGTCTTACGAATTGTGATGATGATAGTTTGACTCTAGACAAGCTAGATGAAGACTTGGGAAAGAAGCGGGTCAAAGGGACCGAGTACGCGGAAAAAGGACATAACCGGATGAAAGGTAAGTAAAACTTACACCATCTCATAGGATACGTGTTTATTTTAAAACCTAAAATGTGCCTAATGTAATATCCGGAATAAAGGTTTCGACACGATTGATACAAATCGGAACAAACATGAATGATGAAAACCATGGTTTATGATATAAGGGGCGAAACGGGGATCTTAGAATGACTAAGAATTTATGAATTCTCGTTAAGATTACCTTATAGTGTAATCTAATAATGAGAATAGAAGCTAAGAGAAAAGGATCTAGTAGTAGAAATCCGAAATGGGTCGGATGGGTGAAATGGGAAATTAAAACCATGTCTTTATTCTAATTAATGTAATTGTTGGATTTAAAGTCCAAACGGGTCAAATGGTGATGATAACACCATTTCACAATATTGAGTATGTGAATGTCAAGTAGTATGTAACAGGAGTGAATAGCAATTGGGTAAACGCTACGCCATGGAGTATTGGTTAACTAATGTGAGGCACAAAACGGGTCAATAGGTCGACTCGAGCCAGGTACGTATATGTTGAATTATAGCTAGAAGTAATAAGATGGTCATGTATTAGTGAAAACCCTTCGTCGTACAATGAGGGACTAAAGTTGACCAAAATACCCATGAACACTGAACCGGGTAAACGATCCTTATGAGACGTTTAAGAACGTGTTTTACAATCATGTAAGTTAAAGGTAAATATCAAGTGGACTGTGCATAACGAAGGGGAAAGATTTAAACTTAAAAGGTTTAAATCTTCGAAACGGGTCAAAAGAATTATGCGCATAGAATGAGTACTGGCCGCGTAATTCATAAAAGGTTACAAACCCCGAACTAAAGATTTTGAGATAAATATGTTGATGTATGCTTAATGGTCAATTAGAAACAAGTTTTGAGGTGTAAAAACTTGAACGGGTCAAAAGTCTTTAAAAAATAAATTTTAAAGTCAAGGGCTCGAAGCCCATTATTTGATGAATTCAAACGTTAACTTTAACTCCATATGATGGAGGATTAAATTACGAACGCGTAGGAAAAATAATCACGCGAAACGGATGGGTAGAATAAAAGTTATGGCGATTTAAAGTTGGAATTTTTTGTTAAAACTAGAGCTGAGCAAAATGCAGGTCCAGAAAACGGACCTGCTGGAAAGTAGTCTCCCCCGTGGCACGCGAGGGATGACTTGGGAATGGGCGCGACACGCGGGTGCCCCCGCGGCACGCGACAAGAAAAATCGAGCCTCTCGCGTGGCGCGAGAGGCATAAATCCGGAATTTTTATTTTGTTTTGTTTATTTGATGTTGGAACCTGTTCATATGTGTTTCTAAGCTAACAAAACTAACTTTTAAGTTGGTTTTGATATTAGGTGATTGTGGCAAGCATCCGGATAACGATCAAGCAATGAAGTGAACCGAACACATGTCGAATGAAGCTTCCGCGTTGACTTTACTTTGTTTTGGTTTTAAGTGAACTATGTAACCACTTGAAACTATATTTTGAATACTTTAAACAGGTTTGAAAGTTAACTGAACAAGTTTTTTTTTTTGTAAAGTCGCATTTTCGTACAAACTGTGTAATTTAAAGTTATAATCGTGTTATAAAGAGACGGGTGTTACAAGTTGGTAATCAGAGCCCAAGGTTTAAAGAATAAAGTGTTCGGTTCGAGGCTTGATCGCAAATCTGGTAAGTACATGTATGTTAATAGTTTAGCATGCTAAAGTGTTGTAAACAACACATAGGGCTATCGTGTGATACACATTACCTCAATTAAATGATAAATATAGTTGACGAAATTGCGCGCGTTGACGCGTATAGTAGAAAAGCCTTGTATTATAATACGGGTGATTATTGAAGTTGATGTTACTAATTTTTGTTAATGTTTTAATTGAAGGACACTCGCATCTGAAGATAGCGAGAGTTTAGCAAATTGCGGATATGATGGTAGAACGGTCCGAGGTATGACAAGCAGAGCATACTCATCAAGGACCTAAATCGCGTGACGATCGCGAACAAGGTTAATGACATAAAAAGCCCGTTTGGGCAAGCATTTACAGGTGCGCATTTTAAATTATTACGTGAATAGTAATATGCAACAAATACGTAGAGACTGAAAGTTGCATATGTAGATTAAAAACTTGGAAAAACCCGAATAGAAAATCTATCCGGGATATTATTTCCAAGAGAAACAAATAGAGGCATTACATACATGGGGTGTAATGTGAAAATTATAAAAAGGTCATGTATACCAGGTATTGATCGCTTACTCTGGCCAAGTAAGTTGTGAGCACGTGGTACCATGAACTTTTTATGATGGACATGCTTACATCTAATGTAGTAAGGACGGGGTGAGTGGGACAAATTAAAAAGTACCCAAATGAATCAGATAAGCAAAATATTTGATAATAATGTAAACGCACAGCCGAGTGACGGAAGCGTATTATACTAGGATAATGAGCCCGAGTGAAGGGACAGAGAAACATGTAAAACGATTAAGGTATGCACTTGGAGGGGGTGTACTTACACTCGAACCCGGAGAATGCAAACATGTAAAATGATTAAGGTATGCACCAGGAGGGGGTGTACTTACACTCGAACCCGGAGAATGCAAACATGTAAAATGATTAGGATATGCATTGGGAGGGAGTATACTTACACTCGAACCCGGAAAATGCAAATATGCCTCTTAACGGGCCGTTTTTGTAAAACGTCAAACTTGAGGACAAAGTCGGAATATAAAAATGAAGCAAGGTCTTAATGCATACTGGGAGGGTTGCAATAATAACGACTTCGGTTAAACACCCGGTTGATGGGTAAGAATTAAACACATGCGTAGACCGAGAAACGGGAACTGCGATGGAAAGATAAAAGACTCGGGTTTTGAGTCATAACTAAAAGACGACAAGATAATGTAAATAGAAATTTTGAATAAATTATGTTCAACAATTTTAAAGTTGAACGAGTCAAATATAATATCATGCCGGACGGCATGAGTAAACGCAAGCGGGATAATGGTAGCGTTAAAAGCAAAAGAATAATGAGCCCGGTAATGGGACATAATCAAATACGAATGTATGTAAACTAGATAATGGTGAGCATAAGATAAACCGACGCATAAATGACGTCAGAATTCATAAGGTCGGAAAATTTGTCCGAAAGGAAACGAATGTAGCCTTAGACTACGGTCAAGGTCAAAGAAAATACCAAGGCGAAAATAAATGATTTTAAACAAAAACAGGACGCCTTGACACCAAACATGTATTTTAAGAATGACATGAGTAAGGAATGATCTACGGGATCACCCTAACCTTTGGGGTTATAAATAATGTTAAGGTCTATGGGACCAAGAAGACCCTTGGGTCATAAATAGAAAGAAACGAATTGTTGGAGTCTCACCTTAATAAGGTAAAATTGTAAAAATACAAAGAAATAGTTTACGAGGCTAAGCGAAAGAACCTACGGGTCAATAGTATAAAACAAGAAAACTGGTTGTAACTTCCCGCGTAAAATAATAACGGGAGATAAAGTTCGTATAAAAGCGATGGGTTTCACTAAGTTAATTAAATGGGTTAAAAGCGAAGAGATTGTGAAAGGTCTGGTTGAGAAAAGTGAAGAATTTTCACTAAAACATTTAAACGGGCAAAAATGACAAGAATTCACAATTATTTAAATTGTGATACGTCACTAAAGTGGATGAAGTCATTATCGAAATGACAACGGAAGGGAATAAATCCTTGGACGTAAATTCCTTGGAATTCACATGAGCTCAAGAGAAAAGCGTTAAACTAAAATTCAGTATTAGTGAGAAACAACGCTTTAACAAACACGAATATTATGAAACGAATTCGGAAAATGATTAATATCAAGGAATATGGATCTTGACACCGGTAGGTGCAAAACAATACATTCGAAAGAAAGAATTTCGATAATGAAAAGTCGAAATAGACTTAAACATGACGTGATGTGATCACGGTCACAAAAGTGATATAGAATATAACGTGAGTTGCAAGATATGAAATCATAAACACGCAAAAGGCCGACGACGACAATATAGTAAACCCGGGTGGTGGGGTATAAGGTAACAGGTGACTAACGAGTCTAACCGCTAAAATAAATAATCAATAAAGATAATGGATACAAGCTGAAAGTAACGGCCCACGAGGCCTTACACATGAAAGACGCATGCATCAATATAAAAATGAAAACTTTTGACAAGAAGAAACGGTGCCTTAAAAACGAAATTAGGTTCGTTTGAGTAAACCAATGAACTACGTAAATAAGGTTCCGGGGACGAAACCTCTTTAAGGGGGTAGACTTGTAACACCCCGAAAACGGGTTTGGTAATTAAACCCCGTTAATACCAAAGAGCGGGTAAAATACCGTTAGTAGTAAAAACTAACCCGGTAAATATTAGGATTTAAATAAATAGACCTAATATTAATTGGAAAGATGTTAAATACTTTGAGAAAACAAAGTACATAAAAAATGCCTAAGTTAACGAGACTTAAAATATAACGGGTTATAGCTTCCCGAACCTATTAAGTTAACTAGGAGTAATTAACCTAGTTAATAAGGTGTAAATAAGTAAATAAAATATGGAGTTCTAGTCCCTAATAATTAAAATTAAACTTGAGGGACCAAAACCGTTAAAGAGGAAACAAGTTCTATTTAATAAAAAAAACACACCACACACACAAGGTGTGTGTGTGGATAGATCATCAGGGGCGACCAAAGAGGGTGAAACCCTAAACTCTCACAAATCTTCCAAATTGAAGGTCCAAATCAAGTCCAAAACGAAATCTGAGCATAGACTAGTGATCCCCATTGCAAGGAGATCATAAGGTATGTGAAATTTGATAAAAACTCTCTACTTGAAATTCTCATGAATTTAGGGAATTTAAAATATGTGGATGCATGAATAATATGTAGATGAAATAGGAACATTGTAGTGTTTAGGAGTAAACCCTAGACAGGTATATATTGAAATCATGCTTAGCTCAAGTAAATTCAGATTTTTGTTGATGCTAAATTCATGTATGAGATGTTTTTAGGGTTTTGATTGCTAAAAAATAGTGTTATGATGTCAACAACATGCTTAAATTGAAAGCTGAATTCAAACAGCTCTTGATCAGAATTTACAGCCGACTTTTATTGGCTGTAACCTGAACAAAACGTGACAAAAACATGTGTTTCTTGAGTCTAAAATGTAATTCCAGGAAATATCTTTAAAACCCCACCGGAATCGCATTTTTCGACGAAAATTGAGCGTTTTATGAATTTTTCCGTATCAAAGGTTCAAGCTGCGTTTTCTGGCAGAATTTGCAGCCCATTACGAATGTTATAACTCAATTTAGGAATTGAGTTATGATCTCAAATTCTTTGTGGAAAGTTTTAAGTGATTACAAAAATCGCCAATTGGAATTTCGTCAATCGGATAAACGAGGAATTTTAGGTGAATTTTTCCGTAAGCTGCAGTCAGAAGTGACGAATCTGATTGCAGCTTAGTAAATGAATTTTTACGAATTTTTGGTAAAGAGTTAGATCTTGAAATTTTTACACAAGGCCTAACCCTCCGAGAGGTACGCCACATAAAAAAATCATAATTTTTGAAGACCTGTAAACAGGTTAAACAAGTCACCAAAAACAGCCCATTTTTCAGTGATATGAAATGCCTGAATAAAATCGCGGTCTACTTGGTTGTGTGTAAAATTTGATTTCATTAAGAGTTCGGATGAAATATGGCTAAGTGAGTTCAATGAACCAAATGTGCATTTGAATATGTTGATAAGTCAATTGACTTTTAAAAAGTCAAACCGACCAATGATTAGATCGAATGATAATTTTGATATAGTCGAATGATAAATTCGACATAAACCCCGTAGGATGGAATAGTCATAAACGATTATGACTAATCTAACCATCTTACGAATTGTGATGATGATAGTTTGACTCTAGACAAGCTAGATGAAGACTTGGGAAAGAAACGGGTCAAACGGATCGAGTACGCGGAAAAAGGACATAACCGGATGCAAGGTAAGTAAAACTTACACCATTTCTTAGGATACGTGTTTATTTTACAAACTATAATGTGCCTAATGTAATATCCGAAATAAAGGTTTCGACACGATTGATACAAGTCGGAACAAACATGAATGATGAAAACCATGGTTTATGATATAAGGGGCGAAACGGGGATTTAGTCTTTGAATGACTAAGAATTTATGAATTCTCTTTAAGATTACCTTATAGTGTAATCTAATAATGAGAATAGAAGCTAAGAGAAAAGGGTCTAGTAGTAGAAATCCGAAATGGGTCGGATGGGTGAAATGGGAAATTAAAACCATGTCTTTATTCTAATTAATGTAATTGTTGGATTTAAAGTCCAAACGGGTCAAATGGTGATGATAACATCATTTGACAATATTGACTATGTGAATGTCAAGTAGTATGTAACAGGAGTGAATAGCAATTGGGTAAATGCTACGCCATGGAGTATTAGTTAACTAATGTGAGGCACAAAACGGGTCAATAGGTCGACTCGAGCCAGGTACGTATATGTTGAATTATAGCTAGAAGTAATAAGATGGTCATATATTAGTGAAAACCCTTCGTCGTACAATGAGGGACTAAAGTTGACCAAAATACCCATGAACACTGAACCGGATAAACGATCCTTATGAGCCGTTTAAGAACGTGTTTTACAATCATGTAAGTTAAAGGTAAATATCAAGTGGACTGTGCATAACGAAGGGAAAAGATTTAAACTTAAAAGGTTTAAATCTTTGAAACAGGTCAAAAGAATTATGCGCATAGAATGAGTACTAGCCGCGTAACTCATAAAAGGTTACAGACCCCGAACTAAAGATTTTGAGATAAATATGTTAATGTATGCTTAATGGTCAATTAGAAACAAGTTTTGAGGTGTAAAAACTTGAATGGGTCAAAAGTCTTTAAAAAATGAATTTTAAAGTCAAGGGCTCGAAGCCCTTTATTTGATGAATTCAGATGTTAACTTTAACTACATATGATGGAGGATTAAATTACGAACGCGTAGGAAAAATAATCACGCGAAACGGATGGGTAGAATAAAAGTTATGGCGATTTAAAGTTGGAATTTTTGGTTAAAACTAGAGCTGAGCAAAATGCAGGTCCAGAAAACGGACCTGCTGGAAAGTAGTCTCCCCCGCGGCACACGAGGGATGACTTGGGAACGAGCGCGACACGCGGGTGCCCCCGCGGCACGCGACAAGAAAAACCGAGCCTCTCGCGTGGCGCGAGAGGCATAAATCCAGAATTTTTATTTTGTTTTGTTTATTTGATGTTATAACCTGTTTATATTGTTTCTAAGCTAACAAAACTAATTTTTAAGTTGGTTTTGATATTAGGTGATTGTGGCAAGCATCCGGATAACGATCAAGCAATGAAGTGAACCGAACATATGTCGAATGAAGCTTCTGCGTTGACTTTACTTTGTTTTTGTTTTAAGTGAAGTATGTAACCACTTGAAACTATATTTTGAATACTTTAAACAGGTTTGAAAGTTAACTGAACAAGTTTTTTTTTTGTAAAGTCGCATTTTCGTACAAACTGTGTAATTTAAAGTTATAATCGTGTTATAAAGAGACAGGTGTTACACCTGTATGTAGGGATCAAGTCGTTTTTTTTAATGTTTCCATGCCTGCTAAGTATAGAATGATGCTTATATTATATAAGAAAACATGTATGGAAATATTGATATGTTTAATATATTGGATTCACCATGCCATATGTGTCCTCATGAGATTTCCTTCTCTTTTATATCCTCCAAAATTGTCCACCTTAACGGGGTAGTAAGAGTCGTATTTTGGAAACACAAAAGGAAAACTTTCATAAGCTCTCCAAAGTGATAGATATGACTATCTAATTTCTTTAAGTGTTTCTCATTTGCATATATGTTTTTTTGGAACGACAACTTTCGCTAAAAGCCTAAACATACTAGTAAGAAGCTAGAAAAAAACAAACATCTGAAATTTTAAATCAAAATTACTACAATCTTTCCAAGAAAGATTCTTAAATGAGAACCTATTCTTAATTCAAATGTGCGCTAAAGCTTTGATTTCTTCCATGACTTTAGCGACACTAGCTTTCTTGCCTTAGAAAATAACTCTGTTCTGTTCCTCTCCTTCCAAATACACCAACATGCTATAAGAATGATCCCATAACCAGCCTTGTCTTTACGATTACCCAGTTTGAGATTATTGTGAAGCGAACACAAATCACGCACTTCAAAAGCATAAATAAGGCGGTACACGACACCAATTACTTACCCCTTGCCATATCCGACAAGCGTAACAACACAAGGTAAGCATATATGTACTTCATTTACATATATGTACTTCATTGACATATACGTACTTTGTAGTGATGGTAAGAAAGGGCTTCTTAGCACAACATTTCATCATGACAAACTACGTTGAGGCTACCATTAGTTGCGCACTTGCGCCAAAGAAAGATTTCTTGGTGTGGATACATTATAGATGGAAAAAGATTATGTGCTCCATCCACTATTAGGTTGGGTGGTGTGGTATAAAACCACTAGGGACTTTATCACATCAAGTAAGCGACGCATAGATATTGGGATAAAAATGACGCCCCCTTTAACAATGATTGTGTAGGATAAAACCCCTACCAATTTCATACCCCCCCCCCCCAATTAAATATTAAGAAAAAGTTAAGCAAAATCTGATTGGTCAAGAGATATGGGTCCCATTAGATGGAGCCCTTTACGCCCGCTATCTCTTTGGCGGAGGCCAAGAATAGCACCCAGAAAATGGGGAGGGGCGCCATGTGACGCCAAAGATGATGAGATGGCAAGGGGCGCTGAGCCACACCACCTAGCCTTATAGATTGTCTCATGTGTTTATTTTTTTATTATTGCAAATGGACTCGTTGTGAGATTTTAAAAGGTTAAAAAAACGTTCTATATCTTTTATGCTTTCTTACAAATCCAAACATGCATGGTGTGGGATCCAAATGTAAATGTTATGATGTATCATACACACTCCTCTCTCTCATTGGACTCATCTTTATATATGAGATTCGTCCCACCATCGTACCAAAAAAATAAAGGGTTTTGATACCATTTGTAACATATGGCATTTAAACCAACCAATATTATTCGCTTTCGCCAATAAATAGCAAAATCTGATTGGTAAGAGACATGGGGGAGGGGCACCAAAGATGATGAGGTGGCAAGGGACGCTGAGCCACACCAACCAGCCTTATAACTTGTCTCATGTGTTTATTTTTTTATTATTGCAAATGGACCCATTAAGAGATTTTTAAAAGCTTAAAAACATTCTATATCTTTTATGCTTTCTTACAAATCCAAACATGCATGGTGTGGGATCCAAATGTAAATGTTATAAGGTATCATACACACTCATCTCTCTCTCTCTCTCTCTCTCTCTCTCTCTCTCTCTCTCGTTGGACTCATTTTTATATATGAGATTCGTCCCACCATCGTACCAAAAAAATAAGGGGTTTCGATACCGTTTATAATATATGGCATTTAAACCAACCAATATTGTTCGCTTTCGCCAATAAATAGCTCATGACTTTGTTTTTGGTTGGCTGAGCGGAGACGTCTTAAGGTACCCATATTGTAATTACTCCAACCCATGGAGTTTTGATCTCATGTAAAACCAAATACATCTTAAATGCCCAAGTGGTATACTGGGTGTGTATTTTCTTATGTCCGTATATGTGGGTTTGTTTGTCATACTAATATATATATGTGAATATGGGTTAGTCCAAGTACCTAATTTATATACGAGACTATATCATAAGTCATAGTGAGTGTCATATATTCGATCATGCTCTAATGTGTACTAGTTGGATAAATCCTATTGCATGAAATACAAGTGTTCCCGTATTGAATACAAGTCAAAATGTATTTGAATAATTGAATCACATGACTTACGAAGTGCAGGAGAGTTGAATGAATTAGAAGAGAGTCAGAGGAAATGTCAAAGTCAAGCTACAATTCAAGCAACAATAATTGAGAAGCCAAATAAAACCCCAATCAGAAATACACACTACAATTAATAGAGATATAGAATTTTTCAATTTTGTATCTTAAAGATATTGACTAGCATGAATATCTCACACCCATAACCTAGTCTATGATATTTGATTTCTATAATAAGAGTATGAGTTTAAACTTTAATGTCTTACATGGTCAAAAAACAAATTATATATTAGATGTAAAAGGTTATTGTTAAAAAATAAATATAACGAGCTTAACATATTCTTCAAAATATATGAAATTCTAAATACAGTATTCAAAAAGGGTGTTGTGCTTAGGTTTGGGTTGTGCTTTAATAATGTTGCGGGATTTTATATCACTTTACTTGATTGGATCGTTTACTAGTGTTGTGCTTAGGTTTGCGTTGTGGTTTGATAATGTTGCGGGATTTTATATCACTTTACTTAATTGGATCGTTTAGTAGCAATGTGCAGTTTATCGTGTTCCACCTATGCGAAATATTTATTGAAAGAACAAAACCACTATAATATATATTTAGTCCTACAAGAAAATAAAGTGCAACTTCTTTCGGGAATATATATCTATCGATACATATAATAAAAGAAACCACTTTGAGTACACTTGTCATCATATTAGGCTATGTCATAATTATAATTTTAATTTAATCTATTCTAATTAATTATAAATAATCCTCCTACTAAATGTTATTTAGTTTAATTATTAGTTTTATATTTATCTATTTACTTCAAATTCAAATTTACTTATCTAATTTGATATTAGAGTAAATTACGATTTTAGCCCATGTGGTTATATCACTTTTACCCTTTTACCCCCAAAAAGAATTTTTTAACATCTGAGCACTCAACATCTTTTTTTCTAAGGGGGTACGGGGTGCCTTCGGGCAACCCCTTCGGTGAGTCGAAATCCCGATCGGGATTGTGCCGCCAACAAAGGCGGTGAAGAGAGAGAGGGTGGAAAACGGTGATGAGGTGCCGAAGGAGAGAGGGGAAAGGTGGTGGGGCCAGCCCACTTTCAACCAATCAATGCTTTCCCTTTTTTTTTTTTTTTTTTTTTTTAAAAAAAAACCCAATTCACCTAATAGGGGAGTGGCGCCATCAAATGGGGGTGTTAGGGGAGTTTAAGAGGGGAGTTGACGTGGCACACGGGGATTGGTTTGGCGTAAGAGAGGGCACTCACCTATTAGGTGTGCACCCCCTTCACCCTAACCCTTTTGGACCCAAACGTCTTTTTTTTTCTAACACTTTTCGTAGGGGCCAAAAGGGTTAGAAAAAAAGACGTTGTGGGCTCAGATGTTAAAAGATTCTTTTTAAGGATATATATTTTTTATTATTTAGTAACGGAAATTACATTTATTCAACCCGTGTAATACACATATTTTTAAAGATGTAACTTTTTTATTACTTGGTATATAAAATTTGATTTATTCAACCCGTGTAATAAATGAGGTTTCTTAAAAATGTATTATTTTATTATTTGGTAAACAATATTACATTTTTTCAACTCGTGTAAAACAAGCGGTTTTAAAGATATAACTTTTTTATTTAGTATATAAAATTATATTTATTCAACCTGTACAATATGGTTCTTATAGATATAATTTTTTATTATCTAATATATAAAATTATATTTATTCAATCCGTGCAATAAAAGAGGTTTTAAAAATATATTGTTTTATCATTTAGTATATTAAATTCATTTATTCGACCCGTGTAATACACAGGGTTATAACCTAGTTATATATATTCACTCCTACAAGTAAATAAATTGCAACTTCTTTCGGGAATTATATTTACTCTTTTAATTCGAATGACATGCTCAATAAGATTAATGCGTATTCTAATACAAAATTTACATTACTAATCTTTAAACAAACTTAAATAAATTACGACGGAAATATAGGTTTTTAGGGTTAGGATATAATAGGAAGTTTATTTGGATAGGAAGCCTAGAAAGTAATCTTGACCATCCATTTATTTAATCAAGGGTTAAGATTAAATGACTGAAATTGAATGAAAAAAAGGAGGCGCGTAGGTTTATTTAGGGGCATTCTAGTCAATCCAAGACAATAGTTTCTCTCTCATCTAATTCCCCCCTCCATTTTTTAAACGTTAATAACTCTTTCATACGATATTATTTTTTTATAAAAACTGCACCAAAAAAACGAGCGTTTTTTATCTTTAAAACGAGTATACTATTGCTATATTTTAGAAAAAAAAAATCGAAAACTCAGTTGCGTAAAACGCAATAGAAAAAAAACCTAAAAAATGACATTTTTCTAAATCGCAATGCACCAAAAACACAAAAGAAATGTCTTATTTGTAAAACGCAATAGCCAGAAAACATAAAGAAATTTCTTATTTCTAAAACGCAATAGCCTAAAAATATAAAAGAAAGTGTAGTTTCTAAAACGCAATGGATTGAAAACACATAAAATTGTGTTTTACCTAAAACGCAATGCACCGAAAACACAAACAAATGTCTTATTTCTAAAACGCAATGGCCAGAAAACACTTAAAATGTCTGTTTTCTAAAACGCAATGGACTGAAAACACATAAAAATGTGTTTTACCTAAAACGTAATGCACCAAAAACACAAAGAAATGTCTTATTTATAAAACGCAATGGCCAGAAAACACTTAAAAATGTCTTATTTCTAAAACGCAATGGCCTAAAAAAAACAAAAGAAAGTGTTCTCTCTAAAATGCAATGGACTGAAAAAGACCTAAAAATATGTTTTACCTAAAACGCAATGACCAAAAAACACTTCAAAAATGTGTTTTTCTAAAACGCAATATCCAGAAAACACATAAAAATGTCTTAGTTTTAAAACGCAATGGCCTAAAAACACCAAAGAAAGTGTTCTCTCTAAAACGCATTGAACCAGGACAATAGTTTTGTCTGTGAATTGTCTAAACCAGGAAAAAAAAATCAAAAATTGTCTACGAATGCAGTTTTCCAGAGGCAATTTACAGAAAATTAAATTTTCTGATGCATTTTTATTAAAGCAATTTAATCGAATGCAGCTCAACCCCAGCCAGGGGCTCTGCCCCTTGGACCCTGCTACCAGCGGCGCTGCCCCCGGACCCCCGCCAAGACCGTAAAAGACAATGACTAAATCAAAAACCTAAATCGTAAAATGAAATTAAAGAATTTCTTACATAGATCGAAGCCGATTTCTTCAACGATTGACGAAATTTGAATGATAGAAACACTTATCAACGATCGAATCGAACGGATCGAGTGATTATCTTCAAAATCACAGGAAAAAATGAGATTTTGAATGAAATTAAACTGGGTTTTCTTCAAAAAAAAAAAACTGAAGAACACGTTGATCGGGTGTTTGAATCATTGATTGATGACGAAAATCGCACTATAATGTAGTGATTATTGAGATAGTAAGTGAAGAAAATGTTGAAGATGGTGGGTTTTGAAAATGGTGGGTTTTGAAGTTACTGGGGAGAAGAAGGAAGAAGAAAGGATAGGATTGACTAAAATACCTTTTCTCTTTATTTTAAATTTTGCCATATGTCATAATCTTATTGCTTCCTATCCTTCCTAGCCAAAATAAATTTCCTATTTGATCCTCACCCTAGGTTTTTATTTTAAATTTGGATTAATTATTACGACTCGGTCATGTGTCCATGTTGCGACGAATTCGAGGAATCGGTGGAGCATTTGTTCACTGCTTGCTCGGTGGCTTTCCGGGTGTGGTCGGCCTTCAGCATATGGTGCAACATCCCGCCGTTTTTCCTTTATGAGTTCAAAGATATCTTAGATATACACAAGTACATTAAAAATGGCAAGAAGGCGGAAAAGATCATTTACGGATTGGCTATTATCTCATGCTGGTGCATTTGGAAAGAAAGGAATGAGGTGGTCATTAACCAGAAAAAGTGTAGTCCGCATGATATCATAGGGGAGATAAAATCTAGAGGGTATGCTTGGGTTAGAAATAGATATCCTTGTAATTATCTCAAATGGGCGGATTGATGTAAATACCCCTTTGCCTGTTTGGGTCGAGGGTTTGTTTGCTTGTATGGTCTTGTGCCCGTTTGGGTCGAATGTGTGTTTTTTTAATGAAGTTTAATTTTCAGAAAAAAAAAATATTATATGTGTGTGTATATATTAAGAAATTGGATTTACTAGTTATTTGTTTATGCCAATATGTTGATATGTTTTAACAAATTATACGATTCAACAATGATCATTTTTTTGAAAGGTTTTTTTTTTTTTGAAAGGTTCAACAATGATCATTTGATGATATAAATCTGTAACAATATAACCCTCATTTAATTGAAAATAAATTCTTGAGTCAATTGGGTTGATCTGTAACAATATAACCCTCATTTAATTGAAAATAAATTCTTGAGTCAATTGGGTTGACTTGGGTCAAACCAAGTTGAACCAGTCAAAACGGTTTAAAATTCTTTTGCTCTAACTAAAATCTTAAAATAACTTATTTCTTAATTTCTCTTATAGTTATCTTTTAAATTTTTTACAAATTCATAAATTTTTAAAATTTAGTTTTATAATAATTCTTTAACTTTTTCGACATTTTAATTTAGAAATAAGTTTTGAAATTATATATGTTCATATTTCCATATTATAAACTAGATTAGAGCCCCGTGTATTATACGGGTTGAATAAATGTAAGTTTATATATTAAATTATAAAAAGTTATATCTTTATGAACCCCGTATATTGTACGGGTTAAATAAATATAATTTTATATATCAAATAATAAAAAAAGTTATATATTTAAAAACCATGTAAATTACACAGATTAAATAAATGTATTTTTATATTAAATAGTAAAAACGCCGTATCTTTAAAAAACCTGTGTATAGTCAGGTTGAAAAATCTACCAAATAATAAAAAAAAATTATATCCTTAAAAACCCTCTTTTATTATAGTAGATAAAAGATTTTAGGTTTAAAACAACTGTGATTTTTCCGTTCTTGGTAGGCTTTTTTAATAATTCACTTTTTCTTGTCCATTGGTAACATTTCCTTGAAATTAATATCGTTACTTCACAAAAAAAAAAAAGAAGATATTTATTGTTAGTAATTATTACAAGTAATTTAAGCACTTGGAAAGTAATTGTTGTCGAAGTGTATACATCAAATATTGTATTTTTTTTGGGTAAAGCATTGATGTAATCTTATTATCTACAAACTATTATTGATAAGTTATATGTGTCGATAAATTAATATAGTTATTATTATTATCATTATTTAATTTAATAAAAGAGATAAATAAAAAATAAGGGTGAGAAATTACCAGAGAATGACACGTGTCAAAAAAGGATTTTTGTTTAGTTATTATTATTATTATTTAATTTAATAAAAGAGATAAATAAAAAATAAGGGTGAGAAATTACCAGAGAATGACACGTGTCAAAAAAAGATTTTTGTTTATTAGTATAGAAAGATTTGTAACATGTTGGTGCTTTAGTGAGTTGTACTATAAGGTTAGGGAGTTTTCCAAAAAAAAAATTGAGTTTTCACTTTTAATCCAAATGTTTTCATTTTTTGCATTTTAACATCTTTGATTTTAATTTTTTTTTTTACTTTTAACACAATTTTTCTATATTTCGTAATTTAACCCCAACATATTTTTATTTTCAACTTTGATCCTCGTATTTTTCATCTTTTGCAACGTTTTCGTTTTTTGTTTCGTTCTAATTTTGCGAGTGAACACGCCGCAACATGCGTGTGGGTTTCAACATTTTTTCGTCTATTTTTCCCGTTTGACAGGACTGTCACAACGCGTCTATTTTTCCATGTTTGACAGGTTTGTCGCAATGCGCGTGGTCTTAGATCAACTTAGTTATTCTTTTCTATTTTTATGTTTCAGTCTAATTTATTCGCATTATCATGCCGCAACCGGCGTGCGTGATTCAACGATTTTACATATGTTTTTCGTTCGGTGTTATTTTTTTCCTTTTTGTTTATTTTGTTTTTACGAGTTTTTTCGGTGTTGTTGGTCGCTAGTAGTTGTGTAGCATTAGTCTACTTGGCACGGTTTATGCCCCCGCCGCAACGCGGGGGCACTTAACACTAGTTAACTTTAAATAACAAGTTTTTTTTTTAATGATATCTGAAATTCTATTGTACGTATACTTTATTCTACTTTTTTTTTCTAATAAACATATGAGTTACTTATTAAACTCTGTAAAGATGAAGGAAAGAGGAAGGGCGTAGGTGCCATCGGGGTTGAGATGGTGTAACAATTGGCTACAATAGAGCAACATCAGTCGTTGACAATATATAATATGACTAGGTTAGTTATATGTGTGATACACAGGCAGATATAATATGTTATGTCGTAATCACTTAGTTATAAAAAAAATATGAAAAGGATTAACTGAAAATTATGTAAATATACTAAAACATAAAGAAAAATGTCTGACTAAGTATTTATATAAATAATAGAAAGATTATAATTTATTTTTGAAACACATAACTGAAAAATTATGTAAATATTCACTTGTTTTTTTACAAATAACTGAAAGTATTTTGGGTACTCATATAAAAACCGAAGCATTAGCGGCTGCAGTTTCAAGGTATTCCCATGTCAGTCGCCGCCTCTCAGCCACCAAAATGGTGGCTGATTTGTCCTCCTAAAAAACTGGCATTGGCATGAAAGCACCAATTGTTCATAAACCTCATCAAACATTTTCATCACATTTTGTGCCAGATAGTGCTTCCAATGATGAGATTGAGAAGACAATAGGCATAGTCACTTGTAGTGAACTTTTCTTTCCTCTCTCTCCTCCCTATCGGTTGCCGGAGTGCTCGAGGATTAGGTTCTCGTCGGAATAGTGTGCGGGGTCCTCCTGACTTCTTGTCTTGAGTGTACCCTTCCCCCTATTCGGGTTAGTTTCGACTCCATTCGCCTCTGGGACCGGTGTCTTCTATCTTCTCAGGTGGTCGCCAGGTCTGTTCGTTTTTTCTGATATTGGTTGCCGGAGTGCTCGACAATTAGGTTCTCGTCGGAATAGTGAGCGGGGTTCCCTTGGCTGCTTGTCTTGAGTGTACCCTTCCCCCTATTCAGATCAGTACCGACTCCATTCGCCTCTGGGGCGGGTGTCCTCTTTCCTCCCTGGTGGTCTCCTGATTCTCATGATATGATAACCAAATTTTACGTCGCTAACCTTCCAAGGGGGTGTACTCCTTGGGATCTTAGAAAATCGTTGGAAGGCTTTAGGGAGATTGCCGGTACATACGTCGCAAAGAAGAGAGATAAAGGAGGAGGCAGGTTTGGTTTTGTTAGTTTTCTCGATGTTAGAGACAGGTGTGAGTTGGAGAAATCCCTGCATGGTGCAAGAATGGGTGCCTACAAGCTGAAAGTTAATATTGTGAGATTTGCGGTCGAAAATTCTGGTTTTGACGTTCGAAAGGATGCTAGGGCCAATATTGGTAGTTCGGCTGGTTTGGAAGGTAAGAGAAATAGTTTTAACACCAGGGACTCGAGATCCTACAGTGAGGTTTTGGGTAAAGCCAAGGTCATTGGAGAGCCGTCGGTTGATGCGAGGGGTATTCGTGGGGTCAATGAGAAGGTGTTAGTGGTTCCAGATCGTACTGTTGCTTTTTAAAGATTTGTATGGGTTAGCGTTAATCAGGAGGACTGTGGACTTGGAGACTCTGGTCGACTTTGATCGGCTTCTTAGGATCGCCGGAACTGAGTTCTCCAGGATCCAGTACCTGGGGGGTCTGTCCATTCTTATTTCGTTCAGGAACGAGGAATCGGCTAAGGAGTTTCTCAATGCTCGGGTTGTTTGGGACCCATGGTTCTCTAAGTTAGAAACTTGGAATGGTCAATCTCTATCGTTGGAACGGATGGTATGGTTGAAGGTTCTTGGTGTTCCGTTGCATATTCTTGAACCAGGGTTGCTGGACCAGATCGGAGGTATGTTTGGTAAAGTGCTTCATGTCCCGAAGCTTTTGGATGAAGACCATGACTTATCGGTGAGTAGGGTGGGTATTCTTGTTGGTGAACCTCATAGAATCCGAGAGAATGTTGTCCTTAAATGGAAGAACTGTTGCTATCGGGTCTGGGTAGAAGAGGAAGAAAACGATTGGATTCCTGACTGCTTGGTTCGTTCAGATTCTGTCTCTTTCGGCGAAGGTTCTCCGGTGCAATCTTCTCCGGTGGGGCAGGTGCTGGTTGACCTTGAGGTTGGATGCGAAGATTCTCGGAAGGTGGGTAGTCACCTGGTAGGGGAAGGGTCGGGATTGTTTTTTTCCAAGGGTGACATGGGGAAGGAGTACAGTAATTATGAGGAAACAGCGGCTAAAGTCTTTCCAGATTTCGAAGTGGGCTCCACTTCCAAACTTGGTGGAGATAATTCTAGGAAGATTTTCTTTTTTAAGTCCAAGAAACGGTCAAGGAGATGTAGGATAAGGGTGGGTAGGGCCCATTCAGTTGACCCTTTTAGTAGTCATTGGGAGTTTTTGGACTCTAGCGAGAAGGGTAGGCCCAATAAAAGGAATAGGGCCCAGAATTCGGATTTTTGTGATGATCTGTTTAATTATAGAGCCCAGGAAGCTGTCAACAGTGAACTATTTTCTCTAAACAGGTTGCTGGATCAAGTTTCCAAGGATAAAGTTGAAGGGGATGTGGCTCAGACGGCGATTCCTTCTGTTCCCGTCCCTCCTCCGTCCTCCCCTCTAGATCTTCGTTTTGATCTTAACGATAAGGCCTCTTCCAATTTGTCTGGCGGGGATTTCTCGAGGAACTCAGCTGATGATTTTGGGGAAGGCTCAGAGGTTCAGGCTGGGAAGTCTCAGGTGGATCTGGAAGTAGAAGCTACGGTGAATCTAGGGAACCAGGTGGGTATGAAACTTGGCGAGTGCAGTGGAATTGTGAAGAACATAATTTTAGGCAGAGGTATTAATGAAGTTCCCTTATGAATTTTTTATCCCTAAATGTCAGAGGTTTGGGAGGGGATGAGAAGGCTAGATGGATTAAAAGTTTGAAAGGTAAATTTGGGATCAACTTTGTGGCTTTGCAAGAATCTAAATGTTCGGTTAGTTCTCGTTCGGTTTTAGCAAGGTTGTGGGGGGGGGGTAGCAAATTCGGAGCTGAATGGGTGGATTCCACAGGTCTGTCGGGTGGTTTAATCAGTATTTGGGATCCTAGTATTCTTGATTTCGTCGGGGTTGTCAAAGATAGAAATTTTCTTGTAGTCAAAGGTAGATTGAAAGGGAATGGTCAGAAGGTTAATATCGCTAATGTATATGGCCCCTAGGAGTTTCAAAGTAAAAAACAATTGTGGGAGAGTCTTAAACAGGAAATGGATGGTTCAGAAGGTTTATGGTGTCTATTAGGGGATTTTAATGAGGTTCGGTCCCCGGAAGAGAAACTTAATGCCAGATTCAGCTATCGCTGCGTTACTTTATTCAATGATTTTATTTTTGATGCTGGATTTGTGGAATATGGAATTAAAGACAGAAAGTTCACGTGGCAATCGTGTAATGGCAACAAGTTTAGTAAGATCTACAGGGTTCTCGTTTGTCCCGATTTCTTTGCTTTATGGCCAGATGCTTGCCTTAGGGCTTTGCCAAAGCTTTACTCTGATCATTGTCCAATTGTGTTGGTGTCGAAGGATTGCAAATTTGGTCCGAAGCCTTTTAAAGTCTTTGATTCATGGATCGGTCGTGTTGGTTTCGATGATACTGTTAGAGAAGCTGCCAATTCTTTTATCTTTGAAGGTCTGACTGATCTTTTTCTGCTTAAGAAGTTCGAGTTCATCCGTAACGGTATGAAAAAGTGGAGAGATAAGTTGTTTTTAAAGGAAGGGGAAAAGGAAGCTAAAGCGAGAGAAGAACTGGAGGAGCTGGAAATCTTAATGGAGAATAGAAGTCTCTCGGAGGAGGAACATTGGATTCATGTGGAAAATAGTTTGCTTATCAAGGAGATCGAGGAGAATAAAACTAAGGATTTGAGACAAAGATCTCAGGTTCGGTGGGCCAAAGACGGGGACGAGAATTCTAAGTTCTTTCACTCTATGGTGAATTGTAGGAAAGCTAGTAACAGAATCCATGGGCTTAGGATCAACAGGAGTTGGTGTTCTAAACCGTCGCTAGTCAAAAAGTCGGTGTTCCAGTTTTTTCGCGACAAGTTTAAAGAATATTTGGTTAGTCATCCGGTGGTGGAGTGTGATAGTATTATGAAGCTGAGTTCTTCCGAGGCGTCGTTTCTTGTGGAGGAGTTCAGAAAGGAAGAGATTAAGGTTGCAGTTTCGGAGTGTGGGAGTGAGCGGGCTCCGGGGCCTGACGGATTGAATTTTAGATTTCTTAAACACTTTTGGGATATCTTTGAGGATGATTTTTCTAAGGTGTTGAATGAGTTCTACGTCAACGGGTCGTTAAGTAGAGGCCGTGCCAACGCATTCATTACGTTAGTTCCGAAGGTCTTAGACCCCTTGAGCCTTAACGACTATCGCCCTATCAGTTTAGTTGGTGCTATTAATAAGGTCATTTCCAAGGTGTTAGCTAACCGCTTAAAGAAAGTTTTGGGTTCGGTTATTTCGGTTAATCAATCTGCTTTTTTAAAGGGGAAGTTCATTTTAGACGGCCCGCTAATTATTAATGAATTTATTAATTGGATCAAGAAAAAGAAGAGAAAAGCCTTCCTGCTGAAGTTGGATTTTGAAAAGGCTTATGACAATGTCAATTGGGGTTTTATCCTTTCCGTCATGAGTCAGATGGGGTTTCCTGCTCTCTGGTGCAAGTGGGTCCTTGGTATTCTGTCGTATGCCTGTGTCGCGGTTCTTGTCAATGGGTCGCCTACTTTTGATTTTCAGTGCCAGAAGGGTATGAGGCAAGGAGATCCCTAGTCTCCTTTCTTGTTTCTCTTAGTTATGGAGGCCCTCTCATGCTGTGTCAATAAAGCTGTCGAAGTTGGAGCGGTTGTTGGGGTTAAGTTGCCCAACGATGGTCCTATTCTCTCCCATCTTTTTTATGCTAATGACGCCCTTATTATTGGTGACTGGTCGGAGAATAATGTCCTCAACGTTATCAGAATTTTGAGAGGTTTCTACATCTGTTCAGGCCTTTAAATTAATTTGGCTAAATCTAGCTTCTTCGGTATTGGTGTTCCGGCTCCCGATGTTGAAGGTTTTGGGGCGGCTATTGGGTGTAAGGTTGATCAGATTCCGTTTGTGTATCTGGGCCTTCCGGTTGGGGCTAACATGAACCGTCTTGCGAGTTGGAGACCGGTCTTTGAAGTTTTCGAAGCTAGGTTATCTTTATGGAAGGCCGCGGTTTTATCTATTGGGGGTCGTGTTACTCTTATCAAGTCGTTTTTAGGGTGTCTCCTGTTAGGGGAGGATTTTCTAATGATTTGTGATCCTCAATTGCTGTTGGGTTTAGTGATCCTCACTTCTGTTTGAATTAGTGATCCTCAGAAGTTTGCAGGATCAGGATCATGGATCATCATAAGGATCCTTATACTAACGATTGTCTGCTTTGAATATGATGTTGTTTTGCAGGAGTACGAGCTTGGACTTGGTCTTGGCGATATTCCTGGGGCATATTCCATGTTTATTCCGCACGTGCATGACCAATATGGACGTTATGGAGTTCGTGGGAGACTTGCATGAATTGCGGAATGTTTGTTAGCTTAGATATTTTCTATTTTTAAAGGGGATAGCGAGCTAAATAGAAACACTTGGCTATTTTTAGCTTATCACACACACTAGTAACTGCTCTCACCAGCTCGTAACCATTCACTTGGCGATTACACACTTTTATACACGTTACACCATAGTGATCCTTGTAATTAGCTCGCTATCATCCGAAGTTGTAATACATTTCTTGTTTAATCTGAGTTGGTGATCGGTAGTTTCCATCACCCGAGGTTTTTTATGCCGGAGATCATTCATTGATCAAGGGCTTTTTCCTCGTATAAATCTCTGTGTCACTTGTTCATTACATTTCAGAGTGATCCTTAATATTATTCATTAATTCAAGCATCATACCCCGTAACAGAGAGTTTGGTTGCATTATCATTGCTTGATTTTTGACCAAAACAGTTTGGCGCCCACCGTGGGGCAATTGGTGCTTCATTCCTAAGGAATTCTTGTTTTTGTGATCATTTCGGTTCGTTGCAACCAAGCAGATGGCTTCTTCAGCGAAGAACACCTCAAGTGCAATGCCGGCAATAAGTTCTTCACAGGGCATTCCACCTTTGCCTCCACCACCTTCTGGATCCCAGAAGAATGCTGAGAAGAAACCAACTCCTATTTTCTCAAAACCACCAACTTCTTCTGTTTCTTCTAATCCTACTGCTGGTGACCTTTTTACTTTGATTTTGCAGATGAGGGATCACATACAAGAGCAGGACAAAACCAATGAAAAGATCCTCAAGGAGATTGGTGAAATCAAGAGACAGAAAAGATCAGTGGAGGATCATTCCCCATTGATGCCTAGATCTTTGAATTTCGAAACCCCGGTCATAACCTCTCAGCATTCTGCAGCTCCAGATGTCCAATACTTGGGTGGAACAAGAGGAATGCACTACGGATCCTCAGCAGCGTCTCAGGCCTTGGGATCCTAGTTTCAACCAGCGGGATCCTTCTCTCAGCACCAAGGATCCTTTGTCAGCTTAGGAGGATACATGGGGACGCAGCAGATTCAAGGATCCTCCCAGGTTCAAGGATCCTCCCAGGTTCAAGGATCCACCCAGGTTCAAGGATCCTCCCAGGTTCAAGGATCCTCTCAGGTTCAAGGATCTTCCCAGGTTCAAGGATCCTTTCAGGTTCAAGGATCCTCCTTTCAGCCTCAAGGATCCTCACAGGTTTTCGGATCCATGGATTATCCTCCAAGACCCCCATTCACAGTGCATCAAGGGTCCAATGCTCCACAGGATCTAGGATTCTTAAGAAGTTTGCAACCTGGAAGTTCTGATGTCCATCAAGGAGACTTCATCCCAATGCAAACCATTGCTTCTTCTGGTCCTTCAATCATACCAGAACCTCGACAATATGGATTGAAATCCGGGATGCCAAGTTTGAATCCACTGGGAGGTAACACTTTCAATAATTCTTATACCACTAACCATGGCCTTGTGCAGGATACTGGTATCAATCAAGCTATGGCTAGGGAGTTACAAAAGCTTAAGGATATGATCTCCAGTGTTCCAGGGGTGGTTAAGCCTATTCCTGAAATTACAGATGAGAGCCATAAGATATCTTGTTTTGCATCACCTATTTGTGATGCTGAGATACCCAAGAGGTTCCAGATACCAACCATGAAGTTATATGATGGCTCCACAGATCCTGAAGAACACATAGCTCAATACAGAGAGAGGATGGAGATTAACCCCATCCCAGAAAGGTTAAAGGAAGCATGTCTATGCAAGGGATTTGGATCCACCCTCACAGGATCAGCTCTTAAATGGCTGCTAAGTCTTCCCCCTTACTCTATTACTTCATTTGTTAATCTAGTTAACTTGTTTAATAACCAATTTTCTTGTAGCAGAAAGTTTGAACGATTAACTAGTGATTTGTATAGGATAACACAAGGTCAAAATGAATCACTTAGAGATTATATAACTAAGTTTAGTAAAGAATCCTTAGATATTCCCAACTTGGATATAGCTACGGCTGTAGAAGCCTTTAAAATGGGTTTGCTTAGGGATTCACTATTCTATGATGATCTTGTTATGACTTCGTACAGGAATCTCGATGAAGTAAGAACCAGGGCCCTTAGGTTCATCCGTTTAGAGGATGACAAAAGGATCCAGGAGAGACTAGCAGGATCCTCAAAACAGGAAAAACAAGGATCCTCTTTCAAGAGCAACAAGTTCAAATCCTACAACAAGTCTGATAACCAGAACGTGCATGCAGTGGAACAGGAAGAGGATGATGAGGATTATCCTCCAATCTCTGAATACTGTTTTCTGTTGATAACAATGAACTGATTCTTGCAATGCAGAACTTAGGTGAGAAAGCTAGATGGCCAAGAAAAAGTGATAAACCAGCTGCTACAAAAGACAAATCAAAATGGTGTGCTTACCACGAGGATTTTGGGCATCTCACTGAAGAGTGTATTGCACTAAGAAAAGAAATTGGTTACTTGTTAAGCAAGGGGCACTTAAAGGAACTTTTGGGACGAAAGAAATCAAGAACCCAGGATCCTGAAAGGATCCCAGAAAAAGCTCCAGCTCCTCCAGCAGATGCACAAGTTATAAACTTCATATCCGGAGGATCAGACATTTGTGATACTTCCTTTTCAGCAGCCAAAAGACATGCCAAGGAGACCAAGATGGACAATGGAGACAGACCCATTCGAACGTCCAGCGTTACCAAGGATAAAATCATAACTTTTGATGAGGACGACCGTGTTGACATTTAGGATCCTCATCATGACGGTCTTGTTATTACTCTATTTATTTCTAACCATTTTGTTCGCAGGATCCTTATAGATGGAGGAAGCTTTGTGAACATCATCCAGCTTGATGTCCTTAAGAAGATGAATATTCCTGAATCCAATATCATACCAAGATCCTCAGTACTTGTGGGATTCAGTGGGGAGACCAAGAATACTCTGGGGGACATCAAACTCCCAATCTATATTGAAGGATTACATTCTTATAAAAAATTTTGTGTTATAGATTGCTTATCTTGTTGTAATGTTATCCTTGGCAGGCCATGGATACATGATATGAAGGCAGTCCCATCTACCTATCATCAGTGTGTAAAGCTTCCTAGTCCATGGGGAATGGTAAAAATTGAGAGTGATCAGCAAGAGGCTAAGAACTGCTATACATCATCAATGAAGCCAGCCTCAAGACCAAGGGAGCAATAGCAATTAAAGTATCCTTCAAGAGATGTCTTGGAGGCAAGAGAACAGGATTTGAAAGAAATCCTCATCGATCCTGATGATCCTGAATCCAGGATCTTCATAGGATCAGGGATCCTTAGCGACATTGAACAGGAGCTGATATCCTTCCTTAAAAGAAGAAAGACCACCTTTGCCTGGAAACATGAGGATATGACAGGTATATCTAAGGATGTAATCACTCATAAACTTGGCATTGACAGGTCATTTAAGCCGATTCATCAAAAAAGGAGGAAGTTTGCACCCGAAAGGAATGCTATTATCCAGGAAGAGGTAGATAAACTACTTCGGGCAGGTATGATAAGAGAAGTTAAGTATCCAATATGGTTAGCCAATGTGGTTGTTGTTCAAAAGAAAAATGGAAAGTGGAGGGTATGTGTCGATTTTACTGATTTAAACAAGGCATGTCCTAAGGATCCTTTCCCATTACCCCACATTGACTCCATGGTGGATGCTACCGCGGGTCATGAACTGTTAACTTTTATGGATGCTTCATCTGGATTTCAGCAAATTCAGATGGAACCTTCTGATCAAGAGGATACAGCCTTTATGACCCCAACTGGTATATATTGTTATATTGCTATGCCATTTGGACTAAGAAATGCAGGTGCTACTTATCAAAGGCTAGTCAATATGATGTTCAAGGAACAAATTGGACACACTATGGAAGTCTATATAGACGACATGGTGGTTAAATCCAAGAAAACTAAGGATCACCTTAAAGACTTGGAGGAAGCATTCAATATCCTTGATAAATTTAATATTAATCTAAATCCTTCTGTTTTGGTCAAAAATCTAACGAGGATAATGCAACCAAACTCTTAGTTACGGGGAATGATGCTTGATATGAAGAACAATAATAAGGATCACTTCGATTAAATTGCAGAAACAACACAAGGATTTGTACGAGGAAAAAGCCCTTGATCAATGAATGATCACCGGCATAAAAAACCTCGGGTGATGGAAACTACCGATCACCAAGCTCAAATAAATCAATAAATGTTTACAACTTCGGATAGTGACGAGCTAGGTACAAGGATCACTATGGTTGATTGTGTAAAAGTGTGTGAAAACTGTTAAGTGTTTGCTGAAATATAAGGAGTAATATGTAAAATTAACGAGTTATGTTTTCTTGATCTTATCTGCAACTAACTCAACGGATATATAGCCGTTGATATATAACTATCCGTTACGTTATGACGTCATAGAAGTGACAACCCTGCACAATCATGATTATAAATAGGAGATAGAGATAGGATCGTATGCATTTAAATTCCAGAGTTACTCCCTTTATAACCGCATTCCAAAGATCAAACAGGTATTCTCCCTTCATCTTCTTTCTTCCCTTGCTCTGTTTTCCTTTTCTTTTCATTATTCTGTCAAAATGTTGCTCCGGAACTCCCCATCTAAGGATCACACGAAGAACAACCCGCTAAAGAGCCAGGGAATCATCGAAGATTCCATAAAAGAACGATGTTGCTTTTCCGATCCGCAAATTGATAGGATCCGCTACTGCTTCCCGGCGAACATAGTGTTTAAATCCTTTGATCCCAACACTCTCAGTGATCATATTTCTGATAACTGGGTTGCGTTTCCTGTTACCCCGTTCACCATAGGCTACACATATCCCTTTCCAGCTTTTACCCAATCCTTCTTCTCTCTAACCGGCATATCTTACATCCAAGCCATGCCGATGATTTGGAGGGTTTTGCACACCCTTGAAAGGATCATCGAGCAGGAGGGGATAGACTTAGGCATGGCAGAACTGGGAGAATTGTATGATCTCACTACTTTTGGTTCCCATCGTTATCTGTTCAAACGTAAACCTGGTGAGGAACACCCAATCTTCAAAGCTACCAAAAATGATACCAACTGGAAGCGGCGTTTCTTTTTTGTCAAGAGAGATTCTATCCCTGATGGGAAGGATCTACCCAGGAAGTGGGCTACCCATGGTAGGATGGAGGATCCTGAGAAGGATCACCAGAGAACTTATCCCTTACTATAAGAATTACTGACATCCTTTTGCTTTCTTGTTGTGCAGTTATCTCCGTTTCACACCTCAGATTGACTCCTGCTGCCAAAGAGAGACTTGCCGCCTTCAAGAGGCTTGACCCTGAAACAAGATCTTTCAAGACAACCACCCAAGATTCTCAGGAAGTATCCTCAGGTTCTGTGACAATGTCAAGTAAGTATCTTTGCTTAAAAATTCAAATAAATAATGAAATACAAGGGAAATTAAGATACTTATCTTGTTTTGGTTGTGTAGGTGCCGGAAAGTCCACCAAGTCTGCTTCAAAGTTCAGTGTCACCAATCTCACCACCGTCAGATCCTCCAAGAGAAAAGCTCCTACCAGCCCGTCAGCTTCGATCCCCAAGGCACCCCTCAAAGGAAAGGGAGGCAAGAAGAGAAAGGCATCCGAAGCTGAGGATCTGCAAGGTCTCCCCTTGATCCGCCAACAATTCCTTGACTACTTCAATGAGGTAAGGATCACCATCCCTGCTCCTATATCCTGCTGATATGAGGATCATTTGGTTCTGACCTTATCCTTTGTCTTCTTTGCAGAAATTTGCTGAGATTGAGACCTATGTTGGCCACATTGAGGATCAGGATAGCAAGATTGCTGATCTTCAACAGGTTGCAGTGCTAAAGGACCTCAAGATAGCTGATCTTCAGAAGGATCTCCAGAACGCCAGAAACGAGACGGCCAAGGTGTTGATCAACTTTGACTATGAGAAGCACGAGATCACTGAGGATGCCAAGGTCTCCGCCGCCATAGCAATGTACAAGACCAAGCTACAAAGGGCCCTGGAAGCTCAGGATCCTGCTTTTGACAAGAGCACCTGGGATGTGGAGGGCTAGAAGGCAAGGCTGGCTGAACTGGAGGATGAAGAAGAGGCTGAAGAGATCCTGACCATTGAGGCTGGAGGCAAGGGTGAAGGTGGTGAAGCAAGTGGAGCCGGAGGTGGTGATGCAGCGAAGGTTTAGGCTGCAGGATTGGGCGATGAAGGAAACTTCTAGACATAGCCGGAGCCCAATTTTTTTTTTTGTTTGATGGTGGTTTGTTAAACAATTTGATGGTTTGTATTTCGAACAATAGTTTTAGGTTTAGGGATCTAGGATCCTTCAGACAATAGGTAGGATTGCAAATGGTGGAGGGATCCTCTGTTTGGGGGATGAAGCCATTGTGATCCTGCCGCCCTAATATCCCTGCACTACTTTGAACCTATTATCATGGACACCCTTTACCTACCCCAGCGGACGGGCCACGTATTGCTGGTAGATGCTCGGGGTAGGTAATTTTGACAACCTTTGAAGGGTTAGTCTTTTTGTTAATAAATAAAATCTTAACCTTTTGTCGCTTATCCTGTGTTATTGTCCTTTTAGTTCCTTTAATTTTCAATTGTTTTGATGTGCACTTATTAAATAAGCAATTTTGAATAAGTCAGATTGAAAACATTTAGGATATGATCCATGATCAAATATCCTATAGTTGAAAAATCACAAAAAATAGTATATGTTTTAAGGATCATAAGTTCAGTTGTCAAAGTATAAGGGTTATTCAAATAAACAATGAATAAGATTAAAATAGTTAAGGATCATACATGAGGATCCAAGTTAGGATCCTAGCCATAATCAGGATAACTATAAGATAAACCTTAGAGAGGAATAAGGATCAAGGATCCTTAGTTGTTTAACTTCAAGGACCTGAAATAGAGCATAACTTGGGACTAAGCCAATATAAGATAAGAGTCAGCAACTGGGGACAAGCCCAAGGATAACTGGGGACAAGCCCAAGGATCGTTTGTAAACTGGAGTATGGCCCTAACTGGCGACTTATCCAAACTTAGTGACATGAAAATGCCAAAACCTTAGCTAACGTGAAAACGTTAGAAACCATAGGAACGGATGTATGGTACGTCTACCATTATACGTAGGATCCTAGGTATAGCCAGTACAATGGAATTATCAGCCCCTAAAGCGAGTACTGGTCCCAATGCCTTGAACTATACCAGGATCATCATGCGCTACAGGCGGAACTGGGGTCAAGCCCAAATAACTGGGGTTAAACCCAAGGATCTGGATGGCTTCTGTAGATAATAAACGCTTTGCTAAGGATTCCTGAACTTTCAAAACTCAAAATCTTGTGAGAGAAGGATAAAGGACACATGATCCTTATCCTTATATGAGAAAATAAGGAAATGAAATAGTTCAAGATTAGGACATTACCAGAGTAAGGATCATTGATGCTTTAAGGATCCTTCAAGGATACCCCTAATGTAAGGATCATACGTGCCAGGAGGATCCTGCTCACATGAAATATTTCTTCAAATGGACAGCATTCCAAGCTCTTGGTAACAAATCACCTTCCATGGTCAGCAATCTATATGCCCCCTTTCCTGCTTCAGCTTCAATCAAATAAGGGCCTTCCCATTTTGGTGCCAATTTTCCATCAGCAGGATTGGTGGTATTCTGGAATGCTTTCCTCAATACCATATCTCCAACTTGAAACTTCCTGATCCTGACATATTTGTTGTAAGCACCAGCCATTCTTTGTTGATAACTGGCCATCCTTATCCTAGCTAGATCCCTGATTTCTTCAATGGTATCCAGGTCTTGAGCTAAGTTCTCATCATTTTCTTCAGGATCACGGGTACTTGTTCTAGCAGTTGGAACCACCATTTCTGTTGGGATCACTGACTCTGCCCCAAATACTAAAGAGAATGGAGTCTGGCCTGTAGTATTCTTAGGGGTTGTCCTATCAGCCCAAAGCACATAAGGTAATTCTTCTGCCCATTTCCCTTTCTTGGATCCAAGCTTCTTCTTCAAATTGTTGATGATGATCTTGTTGGATGATTCTGCTTGACCATTAGCTTGTGGGTGGACTGGTGTTGATGTTATCATCTTAATCCCCCAGCTGTCACAAAAGTTAGTAGTTCTGCCCCCAATAAATTAGGAACCATTATCACATATAATTTCAGAAGGAATACCAAATCTAGTTATAATATTTCTTTTAATGAAGGATATAACTTCCTTTTCTCTGACTTGGGCAAAAGCTTCAGCCTCTATCCACTTGGAGAAGTAATCAGTCATAGCTAGCATGAACACTTTCCCACCAGGTGCCTTAGGGAGCTTACCAACTATATCCATCCCCCATCTCATAAATGGCCAAGAGGAGGATATAGGATGCAAAAATTCAGCTGGTTGGTGAAGGATATTGCTGTGTCTCTGACAAGGATCACACTTCTTAGCATATTCCACAGCATCTCTTTTCATAGTTGGCCAGTAGTATCCTGTCCTTAAGATCCTTGAGAACAATGCCCTGCCCCAGTGTGGTTTCCACAATCTCCTTCATGGAAGTCTTTTAAAACTTCTTGGACTTCAGGATCCTCGATGCATCTTAAATATGGTCCTGCAAGAGATCGCTTATACAACATATTATTTAAGATTGTGAATTGAGATACCTTAATTTTGAAAGCCCTGGGATTTTCTCCCATGGGAATCTCTCCGTGTTGTAAGTATCTTATGATTGGTGAAATCCATGATCCTGATCCTGGATAAGATTGAGTATCCTCACTAGGGATAATTGCAGAATCCTCCCCTATTTCCATGGCCACATGATCCTCGATGGCAGGAGCCAAGATATGAATAATGGGGATATTTATATCCTCCGGGATCTTCAAGGATGATCCTAAGTTAGCCAATGCATCAGCTTCTGTATTTTCCTCCCTTGGTACCTGTGTCAAACTGAAGAAAACAAAAGAGAGTGCCAATTCTTTGACTATCTCCAAATATTTGGTTAGCTTTTCACCTTTAACAGTATAGGATCCATTAAAGTGATTTGTAATTAATAATGAATCTACATGTACCTCAAGGTACCTGATCCCCATATGCTTAGCAATTTGCAAACCAGCAATCAAGGCTTCATATTCAGCCTCATTGTTAGTGGTTTGGAACTCACAAGCTATAGAGTGGGGTATTATGTCCCCCTGTGGCGATTTTAGTAGTATACCAAGCCCTGTGCCTTTGACGTTCGAGGATCCATCAGTATAGAGTATCCAAGGATCCTTGGTCTCCTCTAGTTGCTGGACTTCTAACTCAGCTTCTTTTTGTAAATCACTACTGAAATCAGCCACAAAGTCGGCCAATGCTTGGGATTTGATGGCTGTCCTAGGCTCATATCTTATATCATAGGCACTAAGCTTCACTGCCCACTTAGCCATCCTTCCTGACATCTCTGTTTTCCTGAGGACATTCTTAATTGGAAAATTAGTTTTAACAACAATAACATGAGTTTCAAAGTAATGTCTCAACTTAGTAGATGCCATGATTAATGCAAGAATAAGCTTTTCAAGGTGTGAATACCTGGATTCGGCATCAAGTAAACTCTTACTTACATAATAGACAGGATGTTGTGTACCTTCATGATCCTTAACAAGGACTGCACTTACTGCTTTTAAGGATACTGCAAGATATAAAGATAGCACATCTCCTTTCTCTGGTTTCATCAAGGCTGGGGCTGAGGATAGGTAATCTTTGAGAGCTCGTAAGGCATTCTCATGCTTCTCAGTCCACTCAAATTTCTTGTTCTTCCTTAGGATATCATAGAATTCTTTGCACTTCTCTGAGGATTTGGATATAAATCTGTTCCAAGCTGCTATCCTGCCTGTTAGCCTTTGGACATCCTTAGCATTGGCAGGAGATTTGATATTCACTAAGGCTTTGATTTGTTCCGGGCTAGCTTCAATGCCTCTCTTGGTCACCATATATCCTAAGAATTTACCTGCTTTAACACCAAAGTGACATTTTGAAGGATTAAGTTTCATGTTATATCTGTCAAGGATATCAAATGCTTCCTCCAAGTCCCTTAGGTGATCCTCAGCTTTTATGGACTTTACCACCATATCATCTATGTAAACCTCCATAGTTTGTCCAATCTGATCCTTGAACATCATATTCACCAGCCTTTGATATGTTGCACCTGCATTCCTTAATCCAAACGGCATAGCAATATAACAATATATACCGGTTGGAGTCATAAAAGCCGTATCCTCTTGATCAGATGGTTCCATCTGAATTTGTTGAAATCCAGATGAAGCATCCATAAAAGTCAACAGTTCATGACCCGCCGTTGCATCCACCATGGAGTCAATGTGGGGTAATGGGAAAGGATCCTTGGGACATGCCTTATTTAAATCCGTGAAATCGACATATACCCTCCACTTTCCATTTTTCTTTTGAACAACAACCACATTGGCCAGCCATCTTGGATACTTGACCTCTCTAATCATACCTGCTCGGAGCAATTTCTCTACCTCTTCCTGGATAATGGCATTTCTTTCCGGTGCAAACTTCCTCCTTTTTTGATGGATTGGTTTGAATGACCTGTCAATGCCAAGTTTATGAGTGATAATATCCTTAGATATACCTGTCATATCCTCATGCTTCCATGCAAAGGTAGTCTTCCTTCTTTTGAGGAAGGATACAAGATCTTCTTTCATTTTGCCAAGGATCCCTGATCCGATATAGATTTTGGATTCAGGATCCATGAGGATTTCTACCACATCCTGCTCTCTTGCCTCCAAGACATCCCTTGGAGGATACTTTGATTGCTATTGCTCCCTTGACTTCGAAGCTGGTTTCATTGATGAAGTGTAGCAGTCCTTAGCCTCTTGCTGATCACTATCAATCTTGACTTTTCCCCAAGGACTAAGGAGCTTCACACATTGATGGTAGGTAGATGGGATTGCCTTCATATCGTGTATCCAGGGCCTGCCAAGGATAACATTACAACAAGATAAACAGTCAATAACACAAAATTTTTGATAATTATGTAATCCTTCAACATAAATTGGGAGTTTAATGTCCCCCAGGGTGTTCTTGGTTTCGCCACTAAATCCTACGAGCACGGAGGATCTTGGTATGATATCTGATTCAGGGATACCCATTTTCTTTAGAACATCAAGCTGGATAATGTTCACTGAGCTTCCTCTGTCAATAAGGATCCTGCGGACAAAATGGTTAGAAATAAAAAGAGTAATAACTAAACCATCGTGATGAGGATCCTGGATATCAACACGATCATCCTCATCAAAGGTTATCACTTTTCCTTCAGAGACACTTGATGTTCGAACAGGTCTTTCTCCATTATCCATTTTGGCTTCCTTTGCATGCCTTTTAGCTGCTGAGAAGGATGTACCACAGATGTCTGATCCTCAAGAAATAAAGTTTATTACTTGTGCATCTGCTGGAGGGGCCGGAGCTTTTTCAAGGATCCTTTCAGGATCCTGAGTCCTTGACTTTTTTCTACCCAACAATTCTTTTAGATGCCCCTTGCTCAACAAGTATCCAATTTCCCTTCTCAATGCAATGCATTCTTCTGTTAGATGCCCAAAATCTTCATGGTATGCACACCATTTTGATTTATCTTTGGTTGCAGCCGGTCTGTCATTTTTTCTAGGCCATCTGGCTTTATCACCTAGGTCCTGCATCGCAAGGATTAGTTCATTGTTATCAACAGAAAAACAATATTCAGAAATTGGAGGATAATCCTCATCATCCTCTTCTTGATCAACTGCATGCACGTTCTGGTTATCAGATCTGTTATAGGATTTGAACTTGTTGTTCTTGAACGAGGATCCTTGCTTCTCTTGTTTTGAGGATCCTGCTAATCTCTCCTGGATCCTCTTGTCATCCTCTAGCCGGATGAACCTGAGTGCCCTGGTTCTTACCTCATCTAAGTTCCTGCACAGTGTCATAACAAGATCATCATAGAACAATGAATCCCTAAGCAATCCCATTTTGAAGGCCTCAACAGCCATGGCTATATCCAAGTTGGGAATGTCTAAGGATTCTTTACTAAATTTGGTGATGTAATCCCTTAACGATTCATTATGACCCTGGGTTACCCTATATAGATCACTAGTTAATCGTTCAAACTTTCTACTACAAGAAAATTGATTATTGAATAAGTTAACCAGATTAGCAAATGTGGTAATAGAGTAGGGGGAAGACTTAGCAGCCATTTGAGAGCTGATCCAGTAAGAGTGGATCCAAATCCCTTGCATAGGCATGCTTCCTTTAACCTTTCTGGAATTGGATTGATCTCCATCCTCTCTCGGTATTATGCTATGTGCTCCTCAGGATCCGTCGAACCATCGTACAGCTTCATGGTTGGCACATGGAACCTTTTGGGTATCTCAGCATCACAAATTGGTGGTGCGAAACGAGATATCTTATGGCTTCCATCTGCAATCTCCGGGATAGGTTTGACCACTCCTGGAACACTTGATATCATATCCTTCAATTTTTGCAACTCTCTGGCCATGGCATGGTTGATACCAGTATCCTGCATGAATCCATGGTTAGTTGTAAGAGAATTATTTAAAGTGTTACCTCCCGCCGGGTTCAAATTAGGAACACCAAATGTGAACCCATATTGTTGAGACTCTGGAATGACCGAAGGGCCAGTAGAAGCAATGGTCTGCATCGGAATAAAATCTCCTTGATGGACATCGGAACTTCCTGTTTGCAAACTCCTTAAGGATCCTGGCATCTGGAAGGATCCCTGAAACTGGGATGATTCTGGAACAAAGGAGAATCCTTGCACCTGGGACGATCCTGGAACAAAGGAGGATCCGTGACCCTGGGACGATCCTGGAACAAAGGAGGATCCTTGAACCTGGGATGATCCTGGGACAAAGGAAGACCCTTGAACCTGGGATGATCCTGGGACAAAGGAGGATCCTTGAACCTGGGATGATCCTGGGACAAAGGAGGATCCTTGAACCTGGGATGATCCTGGGACAAAGGAAGATCCTTGATTCTGCTGTGCTCCTGAGTATCCTTCTAAATTCATGATGGATCCCATATGCTGAGAATAGGATCCTGCTGGCTGGAAATATGAACCTGATGCCTGAGTCATTATTGCTGATCCGTAGTGCACTCCTTTTGGTCCACCCACATATTGAACATCTGGAACCACTGATGGCTGAGAAGTAATCACCGGAGTATCAAAATTCAAAGATCTGGGCACCAGTGGGGAATGATCCTCCGCCGCTTTCTTTAGTTTCTTGAGATCTCCGATTTCTTTGAGAATCCTTTCATTGGTCTTATCCTGTTGCTGTATATGATCCTTCATCTGCAAAATCAAAGTAAACATGTCACTAGTAGTGGGAGTATAAGAAGCAGAAGAAGTTGGAGGTTTGGAGAAAATGGGAGTTGGTTTCTTCTCAGCATTTTTCTGAGATCCAGCAGGTGGTGGAGGCAAAGGTGGAATGCCCTGAGACGAATTGACCGCAGACATTGCAGTTGAGGTATTCTTCAATGATGAAGCCATGTACTTGTATGCAATGAACCGGAATGATCGCCAACAGAAAAACTTCTTAGGAATGAAGCACCAATTGCCCCACGGTGGGCGCCAAACTGTTTTGGTCAAAAATCTAACGAGGATAATGCAACCAAACTCTTAGTTACGGGGAATGATGCTTGATATGAAGAACAATAATAAGGATCACTTCGATGTAAATTGCAGAAACAACACAAGGATTTATACGAGGAAAAAGCCCTTGATCAATGAATGATCTCCGGCATAAAAAACCTCAGGTGATGGAAACTACCGATCACCAAGCTCAAATAAATCAATAAATGTTTACAACTTCGGATAGTGACAAGCTAGGTACAAGGATCACTATGGTTGATTGTGTAAAAGTGTGTGAAAACTGTTAAGTGTTTGCTGAAAGCTTCAAGAGTGTAGTTGTACGAGAGTGTATGTAGCTAAAAAATGGCTAAGTGTTCTAAAATAGCTCGTCACCCCTTTAAAAATGAAAGCTAACTAAGCTAACAAACTATCCGACTTTTGTGCCATGCTTCCACGTTCTCCACAACGTCCATTTTCATTCAAACGTGTGCGAAATACTCGTGGAATATTCCATAGTTACGTTGCCAAGACCAAGTCAAGCCTATTACTCCTGCAAAACAATACGAAATATAAATAAACAATCGTTAGTATGAGGATCCTTAGGGTGATCTATGATCCTGATCCTGAAGCTCTTCTGAGGATCACTATCTGTCACAGAAGTAAGGATCACTATTAGGATAACAAGTAAGGATCACTAATTGTTAGAAAATCCTCCCCTAACACCTTCCAAGTGTCATTTTGGTGTTAAAGCAGGTAAATTCCTAGGCTATATGGTGACAAAGAGGGGCATTGAAGCAAGTCCAGAGCAAATCAAGGCTATTGTGAATATCAAATCTCATGCCAATGCTAAAGATGTGCAAAGATTGACAGGCAGGATCGCAACCTTGAACAGGTTCATATCCAAGTCCTCAGAAAAGTGCAAGGAATTCTATGACATCCTGAGGAAAAACAAGAAATTTGAATGGACTGAGAAGCATGAAAGTGCCCTGAAAGCTCTTAAGGATTACCAATCCTCAGCCCCGGCCTTGATGAAACCAGAAAAAGGGGATATATTATCCTTATACTTAGCGGTATCCTCAAAAGCAGTAAGTGTGGTCCTTGTTAAGGATCATCAAGGTATACAACATCCTGTTTATTATGTAAGTAAGAGTTTGCTTGATGCTGAATCCAGGTATTCACATTTAGAAAAACTTATCCTTGCTTTGATTATGGCATCTACTAAATTAAGACATTATTTTGAGACTCATGCCATTATTGTTAAGACTAATTTTCCAATCAAGAATGTTCTCAGGAAACCTGAAATGTCAGGAAGGATGGCTAAGTGGGCAGTGAAACTCAGTGCTTATGATATAAGATATGAACCAAGGACTGCCATTAAATCCCAAGCCTTAGCTGACTTTGTGGCAGATTTCAGTAGTGACTTGCAAAGGGAAGCTGAATTAGAAGTCCAACAGCTAGAGCAAACTAAGGATCCTTGGATACTCTACACTGATGGAGCCTCTAATGTCAAAGGAATAGGGCTTGGAATACTACTAAAATCGCCACAGGGGGACATAATACCCCACTCTATAGCTTGTGAGTTCCAAACTACTAACAATGAGGCTGAATATGAAGCCTTGATAGCTGGTTTGCAAATTGCTAAGCATATGAGGATCAGGTATCTTGAGGTGCATGTAGATTCATTATTAATCACTAATCACTTTAATGGATCATATGCTGTTAAAGGTGAAAAGCTAATCAAATACTTAGAGATAGTCAAAAAATTGGCACTCTCTTTTGTATCCTTTAGTTTGACACAGGTACCAAGGGAAGAAAATGCAGAGGCTGATGCATTGGCTAATCTAGGATCATCCTTGAAGATCCCGCAGGATATAAGGATTCCTATTATCCATATCCTAACCCCTGCTATTGAAGATCATTTGGTTATGGAGAAAGGAGAGGATTCTGCAATCATCCCTAGTGATGATACTCAATCTCATTTAGGATCATGGATCCTCCCAATCATGAGATACATACAACATGGAGAAATTCCTACAGGAGAAAACCCCAGGGCTTTCAAAATTAAGGTATCTCAATTTACAAATTGAATAATATGTTGTATAAACGATCTCTTGCAGAACCATATCTAAGATGCATTGAGGATCCTGAAATCCAAGAAGTCCTAAAGGATTTCCATGAAGGAGATTGTGGAAACCACACTGGGGGCAGAGCATTATTCTCAAGGATCCTGAGGACATGATACTATTGGCCTACTATGAAAAAGGATGCTGTGGAATATGCCAAGAAGTGTGATCCTTGTCAGAGACATAGTAATATCCTTCATCAACCAGCAGAGCGTTTGCATCCTATATCCTCTTCTTGGCCATTTATGAGATGGGGAATGGATATAGTTGGTAAGCTTCCTAAGGCACCTGGTGGAAAAGTATTCATGCTTGCTATGACTGATTACTTCTCCAAGTGGATAGAGGCTGAAGCCTTTGCTCATGTCAGAGAAAAGGAAGTTATATCCTTCATTAAAAGAAACATTATTACTAGATTTGGTATTCCTTCTGAAATTGTATGTGATAATGGATCCCAGTTTATTGGGAATAGAACTACTAACTTTTGTGACAGCTGGGGGATTAAGATGATAACATCAACACCAGTCCACCCACAAGCTAATGGCCAGGCAGAATCATCCAACAAGATCATCATCAACAACTTGAAAAAGGAACTTGGATCTAAGAAAGGAAATATGTTAGTGATTCTGATCAGAAGCAAATTCATCTGGTGATCCTTCTAAGGATCCTCTATCCTACCATGAGTGGTCCACTTTCTAGGCAGATCCTTCCCATCAGGGATAGAATCCCTACTGACGAAGAAGAATCGCCGTTTCCAGTTGGTGTCATTCTTAGTGGCTTTGAAGATGGGATGTTCTTCTCCAGGCTTATGTTTGAGTAGATATCGGTGAGACCCGTGGCTAACAAGATCGTACATCTCTGAAAGCCTCGACATTCCCAGATCGATACCTTGTTGCTCTATGATCCTTTCAAGGGTGATCAAGACCCTCCAGATCATAGGCATCGCTTGGATGTAAGAGATGCCAGTGAGAGAGAAGAAGGATTGGGTGAAAGCTGGAAAAGGGTAGGTGTATCCTATGGTGAATGGGGTGACTGGAAAAACTATCCAGGTTTCAGACACAAAATCGCTTAAAACAGTGGAATCAAATGGTTTGAAAACGGTGTTCGCCGGAAAACTATGGCGGATTCTGTCAATCTGTGGATCGGTGAAGCAGCAACGTTCTTTCGCAGAATCTTTTATGATCCCTTGGCTTTTCAAGGGGCTGTTCTTCTTGTGATCCTTACCCGGTGAGGATCGTAGCATCATTTTGATTGTGATGGTGGTAAAGAAGAAGAAAAACAGAGCAAGAAGATAAAGAGAGAAAGGAGAGAGAAGTACCTGATCAAGTCTTCGAATGAGGATTTAAAGAGGAAATGCACGAATTTAAATGCTCTCTAGCCCTTATCTCTAACTTCAATTTATAATGATGATTTTGCAGGATAGTCACCTCAATGACGTCAGGATCTTAACGACTAGTCCGCATATAACGGCTAGTTTCCTGGTTGATTCGTTGCAGATAAGGACGAGAAAATATAACTCGTTATTTGCATCATTACTCCTTATATTTTGGGGGCAATTGTTAGGGGAGGATTTTCTAATGATTTGTGATCCTCAATTGCTGTTGGGTTTAGTGATCCTCACTTCTGTTTGAATTAGTGATCCTCAGAAGTTTTGCAGGATCAGGATCATGGATCATCATAAGGATCCTTATACTAACGATTGTCTGCTTTGAATATGATGTTGTTTTGCAGGAGTACGGGCTTGGACTTGGTCTTGGTGATATTCCTGGGGCATATTCCATGTTTATTCCGCACGTGCTTGACCAATATGGACGTTATGGAGTTCGTGGGAGACTTGCATGAATTGCGGAATGTTTGTTAGCTTAGATATTTTCTATTTTTTAAAGGGGATAGCGAGCTAAATAGAAACACTTGGCTATTTTTAGCTTATCACACACACTAGTAACTGCTCTCACCAGCTCGTAACCATTCACTTGGCGATTACACACTTTTATACACGTTACACCATAGTGATCCTTGTAATTAGCTCGCTATCATCCGAAGTTGTAATACATTTCTTGTTTAATCTGAGTTGGTGATCGGTAGTTTCCATCACCCGAGGTTTTTTATGCCGGAGATCATTCATTGATCAAGGGCTTTTTCCTCGTATAAATCTCCGTGTCACTTGTTCATTACATTTCAGAGTGATCCTTAATATTGTTCATTAATTCAAGCATCATACCCCGTAACAGAGAGTTTGGTTGCATTATCATTGCTTGATTTTTGACCAAAACATCTCCCTAATTATTTTTTCTCTCTTTATAGGGCCCCGGTGGGAGTTATTAATAAATTATAAGGGATTATTAGAAAGTTCCTTTGGGGGGGCTCGGGTGGTGAGAAGAAATTACACTGGGTAGCTTGGGACCGAGTGGCGTCCCCTATTGATTATGGCGGGCTTGGAATTAGGAATCTCGACTCCATCAACAAATCTCTTCTTTTGAAGTGGGCCTGGAGATTTAAATCCGAGAAAGATAATCTATGGGTCAAAGTCATCTCTGCGATTCACTTCGATCAGAGGAGGTTTGATTTTCTTCCAGCTAAGGTATCGCTGGGAGGGGTTTGGGGAGAAATTGCTAAATTAGCTTCGTCTCCTATTGTGTCTGGCGAGTCGATTAGGAACCTGATGCGGGGATGTATTGGTAACAGGTCGGATATTTATTTTTGGCTTGATCCTTGGTTGTGTAATGTTCCGTTAAAAGATTGTTTTTCGAATCTTTTCTGGTTGGAAAAAGATAAGGATTGTGTGGTCCGAGACAGGATCGTTCGTCTGGTTGCCAATCCCGGAGCTAAATGGGAGTGGAAGCATCCTCCAGACTCTAACGTTGAACTAGCGGAATGGATGGATTTGGAGTTGAAGCTTCGGGATATTGTCTTGACTGGGGATAAAGATAAGTGGTCTTGGTTGGGTGATGATTCTGGTGAGTTTAGTGTTAGTTCGATTATACGTCTTCTGGATAAAAATAGGGATTTCAGCTCGAGGTATGTTTGGGAATGGTGTAATTGGGTTCCATTAAAATGTAATCTTTTTGCTTGGAGGGCTGAGTTGGATAGACTCCCGACTAAGGTTGAGCTCCGTAAGTGGAATATCCCTCTTGAAGATGACTTTCGCCCGTTGTGTGAGTCCGATAGGGAGACAGCTCTTCATATCTTGACGGCTTGTAGCTTCGCTTCGAAAGTTTGGTCGATGATTACTCGGTGGTGCAAAGTTCCTGACTTGCTTGCCTTTTCGGTTCGAGACATTTTGGAGCTCCACAATTTTTGCGGTCTTAAGGGTAAGGCTTGGTCAGCTTTCAAAGGTTTTGCGATTATCACTTGTTGGCAAATATGGAAGGCAAGGAATGCGCGTATTTTTTCGGACAAGTCCAAGAAGGAGGAGGAAGTTGTGAGTGAGATTAAGTCTATTGGGGTTCTTTGGTTTAAGAATAGGTCCAAATTTAAAGATGTAACATGGAAAGATTGGTGTAAAATTGTATAGTTGTTTTGGCCGCCCGCGTTTGGGCTGTGCTTGTGTTTAATGAAGTTTTCCTTTCAAAAAAAAGGCATAATCACTTGGCAATCACACATTATAAGATGGTGTATGTGCTCGTTATTCCATAAGAAGTGTGCTCGTTCGACCACCTGAACATTATTACTACCAATTAGCTCATTACAATAACATTTGCAGTTTTAATACAATATATATTGACTGTTTGGGAGGTGTTTGGGATCGCTTGACCCGTTTACTTATGAGTGGGTCGAATCCGGTTACCAAGGGGTCAAACTATAAAAATTAGCTTATATACCTCCTAAATCATTTCATTCCAAAAATAAGACTGTTATCAAATCAGCATTATTTAATAATCATATATGTTATACTGTACATTAATTCAAAAGTGTGAGAAGTGTTTTAAACCATTAGATCTTTGATCTAATGGTTGAGATCAATAGGGACCAAATTATAAATTGTGTTTTAATTATTTAGACTGATTTGAAAATTGTAGGGGTAATAGTTGTTTTGGTAAAAAATCAGACTAGGATAATGCAACCAAATCTTATTTTGTGAGGTGTGATGCTTGAATTAAATGGCAAATGTATGAACCATTTGCAAATGAAATGAACATGGGACACAAGGATTTATACGAGGAAAAAGCCCTTGATCAAGATATGATCTCCGGCATAAAAAACCTCGGATAGTGAAAACTATCACTATCAAGTATATTGAATAAAGAAAGTTACAACTTCGGAAGTATTGAGCTTGATACAATGAATTCTAGTGTGTGTTTGCTCGAGAGAGAATGGCAGTAGTGTTGTTCGTAAACTAGGTGCAAAAAGTGTTTCTAAAAATAAGCTCAATACCCCTTTAATCTTTGCTAAAAATATCCTAACTAACTATCCGAAAAATCTGCCCATCACCCACGATCACCACCAACGGTAACTTTCTAATGCACATGTTGAAATGTAGAGCATATTCCCCTGGAATCTCGCATGGAATAAGTCTTCTTCGAAACATACCTGCAAAATAAGCTAAAGGTGATGGAAACAGTTGTTAAGTTAGAATAATAATGAGGATCCTGGATCCTTATTCCCGCAACGTCTCCTGAGGATCCTTAATTCAATCTGATCTGAGGATCCGTGATCCATGCTACACTTGAGGATCCGTGATCCATAAGCAATAAAATTCTATCCCTAACAATTGCCCCCAAACATGACTAGTTGATATCCAATTAGATAGTCATGTTTGAATGAAATTCGGACTAGCCGTTACTTGGAGATATAGCCGTTGCCATGCTTACGTCAGCGAAGGTCACTCCTGCAACAAACAATGTTTATAAATAGGGTAGAGATAGGGATGATATTTTGCATTTAAATTCAAGAACTTCTCCCTTTAAATCTTCATTCGAAGATTGCAACAGGTATTCTTTCTTCCCTTCTTTCTAAATCCTTCTCTTCTGATCCTTTTTTCTCGACCATCTATGGCAAAATGGTTCTCCGATCTTCACCCGCTAAGGATCCTAAAAAGGATAGTCCTCTGAAGAGCCAAGGGGTCATCAAAAACCCTTCATTGGACCTCTGTCGCTTCACTGGTCCAGAAATTGACCGGATCTGCCATTGCTTTCCAGCTGAAACAGTCTTTCGATCCTTCGACTCTTCGATGAAGAATGATTGTGTCTCTGAAACTTGGGTTGCTTTTCCGGCCACCCCTTTTCTGATCGGATTCTCTTATCCTTTCCTTGCCTTCACACAGTCTTTCTTCACACTCAAGGCATGTGCTATATTCAGGCCATGCCAATGATGTGGGGAGTTCTTTATAGCATAGAAAACATCACTGAGCAGGAGGGCATGGAAATAGGGGTGTCTGAGTTGAGTCAACTGTACAACCTGGTTAGTCATGGTTCACACTGCTTTCTGTTCAAACACAAACCTGGTGATCCTCACCCAATCCTCAAAACCACTAAAAACGATACTCACTGGAAGGGCCATTTCTTCTTCGTGAGGAGGGACTCAATCCCGGATGGGAAAAACCTTCCTAGAAAGTGGATCACCCATGGTAGGATATAGGATCCTTAGACAAGGATCATAATAGGACTTCTTTCTTTTCTTTCTTAAGGATAACTGATCCTGTTTTCTGTTTTGCAGCTATTTCACTCTCTTTCATCCAAGAAACACCTGCAACAAAGGAAAGGGTTGCTGCCTTTTGGAGCCTTGACCCTGCTGTTAGAACGTTCCAAGCCAAAGCAAAGGATTCACAAGAAGTATCCTCCGGTTCCTTCACCATGTTAAGTAAGTATTCACATTTATGTATGATTAAATATTTAACTAGATGTAGAATAAGGATACTTATTGTTAGGGCTGGATTTTTATGACCTATGATCCTTACATGTGATCCTAACAAGTGATCCTTACTTCTTTGGCAGATAGTGATCCTCATAGGAGCTCCAGGATCAGGATCACGGATCATCCTAAGGATCCTCACACTAACGATTGTTCTCTTTGGATTAAATGTTGTTTTGCAGGAATTACTGGTTGGACTTGGTCTTAGCAACGTAAACAAGGAATCTATCACGCTAATTTTGCACATGCATAATCAAAGATGGACGTTTTGAAGAATATGGAAACTCAGCACAATTCAAGGGCGATTATTTAGACTAAATTTACTTCTATTTCTAAAGGGGTAACGAGCTAGTAGTTAGGTGATTTGCCTAAAATAGAACCACACACACTTGTATAAAAGGTACTCTTGAACATGCGGAAGACACGACACATTTCTCACACACCTTAGCATACGATACTATAGTGATCCTTGTACCTAGCTCGTTACCATCCGAAGTTGTAACCATTATTTGTTATATTGAAGTTTGGTGATCGGTAGTTTCCATCACCCGAGGTTTTTTATGCCGGAGATCATTGATCAAGGGCTTTTTCCTAGTATAAATCCTTGTGTCACTTGTGCATTTTACATTTGAGTGATCCTTCACTTTGTTCATCATACCAAGCATCATTCCCCGTTTACATAAAGTTTGGTTGCATTATCTTTAAGTGATTTTTGACCAAAACAGTTTGGCGCCCACCGTGGGGCAATTGGTGCTTCATTCATAAGAAAGTTTTTCTGATTGGTGATCATTCCGGAACGTTGCATGGCTTCATCGTTGAAGAATACCTCCACAGCGATGTCTGCAGTCAACTCATCTCAGGGCATTCCACCTTTGCCTCCACCACCAGCTGGATCTCAGAAAAATGCTGAGAAGAGACCGACTCCTATTTTCTCTAAACCTTCATCTTCTTCTGCTCTAACTTCTTCTGCTCCCAGTACTAGTGATATATTTACTTTGATTTTGCAGATGAGGGATCGTATGCAGCAGCAGGATGAAACTAATGACAGGATCCTCGAAGAAATCGGAGATCTCAAAAGGCAAAAGAAAACGGCAGAGGATCATTCCCCACTGATGCCCAAATCTTTGAATTTTGATACTCCGATGATTACTTCTCAGCCATCAGAGGCCCCAGATATTCAACATATGGGTGGATTAAGAGGAGTGCGTTTCGGCCCAGCAGCGGTGACTCAGGCATCAGGATCATATTTCCAACCGGCAGGATCCTATACTCAGCATATGGGATCCTTCATGAACTCAGAATCCTCCTTCGTTCCAGGATCATCCCAGGTTCAAGGATCCTCCTTCGTTCCAGGATCATCCCAAATTCAAGGATCCTCCTTTGTTCTAGGATCATCCCATGTTCAGGGATCCCTTCAGATGCCAGGATCCTTGAAGAATTTGCAAACAGGAAGTACAGATGTCCATCAAGGAGATTTTATTCCAATGCAGACCATTGCTTCCACTGGTCCCTCCATCATCCCAGAATCCCATCAATATGGATTCACACCCAATGTTCCTAACTTGAACCCGATGGGAGGTAACACTTTTAATAATTCTCTTACCACTAACCATGGATTCATGCAGGATACAGGTATCAACCATGCTATGGCCAGAGAACTGCAGAAACTAAAGGAAACAAAGGGGCATTTGAAAGAATTATTGGGAAGAAAAAAGCAAAGGACTCAGGATCCTGAAAGGATCCCTGAAAGAGCTCCAGCTCCTCCGGCAGATGCACAAGTGATCAACTTTATATCTGGAGGATCAGACATCTATGATACATCCTTCTCAGCAGCTAAAAGGCATGCAAAGGAAGCCAAAATGGATAACGGAGAAAGACTTATACGAACATCAAGTGTCTCGGAAGGAAAAGTGATAACCTTTGATGAGGATGATCGAGTCGACATCCAGGATCCTCATCATGATAGTTTAGTTATTACTCTCTTTATTTCTAACCACTTTGTCCGCAGGATCCTTATTGACGGAGGAAGCTCAGTAAACATTATCCAGCTTGATGTTCTAAAGAAAATGGGTATCCCTGAATCAGATATCACACCAAGATCCTCCGTGCTTGTAGGATTTAGTGGCGAAACTAAGAAAACCCTGGGGGACATGAAACTCCCAATTTATGTGGAAGGATTACATAATTATCAAAAATTTTGTGTTATTGACTGTTTGTCTTGTTGTAATGTTATCCTTGGCAGGCCCTGGATACATGATATGAAGGCAGTCCCATCCACCTACCATCAGTGTGTGAAGCTCCCTAGCCCATGGGGAATAATCAAGATCGATAGTGATCAACAGGAGGCTAAGGATTGTTACACCTCATCAATGAAACCAGCCTCGAAATCAAGGGAGCAATAGCAATTAAAGTATCCTCCAAGGGGTGTCTTGGAGGCAAGAGAGCAGGATGTGGACGAAATCCTCTTGGATCCTGATGATCCTGAATCCAAAATCTACATCGGATCAGGGATCCTTGATAAAATGAAAGAAGACATAGTATCCTTCCTCAAAAGAAGAAAATCTACCTTTGCATGGAAACATGAGGATATGACAGGTATATCTAAGGATATTATCACTCATAAACTTGGCATTGACAGGTCAGTTAAACCAATCCATCAAAAAAGGAGGAAGTTTGCACCAGAAAGAAATGCCATTATCCAGGAAGAGGTAGAAAGATTACTACGAGCAGGTATGATCAGAGAAGTGAAGTATCCAAAATGGCTGGCCAATGTGGTTGTTGTTCAAAAGAAAAATGGAAAGTGGAGGGTATGTGTCGATTTCACTGATTTGAATAAGGCATGTCCCAAGGATCCTTTCCCATTACCCCACATTGACTCCATGGTGGATGCAACGGCGGGTCATGAACTGTTAACCTTTATGGATGCATCATCTGGATTCCAACAAATTCAGATGGAACCATCTGACCAAGAGGATACGGCCTTTATGACCCCAACCGGTTTATATTGTTATATTGCTATGCCTTTTGGATTAAGAAATGCAGGTGCAACATATCAAAGGCTGGTGAATATGATGTTCAAAGATCAAATTGGACAAACTATGGAAGTGTACATAGACGATATGGTGGTGAAATCCAAAAAAGCTGAGGATCACCTAAGGGACTTGGAGGAAGCATTTGATATCCTTGATAATTATAACATGAAGCTTAATCCTTCAAAATGTCACTTTGGTGTTAAAGCAGGTAAATTCTTAGGATATATGGTAACCCAGAGGGGCATTGAAGCAAGCCCGGAACAAATAAAAGCATTGGTGAATATCAAATCCCCTGCCAACGCTAAGGATGTGCAAAGGCTAACAGGCAGGATAGCAGCTCTAAACAGGTTCATATCCAAATCCTCAGAAAAGTGTAAAGAATTCTATGATATCCTAAGAAAGAACAAGAAATTCGAATGGACTGAAAAGCATGAGAATGCTTTACAAGCCCTAAAAGAATACATGTCCTCAGCCCCAGCATTGATGAAACCAGAAAAAGGAGATGTGTTATCCTTATACCTTGCGGTATCCTCAAAAGCAGTAAGTGCAGTCCTTGTTAAGGATCATGAAGGTACACAATATCCTGTCTATTATGTAAGTAAGAGTTTACTTGATGTTGAATCCAGGTATTCACACCTTGAAAAACTTATTCTTGCACTGATTATGGCATCTACTAAACTAAGACATTATTTTGAAACCCATGTTATTGTTGTTAGAACTAATTTTCCAATTAAGAATGTCCTCGGGAAACCAGAGATGTCCGGAAGAATGGCTAAGTGGGCAGTAAAGCTTAGTGCCCATGATATAAGATATGAGCCTAGAACAGCCATCAAATCCCAAGCATCAGCAGACTTTGTGGCTGATTTCAGTAGTGATTTACAAAAGGAAGCCGAATTGGAAGTCCAGCAGCTGGATGAAACCAAGGATCCTTGGATACTACATACTGACGGATCCTCAAATGTTAAAGGCACGGGGCTTGGTATACTACTAAAATCGCCACAGGGGGACATAATACCCCATTCCATAGCTTGTGAGTTCCAAGCCACTAATAATGAGGCTGAATATGAAGCCTTAATCGCTGGTTTGCAAATCGCTAAGCATATGGGGATCAGGTATCTTGAGATATACGTGGATTCATTGTTAATCACTAATCACTTTAATGGATCCTATGCTGTTAAAGGTGAAAAACTAACAAAATATTTAGAGATAGTCAAAGAATTGGCACTCTCCTTTGTTTCCTTCAGTTTGACACAGGTACCAAGGGAGGAAAATACAGAAGCTGATGCATTGGCCAATCTAGGATCATCTTTGAAGATCCCAGAGGATATAAGTATCCCCATCATCCATATCCTGGCTCCTGCTATTGAAAATCAGGTGGCCATGGAAATAGAAGAGGATTCTGCAATGATCCTGTTTTGGTCAAAAATCACACAAGGATAATGTAACCAAACTTTATGTAAACGGGGTATGATGCTTGGTTAATTATAAAAGTAAAGGATCACTTTCATGATAGAGATGCAAAGACACAATGATTTATACGAGGAAAAAGCCCTTGATCAGTGTATGATCTCCGGCATAAAAAACCTCGGGTGATGGCAACTACCGATCACCAACTTCAATATAAGAAAAATATAGTTACAACTTCGGATGATAATGAGCTGAGTACAAGGATCACTATAGTATCGAGTGTCTAAGCGTGTGAGAGTTGTGTTGTGTGTTCTTCCGAATGAGGAAGAGTGTTATATATACAAGTGTAGGTGACCTATTTTAGGTAAAAAGACTAATAATCAGCTCATTACCCCTTTAGAAATAAAAGACAATCTAGCCAAAATTGCCGCCCTTAAATCAAGCTAAGTTTCCATATCCTTTGCAACGTCTATCTTTGATTAAGCTCGTGCTATAATTGTGAAGACGCGTCCCTTGATTATGATGCTAAGAGCGTATCCTGCCAGATGTTCCTGCAAAATAATGTTGTATTACACGAAGGTAACTATTAGCATGAGGATCCTTTCAATGGTCCATGATCCTGATCCTGAAGTCCTGCTGAGGATCACTGTCTGCCAAAGAAACAAGGATCACTGGTTAGGATCACGTATAAGGATCACGTATGATAAAAATCCAGCCCTAACAATTGCCCCCAAAATATAAGGAGTTTATTGTAAATAAATGAGTTATATTTTGCTTTGATCTTATCTGCAACGAATGACTCGGATAACTAGCCGTTAATATCGAACTAGCCGTTGCAACCCTTACGTCATAGATGTGACAATCCCTGCAAATCATGATTATAAATAGGAGATAGGGTTAGGATCACTCTGCATTTAAATTCGAGATATCTTCCCTTTATAATTGCTACCGAAGATTGACCAGGTATTCTCTTCTTCTCTCTTTCCTTTCTTCCTTCTCTTGCTCTGTTTTTTCTGCTTTTACTCTGTTTCTGTTCCACCACGAGTATGTTGCTTCGAAATTCTCCACATAAGGATTCCAAGAAGAGCAGTCCCCTAAAAAGCCAAGGGATCATCAAGGACTCTCCTACGGAGAGATGTTGCTTTACTGATGCTCATGTAGACAGGATTCGTCATTGCTTTCCGGCGAATGCTGTTTTCAAATCCTTCACACCTACTGCTTTGAGCGACTTTGTTTCAGACGCCTGGGTGGCCTTTCCTGCTACTCCGTTCACCATAGGGTATTCGTATCCTTTTCCAGCCTTCACCCAATCCTTCTTTTCTTTAACCGGCATATCTTATATCCAAGCTATGCCGATGATCTGGAGGGTCCTGTATACCTTCGAGAGGATCATCGAGCAGAAGGGAATTGATTTGGGGATGGCAGAGTTGGCCGCACTTTATGATCTTACCACGTTCGGTTCTTGCCAATATCCGCTAAAGCGGAAAGCTGGGGAGGATCACCCTGTCTTCAAGGTTACTAAGAATGACACAAACTGGAAGCGTCGCTTTTTCTTTGTTAGAAGGGATACCATCCCAGATGGGAAGGATCTGCCCAAGGAATGGGCCACTCATGGTAGGGTAGAGGATCCTGGAAGGATCACTATCAGACTTGTCTCATACGATGAGGATCACTAACGTCTTTTTTATTTTTTGTGCAGCTATATCCATTGCTTATCTTAAGTTAACCCCTGCTGCAAGAGAAAGAGTCTTAGCTTTTAAAAAGCTCAATCCTGAGGTCAGAAGTTTCCAAGTCACCGTCCAAGATTCACAGGAAGTATCCTCCGCATCTGCCACTATGTCAAGTAAGTATCCTTGTAAAAAGTAAGTTATATGCTAGATTGTTTAATTAGTAAGGGAACTTATCTCGTTTTGATTGTGTAGGTGTTGGGAAGTCTGCCAAATCTGCCAAGTCTGCCTCCAAGTTTGGGATAGATGATCTCACCAACGTCAAGTCTTCGAGGAGAAAGACTTCTGCTGCCAGTCCCTCCGCTTCAGCCCCTAAAGCATCCATTAGGGGTAAGGGAAAGAAGGGGAAGACTTCCAAGGATCTCCAAGGATTTCCCCTGATTCGCCAACAGTTCCTTGACTATGTCAATGAGGTAGGGATCATTGCCCCTGTGGGTTATCCTTCTCTAATATCCTGCTTGTATATTCTGCCTTTTTTTGAGGATCACTTGATCCTGAACTTACCTTTTTTCTCTTTTGCAGAAACTTGCTGAGATTGAGACCTACCTTGGCCACGTCGAGGATCAGGAGAGCCAAATCGCCGACCTCCAACAAATGGGCGTGTTAAAGGATCTCAAGATAGCCGATCTTGAGAAGGAGCTCCGGGCTACAAAGGATGAGGCTGCTCAAAGGCTAATTGACATGGATGGCAAGAAGCAGGAGATCATCCAGGATGCCAAGGTCTCTGCCGCAACTGCTATGTACAAGATACAACTACAAATGGCTGCGGAGGCTCAGGATCCTGCCTTTGACAAGAGCTCATGGGACGTGGAGGGTTGGAAGGCAAGATTGGCGGAGCTGGAGGATGAGGATGAGGCTGAGGAGATCCCCATGCTGGAAGGTAGGATCAGGGTGGAGAAGCTGGTGGTGATGGAGCAGCAAAGGTGTGAGCTGCTGGATTGGGCGATGATGGGTATTTCGAGACTAGGCCGGAGCCCAATTTTTTGGGATTGGTAGTGGTTTTTTGTGGTTGTTGATGGTTTGTGAACAATTTATGGTCTGTAATCTTTGAACAATAGTTTTTAGGGTAAAGGATCCTGGATCCTTCGAACAATAGGTAGGATTACAAAAGGTGGAGGGATCCTCTGTTTGGGGGATGAAGCTTTTGTGATCCTGCCGCTTTTACTTTCCTGTACCTGCTAAGACCGCATAGACAATGGACACCCTTTGCCAACCCATGTGGACGGGCCACGTTTTGCTGGTAGAAACGTGGGTTGGCAATTTTGACAACTTTTGAAGGGTTAATCCTTTCGTTAATAAATAAAATCTTAAACTTTTGTCGCTTATCTTGTGTTATTATCCTTTTTATTTTCAATGGTTTTGACACATGTTCGTTTGAGTAAGAAAAGTTTGAGCAAATTATGTTTAAGAAATTTAGGATATGATCCTGGATCAAATATCCTATAATCGAAAATTTTCAAGGATCATAGTTTTAGTTGTCAAAGTGTAGGGGTTGTTTAGTATAATCAAAAGAGTCAAGGATCATACCTGAGGATCCAAGTTAGGATCCTAACCTTTAATCAAGATAACCATAAGTGAAATTTTAATGGATGATAAGGATTAAGGATCCTTATTTGTTTAACTTCGAGAACCTGAAAAATGGAACATATCTTGGGACTAAGCCAATGTAAAAGATAAATTAGTAGCTGGGGACATGCCCAAAGGATAACTGAGGATGATCCCGGAGGATCACTGGGGACAAGCCCAAAGGATAACTGGGGACAAGCCCAAAGGATAACTGGGGACAAGCCCAAAGGATCGTATGTAAACTGGAGTATGGCCCTTACTGGCGACTATCCAAACTTAGTGACATGAAAATGTCAAAACCTTAGCTAATGTGAAAACGTTAGAAACCTTAGGAACGGATGTATGGTACGTCTACCATTATACGGAGGATCCTGGTTATAGCCAGTACGATGAGGTTGTCAGCCCCGGAAGTGGGTACTGGTCCCAAAGACGTGAACTATATCAGGATCATCGTGCGCTGCTGGCGGAAACTGGGGATAATCCCAAGGATAACTGGGGACAAGCCCAAGGATCTGCGTTGCTTTTGAAGATTCTTGACGATATGCCGTAGATACCTGAACTATCATAACTCAAATGGTTCGTGAGAAGAGGATGAAGGATACAGGATCCTTATCCTTTGGTAAAAAGTAAGGAAATGTAATAGTTTTAGGATAAGCACATTACCAGAGTAAGGATCACTGATATCATCGGGATCCTTCAAGGATACTTCAATATAAGGATCACATGCTTGAAGGATCATGTTCACATGAAATATTTCTTCAAGTGAACAGCATTCCAGGCTCTTGGTAACAAATTTCCTTCTATGGTTAGCAACCTGTATGCCCCCTTTCCTGCTTCAGCTTCAATTAAGTAAGGGCCTTCCCATTTTGGTGCTAACTTCCCGTCAGCAGGATTAATAGTGTTTTGGAATGTTTTTCTCAACACCATATCTCCGACTTGGAACTTCCTTATCCTAACATTTTTGTTGTAAGCACCAGCCATTCTTTGTTGGTAGCTTGCCATCCTTATCCTAGCCAGATCCCTGATTTCCTCAATAGTATCCAAATCTTGAGCCAGGATTGCAGCATTTTCTTCAGGATCACGAGCACTTGTTCTAGCAGTTGGGATCACCATCTCTGTTGGGATCACTGCTTCTGCCCCAAATACTAAAGAAAAAGGTGTTTGACCAGTGGCATTCTTGGGAGTTGTTCTATCAGCCCATAGCACATAAGGTAACTCCTCTGCCCATTTTCCCTTCTTGGATCCTAGCTTCTTCTTTAGATTGTTGATGATGATCTTGTTGGATGATTCTGCTTGGCCATTGGCTTGTGGATGAACTGGTGTTGATGTTATCATCTTGATTCCCCAACTGTCACAAAAGTTAGTAGTTCTGCTTCCAATGAATTGGGAACCATTATCACATACAATTTCAGAGGGAATGCCAAATCTAGTTATAATGTTTCTTTTGATAAAGGATATAACTTCTTTTTCTCTGACTTGAGCAAAAGCTTCAGCTTCTATCCACTTAGAGAAGTAGTCAGTCATGGCAAGTGTTTTGGTCAAAAATCACACAAGGATAATGTAACCAAACTTTATGAAAACGGGGTATGATGCTTGGTTAACTATGAAAGTAAAGGATCACTTCTGTGATGAAGATGCAAAGACACAATGATTTATACGAGGAAAAAGCCCTTGATCAATGAATGATCTCCGGCATAAAAAACCTCGGGTGATGGCAACTACCGATCACCAACTTCAATATAACAAAAATATGATTACAACTTTGGATGATAATGAGCTGAGTACAAGGATCACTATTGCTTTTGGTGTCTAAGTGTGTGAGAGTTGCCTTGTATGTTCGTGTCTGTTCTTCCGAATGAAGAAGAGTGGTACTTATACATGTGTGGGTGACCTATTTTAGGTAAAATGACTAAATATCAGCTCATTACCCCTTTAGAAATAAAGATAATCTAGCCTAAATTGCTGCCCATAGATCAAGCCATGTTTCCATATCTCGTACAACGTCTATCTCTGATTTAGCTCTTGCCATATTTGTGAAGACGCGTCCCTGGATCATGATCTTTAGAGCATATCCTGCTAGATGTTCCTGCAAAACAATATTGTAGTAAGCGAAGGTGACCGTTAGTATAAGGATCACCATAATGTCCCATGATCCTGATCTTGAAGTCCGGCTGAGGATCACTGCCTGCCAAAGAAACAAGGATCACTGGTTAGGATCACGTATAAGGATCACTTATAGTAAAAATCCAGCCCTAACAATTGCCCCCAAAATATAAGGAGTTAATTGTAAATAGACGAGTTATATTTTGTTATGATCTTATCTCTAACGGGCGATTCCAAGAAACTAGCCGTTATGCTCGGATTAGCCGTTATGATCATTACGTCACAGATGTGACAATCCCTGCAAATCATCATTATAAATAGGAGATAGGGTCAGGATCAGTTTGTGTCTAAATTCAAGATACACTCTCCTTATATTCTGCACCGAAGGTTGTCCAGGTATCCTCTTCTTCTCTCTTTCCTTTCTTTCTTTTCTTTACTCTGTTTTTTCTACTCCGTCTCTGTTTCTATTCCGTCACGAAACATGTTGCTCCGGAATTCTCCACACAAGGATTCCAAGAAGGATAGTCCCTTAAAAAGCCAGGGGATTATCAAGGATTCTCCTACGGAGAGGTGTTGCTTCAGTGATGCTCACGTAGACAAGATTCGTCATTGCTTTCCGGCGAATGTTGTTTTTAAATCCTTTGATCCTACTGCTTTGAGCGACTTTGTCTCAGATGTCTGGGTGGCTTTTCCTGCTACTCCGTTTGCTATAGGTTACTCATATCCTTTTCCAGACTTTACCCAGTCTTTCTTTTCCTTAACCGGCATCTCTTACATCCAAGCTATGCCGATGATCTGGAGGGTTCTTTATACCTTCGAGAGGATCATTGAGCAGGAAGGAATTGATCTGGGGATGGCGGAGCTAGCTGAGCTCTATGATCTTACTACGTTTGGATCACATCGGTATCTGCTGAAACGGAAAGCTGGGGAGGATCACCCTATCTTCAAAGTTACCAAGAATGATACAAACTGGAAACGTCGGTTTTTCTTTGTTAAGAGGGATTCTATCCCGGATGGGAAGGATCTGCCCAAGGAATGGGCCACTCATGGTAGGGTAGAGGATCCTCGAAGGATCACTATCAGTCCTGTTCTCATATGATGAGGATCACTGATGTCTTTTTTCTTTTGTCTTTTTTATGCAGCTATCTCCGTTGCTCACTTAAAGTTGACCCCTGCTGCCAGAGAAAGAGTGTTAGCTTTTAAAAAGCTTGATCCTGAAGTCAGAAGCTTCCAAGTCACCATCCAAGATTCTCAAGAAGTATCCTCTGCATCTGCCACTATGTCAAGTAAGTATCCTTACAGAAAATAAATTATATGTAGGATTGTTTGATTAATAAAGCAACTTATCTTGTTTTTTTGATTGTGTAGGTGCTGGAAAATCTGCCAGGTCCGTTAAATCAGCCTCCAAGTTTGGGATCAGTGATCTTGCCAATGTTACGTCTTCAAAGAAGAAGGCTCCTGCTGCCAGTCCTTCAGTCTCAGCTCCCAAAGCGTCTATCCGGGGCAAGGGGAAGAAGAGGAAGACTACTGAAGATCTACAAGGATTTCCCCTCCTCCGTCAGCAATTCCTTGACTACGTGAATGAGGTAAGGATCACTGCCCCTGTAGGTTATCCGCCTATCATATCCTGTTTGTGTATCCTGCTTTTCTTGAGGATCACCTGAGTCTGAGCTTGTCTTTATTCTCTTGTTTGCAGAAACTTGCTGAGATTGAAACTTATCTTGGCAATGTTGAGGACCAGGAGAGCCAGATTGCTGACCTTCAACAAATGGGCGTGCTTAAGGATCTCAAGATAGGAGATCTTGAGAAGGAACTCCGGGTCATGAAGGCTGAGGCTGCTCAGAGGTTGATTGATATGGATAACGAGAAGCAGGAGATCACCCAAGATGCTAAGGTCTCCGCGGCAATTGCTATGTATAAGATTCAACTTCAGATGGCCGAGGAGGCTCAGGATCCTACCTTTGACAAAGGCTCGTGGGATGTTGAAGGTTGGAAGGCAAGGCTGGCAGACCTGGAGGACGAGGATGAGGCTGAGGAGATCCCCATGCTGGAAGGTGGTGATGCTGAGAAGGATCAAGGTGGAGATGCTGGTGGTGATGAAGCAGCGAAGGTGTAGGCTGCATGATTGGGCGATGATGGATATTTCGAGACTAGGCCGGAGCCCAATTTTTTAGGATTGGTAGTGGTGTTTGTGAACAATTATGGTTTGTAATTTCTGAACAATAGTTTCTTAGGGTTAAGGATCCTGGATCCTTTGAACAATGGGTAGGATTGCAAAAGGTGGAGGAATCCTTTGTTTGGGGATGAAACCTTTGTGATCCTGCCGCTTTTATTTTCTGCAAAATGCTAAGACCGCATAGACAATGGACACCCTTTGCCAACCCATGTGGACGGGCCACGTTTTGCTGGTAGAAATGTGGGTTGGCAATTTTGACAATCTTTTGGAAGGGTTAATGATCCTTTTGTTTAATAATATAACTTAACTTTTCGGGCTTATCTTGTGTTGTTATCCTTCAATAATCCTCTTATTTCTCAATTGTATTTGTTAAAATAACAAGAGTTGAAAAAGTGTTTAATAAACTTAGGATATGATCCTAGATCAAATATCCTCATATTGAAAATTCTCAAAGTGTTTTAGTTCAAGGATCATAGGTTCGGTTGTCAAAGTATAAGGGTTGGTTAGGATAAAGAGTATAATCAAAAATAGTCAAGGATCATACCTGAGGATCCACGTTAGGATCCTAACCTTCAATCAAGACAATCATAGATAAGACTTTGATAATTAATAAGGATTAAGGATCCTTAATTGTTTAACTTCGAAAACCTGAGAAAATGGAACATAATTTGGGACTAAGCCAATATAAAAGATAAGTTAGTAACTGGGGACAAGCCCAAAGGATAACTGAGAATGATCCCAGAGGATCACTGGGGACAAGCCCAAAGGATAACTGGGGACGATCCCGGAGGATCACTGGGGACAAGCCCATAGGATAACTGGGGACGAGCCCAAAGGATCGTATGTAAACTGGAGTATGGCCCTTTCTGGCAACTATCCAAACTTAGTGACATGAAAATGTCAAAACCTTAGCTAACGTGAAAACGTTAGAAACCTTAGGAACGGATGTATGGTGCGTCCACCATTATACGTAGGATCCCAAATATAGCCAGTACGATGAGGTTGTCAGCCCCGAAAGTGGGTACTGGTCCCAAAGACGTGAACTATACCAGGATCATCGTGCGCTGCTGGCGGAAACTGGGGATAATCCCAAGGATAACTGGGGTTGGACCCAAGGATCTGTGGTGCTCTTGGAGATCTTTGACGATTTGCTGAAGATACCTGAACTATCATAACTCAAATGGTTTGTGAGTAGAGGATGAAGGATACATGATCCTTATCCTTAGGCAAAAAGTAAGAAAATGCAATAGTTCTAGGATAAGCATATTACCAGAGTAAGGATCACCGATATCTCCAGGATCCTTCAAGGATACTTCAATGTAAGGATCACAGGCAGGAAGGATCGTGTTCACATGAAATATTTCTTTAAGTGAACAGCATTCCAGGCTCTTGGTAACAAGTTTCCTTCCATGGTTAGCAACCTGTATGCCCCCTTTCCTGCTTCAGCTTCAATCAAGTAGGGACCTTCCCATTTTGGTGCTAGCTTCCCGTCAGCAGGATTGATAGTATTTTGAAATGCTTTTCTCAACACCATATCTCCGACTTGGAACTTCCTTATCCTGACATTCTTGTTGTAGGCACCAGCCATCTTTTGTTGGTAGCTTGCCATCCTTATCCTAGCTAGATCCCTGTTTTCCTCAATAGTATCCAAATCCTGAGCCAGGATTGTAGCATTTTCTTCAGGATCACGAGCACTTGTTCTAGCAGTTGGGATCACCATCTCTGTTGGGATCACTGCTTCTGCCCCAAATACTAAAGAGAAGGGTGTCTGACCGGTGGCATTCTTGGGAGTTGTCCTATCAGCCCATAGCACATAAGGTAACTCTTCTGCCCATTTCCCTTTCTTGGATCCTAGCTTCTTCTTCAGATTGTTGATGATGATCTTGTTGGATGATTCTGCTTGACCATTGGCTTGTGGGTGAACTGGTGTTGATGTGATCATCTTGATTCCCCAACTGTCACAAAAGTTAGTGGTTCTGCTTCCAATGAATTGGGAGCCATTATCACATACAATTTCAGAGGGAATGCCAAATCTAGTTATAATGTTTCTTTTAATGAAGGATATGACTTCCTTTTCTCTGACTTGAGCGAAGGCTTCAGCTTCTATCCACTTGGAAAAATAGTCAGTCATGGCAAGCATAAATACTTTTCCACCAGGTGCTTTAGGGAGCTTGCCAACTATATCCATTCCCCATCTCATGAATGGCCAAGAGGATGGTATGGGGTGTAGTAATTCAGCTGGTTGGTGAAGGATATTGCTATGTCTTTGGCAAGGATCACATTTCTTAGCATACTCTACAGCATCCCTTTTCATGGTTGGCCAGTAGTATCCTGTTCTGAGGATCCTTGAGAATAATGCCCTGCCCCCAGTGTGGTTTCCACAATCTCCTTCATGGAAGTCTCTCAACACTTCTTCAATTTCAGGATCCTCAATACATCTTAAATATGGTCCTGCAAGGGATCGTTTATATAGCATATTATTTAAGATTGTAAATTGAGATACCTTGATCCTGAAAGCTCTAGGATTTTCTCCCATTGGGATCTCTCCGTTTTGCAAGTATTTCATGATTGGTGAGATCCATGATCCTGAATAAGATTGGGCTTCTTCACTAGGGATCATTGCAGTATCCTCTTCTATTTCCATGGCCACCTGATTTTCAATAGCAGGAGCCAGGATATGGATGATAGGGATACTTATATCTTCTGGAATCTTCAAGGATGATCCTAGGTTGGCCAATGCATCAGCTTCCGTGTTATCCTCCCTTGGTACCTGTGTTAAGCTAAAAGAAACAAAAGAGAGTGCCAATTCTTTGACTATCTCTAAATATTTGGTTAGTTTTTCACCTTTAACAGCATAGGATCCATTAAAGTGATTGGTGATCAATAATGAATCTACATATACTTCGAGATATCTTACCCCCATATCCTTAGCAATCTGTAAGCCAGCAATTAAGGCTTCATATTCAGCCTCATTGTTAGTTGCTTGGAATTCACAGGCTATGGAGTGGGGTATTATGTCCCCCTGTGGCGATTTTAGTAGGATCCCTAGCCCTGTGCCTTTGATATTTGAGGATCCGTCAGTGTGCAGGATCCAAGGATCCTTGGTCTCATCCAGCTGCTGGACCTCCAATTCTGCTTCCTTTTGTAGATCACTACTGAAATCAGCCACAAAGTCTGCTAGTGCTTGAGATTTAATGGCTGTTCTCGGTTCGTATCTTATATCATGGGCACTAAGCTTCACTGCCCACTTAGCCATTCTCCCTGACATATCCGGTTTCCTGAGGACATTCTTAATTGGAAAATTAGTTTTAACAACAATAGTATGGGTTTCAAAATAATGCCTTAACTTAGTGGATGCCATGATTAATGCAAGGATGAGTTTTTCGAGGTGTGAGTACCTGGATTCGGCATCAAGTAGACTTTTACTTACATAGTAGATAGGATATTGTGTACCTTCGTGATCCTTAACAAGGACAGCACTTACAGCGGTTGAGGATACCGCCAGATATAAGGATAACACATCTCCTTTTTCCGGTTTTGCTAATGCTGGTGCTGAGGACATATACTCTTTTAGGGCTTGTAAAGCATTCTCATGTTTCTCAGTCCATTCAAACTTCTTGTTCTTCCTTAGGATATCGTAGAATTCTTTGCATTTTTCTGAGGATTTCGATATGAACCTGTTCAAAGCTGCTATCCTGCCTGTCAGTCTTTGGACATCCTTGGCATTGGCAGGAGATTTGATATTTATCAATGCTTTGATTTGTTCCGGACTTGCTTCAATGCCCCTCTGGGTTACCATGTATCCTAAGAACTTTCCTGCCTTAACACCAAAATGGCATTTTGAAGGATTAAGTTTCATGTTATAATTATCAAGGATATCGAATGCCTCTTCCAAGTCCCTTAGGTGATCCTCAGCTTTCTTTGACTTGACCACCATATCATCTATGTACACCTCCATAGTTTTTCCAATTTGATCTTTGAACATCATATTTACCAGCCTTTGATATGTTGCACCTGCATTTCTTAGTCCAAAAGGCATGGCAATATAACAATATAAACCGGTTGGGGTCATAAAGGCTGTATCCTCTTGGTCAGATGGTTCCATCTGGATTTGTTGGAATCCAGATGATGCATCCATAAAGGTTAACAGTTCATGCCCCGCTGTTGCATCCACCATGGAGTCAATGTGGGGTAATGGGAAAGGATCCTTGGGACATGCCTTATTCAAATCAGTGAAATCGACACATACCCTCCACTTTCCGTTTTTCTTTTGGACAACAACCACATTGGCTAACCATTTAGGATACTTTACCTCTCTGATCATACCTGCTCGAAGTAGTCTCTCTACTTCTTCTTGGATAATGGCATTCCTTTCTGGTGCAAACTTCCTCCTTTTTTGATGGATTGGTTTGATAGACCTGTCAATGCCAAGTTTGTGAGTAATAATATCCTTAGATATACCTGTCATATCTTCATGTTTCCAAGCAAAGGTAGATTTTCTTCTTTTGAGGAAGGATATCATGTCTTCTTTCATGTTGCCAAGGATCCCTGATCCGATATAGATTTTTGATTCAGGATCACTAGGATCCAAGAGGATTTCATCTACATCTTGTTCCCTTGCCTCCAAGACGTTCCTCGGAGGATACTGTAATTGCTATTGCTCCCTTGGCTTCGAGGTTGGCTTCATGGATGAGGTATAGCAATCCTTAGCCTCTTGCTGGTCACTGTCGATCTTGATTATCCCCCATGGGCTAGGGAGCTTCACACATTGATGGTAGGTAGATGGAACTGCTTTCATGTCATGTATCCAAGGCCTGCCAAGGATAACGTTGCAACAAGATAAACAGTCAATAACACAAAATTTTTGGTAATTATGTAATCCTTCCACGTAGATTGGGAGTTTGATGTCCCCCAGAGTTTTCTTCGTTTCTCCACTGAATCCTACAAGCACGGAGGATCTTGGTGTGATGTCTGATTCTGGGATTCCCATCTTCTTCAAGACATCAAGCTGGATAATGTTCACTGAGCTCCCTCCGTCAATAAGGATCCTGCGGACAAAATGGTTAGAGATAAAGAGAGTGATAACTAAGCTATCATGGTGAGGATCCTGAACATTAACGCGATCATCCTCATCAAATGTTATCATCTTCCCTTCTGAGACGCTTGAGGTTCTAATAGGCCTTTCTCCATTATCCATTTTTGATTCTTTTGCATGTCTTTTGGCCGCTGAGAAGGATGTTCCACAAATGTCTGATCCTCCGGATATGAAGTTAATCACTTGTGCGTTTGCCGGAGGTGCTGGAGCCTTTTCAGGGATCCTTTCAGGATCCTGGGTCCTTTGCTTTTTTCTCCCCAACAATTCTTTTAGATGCCCCTTGCTTAGCAGGTATCCAATTTCTTTTCTTAAGGCTATGCAATCTTCAGTTAGATGCCCGAAATCCTCATGGTATGCACACCATTTGGACTTGTCTTTAGTCCCGGATGGTTTATCATTCTTCCTGGGCCACCTAGCCTTTTCACCTAGATTCTGCATTGCAAGGATTAGTTCATGATTATCAACGGAAAAACAATATTCTGAGATTGGAGGATATTCTTCATCATCCTCTTCTTGGTCGACAGCATGCACATTCTTGTTCTCGTTTCTATGGTAGGATTTGAACTTGTTGTTTTTGAAGGAGGATCCTTGCTTATCTTGTTTTGAGGATCCTACTTGTCTCTCCTGGATCCTCTTGTCATCCTCTAGCCGGATAAACCTGAGTGCTCGAGTTCTTACTTCATCTAAATTCCTGCATGGTGTCATAACAAGATCATCATAGAATAATGAATCCTTAAGAAGTCCCATTTTGAAGGCTTCAACAGCCGTAGCCATATCCAAGTTGGGAATATCCAAGGATTCTTTACTAAATTTAGTTATATAATCCCTTAATGATTCATTATTATTTTGAGTTATCCTGTACAAATCACTAGTTAATTTTTCAAATTTTCTACTACAAGAGAATTGGTTATTGAATAAATAACTAAATTAGCAAATGAAGTAATAGAGTAAGGGGGAAGACTTAGCAGCCACTTAAGAGCTGATCCAGTTAGAGTGGATCCAAATCCTTTACATAGGCATGCTTCCTTCAACTTTTCTGGGATAGGATTGATTTCCATCCTTTCCCTGTATTGTGCTATATGCTCCTCTGGATCCGTTGTGCCATCATACAGCTTCATGGTAGGGATATGGAACCTTTTGGGCACCTCTGCATCACAAATTGGTGGTGCAAAGCGAGATACCTTGTGGCTTCCATCTGCAATCTCTGGGATAGGCTTGACTACCCCTGGAACACTTGAGATCATGTCCTTTAGTTTCTGTAACTCCCTGGCCATAGCATGATTGGTACCTGTATCCTGCATGAATCCATGGTTAGTGGTAGGATAATTGTTTAAAGTGTTACCTCCCATTGGGTTCAAGTTAGGGAATCCATATTGCTGGGATTCTGGAACAACGGAGGGACCAGTGGAAGCAATGGTCTGCATTGGAATGAAGTCCCCTTGATGGACATCTAGACTCCCTGTTTGCAAACTTTTTAGGGATCCTGGCATCTGTAAGGATCCTGGTATCTGGGATGATCCTGGAACGAAGGAGGATCCTTGAACCTGGGATGATCCTGGAACAAAGGAGGATCCTTGAACCTGGGATGATCTGGAACAAGAGGATCCTTGAACCTGGGATGATCCTGGAACAAAGGAGGATCCTTGAACCTGGGATGATCCTGGAACAAAGGAGGATCCTTGGCCCTGGAATGATCCTGGAATAAAGTAGGATCCTTGAAACTGCTGTGCCCCCGGATAGGCTCCCGGATTCATGAAGGATCCCATGTACTGAGGATAGGATCCTATTGGCTGAAAATGTGAGTCTGATGTCTGAGTCATTGCTGCCGAGTTGAGACGTGATCCTCTTGACTCCCCTGTGATTTGCACGTCCGGGATCCCTGATGGTTGGGAAGTGATCATTGGAGTATCAAAGCTCAAGGATTTGGGCACCAGTGGAGAATGATCCTCTGCCGCTTTCTTTTGTCTTTTGAGATCTCCAATTTCCCTGAGGATCCTTTCGTTAGTTTCATCTTGCCTCTGCATACGATCCTTCATCTGCAAAATCAAAGCAAATACATCACTAGTACTGGGAATAGAAGAATTCATAGCGGAAGAAGATAGAGGTTTAGAGAAAGTGGGAGTTGATCTCTTCTCAGTATTTTTCTGAGATCCTGCCGGTGGAGGAGGCAAGGTGATCTGTGATGAAGTGACCGCAGACATCGCCGTGGACGTGTTCTTCAATGATGAAGCCATGTAACTCTTTGAAATGATTTCGAACAAAAGATTTTCTTATGAATGAAGCACCAATTGCCCCACGGTGGGCGCCAAACTGTTTTGGTCAAAAATCACACAAGGATAATGTAACCAAACTTTATGAAAACGGGGTATGATGCTTGGTTAACTATGAAAGTAAAGGATCACTTCTGTGATGAAGATGCAAAGACACAATGATTTATACGAGGAAAAAGCCCTTGATCAATGAATGATCTCCGGCATAAAAAACCTCGGGTGATGGCAACTACCGATCACCAACTTCAATATAACAAAAATATGATTACAACTTTGGATGATAATGAGCTGAGTACAAGGATCACTATTGCTTTTGGTGTCTAAGTGTGTGAGAGTTGCCTTGTATGTTCGTGTCTGTTCTTCCGAATGAAGAAGAGTGGTACTTATACATGTGTGGGTGACCTATTTTAGGTAAAATGACTAAATATCAGCTCATTACCCCTTTAGAAATAAAGATAATCTAGCCTAAATTGCTGCCCATAGATCAAGCCATGTTTCCATATCTCGTACAACGTCTATCTCTGATTTAGCTCTTGCCATATTTGTGAAGACGCGTCCCTGGATCATGATCTTTAGAGCATATCCTGCTAGATGTTCCTGCAAAACAATATTGTAGTAAGCGAAGGTGACCGTTAGTATAAGGATCACCATAATGTCCCATGATCCTGATCTTGAAGTCCGGCTGAGGATCACTGCCTGCCAAAGAAACAAGGATCACTGGTTAGGATCACGTATAAGGATCACTTATAGTAAAAATCCAGCCCTAACAGCAAGCATAAATACTTTTCCACCAGGTGCTTTAGGAAGCTTGCCAACTATATCCTTCCCCCATCTCATGAATGGCCAAGAGGATGGTATGGGGTGTAACAATTCAGCTGGTTGATGAAGGATATTGCTGTGTCTTTGACAAGGATCACATTTCCTAGCATATTCTACAGCATCCCTTTTCATGGTTGGCCAGTAGTATCCTGTTCTAAGGATCCTTGAGAATAATGCCCTGCCCCCAGTGTGGTTTCCACAATCTCCTTCATGGAAGTCTCTCAACACTTCTTCAATTTCAGGATCCTCAATACATCTTAAATATGGTCCTGCAAGGGATCGTTTATATAACACATTATTTAAGATTGTAAATTGAGATACCTTAGTCCTGAAAGCTCTAGGATTTTCTCCCATCGGAATCTCTCCGTGCTGCAAGTATTTCATAATTGGTGAGATCCATGATCCTGAATAAGATTGAGCTTCTTCACTAGGGATCACTGCAGTATCTTCTTCTATTTCCATGGCCACCTGATTTTCAATAGCGGGAGCCAGGATATGGATGATAGGGATACTTATATCTTCTGGAATCTTCAAGGATGATCCTAAGTTGGCCAATGCATCAGCTTCCGTGTTATCCTCTCTTGGTACCTGTGTTAAGCTGAAAGAGACAAAAGAGAGTGCCAATTCCTTGACTATCTCTAAATATTAGGTTAGTTTTTCACCTTTAACAGCATAGGATCCATTAAAGTGATTGGTGATCAATAATGAGTCTACATATACTTTTAAGATATTTCGCCCCCATATCCTTAGCAATTTGTAAGCCAGCAATTAAGGCTTCATATTCAGCCTCATTGTTAGTTGCTTGGAACTCACAGGCTATGGAGTGGGGTATTATGTCCCCCTGTGGCGATTTTAGTAGTATCCCGAGCCCTGTGCCCTTGACATTTGAGGATCCATCGGTGTGTAGTATCCAAGGATCCTTGGTCTCATCCAGCTGTTGGACCTCCAATTCTGCTTCTTTTTGTAGATCACTACTGAAATCAGCCACAAAGTCAGCTAGTGCTTGGGATTTAATGGCTGTTCTTGGCTCATATCTTATATCATGGGCACTAAGCTTTACTGCCCACTTAGCCATTCTTCCTGACATCTCTGGTTTCCTGAGGACATTCTTAATTGGAAAGTTAGTTCTAACAACAATAGTATGGGTTTCAAAATAATGCCTTAACTTAGTTGATGCCATGATTAATGCAAGAATAAGTTTTTCGAGGTGTGAGTACCTGGATTCGGCATCAAGTAAACTCTTACTTACGTAGTAGATAGGATATTGTGTACCTTCATGATCCTTAACAAGGACAGCACTTACAGCGATTGAGGATACCGCCAAATATAAGGATAACACATCTCCTTTTTCGGGCTTTGATAATGCTGGTGCTGAGGACATATATTCTTTAAGGGCTTGTAAAGCATTCTCATGTTTCTCAGTCCATTCAAACTTCTTGTTCTTCCTTAGGATATCGTAAAATTCTTTACATTTTTCTGAGGATTTCGATATGAACCTGTTCAGAGCTGCTATCCTGCCTGTTAGCCTTTGCACATCCTTAGCATTGGCAGGGGACTTGATGTTTACTAGTGCTTTAATTTGCTCCGGACTTGCCTCGATGCCTCTCTGAGTTACCATATATCCTAGGAATTTACCTGCCTTAACACCAAAGTGGCACTTTGAAGGATTAAGCTTCATGTTATATTTATCAAGGATATCAAATGCTTCTTCCAAATCCCTTAGGTGATCCTCAGCTTTCTTTGATTTGACTACCATATCATCTATGTATACTTCCATAGTTTGTCCAATTTGATCTTTGAACATCATATTCACCAGCCTTTGATATGTTGCACCTGCATTTCTTAATCCAAAAGGCATGGCAATATAACAATACAAACCTGTTGGGGTCATAAAGGCTGTATCCTCTTGGTCAGATGGTTCCATCTGAATTTGTTGGAATCCAGATGATGCATCCATAAAGGTCAGCAGTTCATGCCCCGCTGTTGCATCCACCATGGAGTCAATGTGGGGTAATGGGAAAGGATCCTTGGGACATGCCTTATTCAGATCAGTGAAATCGACACATACCCTCCACTTTCCATTTTTCTTTTGGACAACGACCACATTGGCTAACAATTTTGGATATTTTACCTCTCTGATCATACCTGCTTGAAGTAGTCTCTCTGCTTCTTCTTGGATAATGGCATTCCTTTCTGGTGCAAACTTCCTCCTTTTTTGATGGATTGGTTTGATAGACCTGTCAATGCCGAGTTTATGAGTTATGATATCCTTAGATATACCTGTGATATCTTCGTGCTTCCATGCAAAGGTAGACTTTCTTCTCTTGAGGAAGGATATCATGTCTTCTTTCATCTTGCCAAGGATCCCTGATCCGATATAGATTTTTGATTCAGGATCACTAGGATCCAAGAGGATTTCGTCCACATCTTGTTCCCTTGCCTCCAAGACATTCCTCGGAGGATACTGTAATTGCTATTGCTCCCTTGGCTTCGAGGTTGGCTTCATGGATGAGGTATAACAATCCTTAGCCTCCTGCTGATCACTGTCGATCTTGATTATTCCCCATGGGCTAGGGAGCTTCACACATTGATGGTAGGTGGATGGGACTGCTTTCATATCATGTATCCAAGGCCTGCCAAGGATAACATTGCAACAAGACAAACAGTCAATAACACAAAATTTTTGGTAATTATGTAATCCTTCCACGTAGATTGGGAGTTTGATGTCCCCCAGAGTTTTCTTCGTTTCTCCACTGAATCCTACAAGCACGGAGGATCTTGGTGTGATGTCTGATTCTGGGATACCCATTTTCTTCAGAACATCAAGCTGGATAATGTTCACGGAGCTTCCTCCATCGATAAGGATCCTGCGGACAAAATGGTTAGAGATAAAGAGAGTGATAACCAAACTATCATGATGAGGATCCTGAATGTTAATGCGATCATCCTCATCAAACGTTATCATCTTCCCCTCTGAGACACTTGATGTTCTAATAGGTCTTTCTCCATTATCCATTTTTGACTCCTTTGCATGTCTTTTGGCTGCCGAGAAGGATGTACCACAGATGTCTGATCCGCCAGAAATAAAGTTGATCACTTGTGCATTTGCCGGAGGTGCTGGAGCCTTTTCAGGGATCCTTTCAGGATCCTGAGTCCTTTGCTTTTTTCTTCCCAACAGTTCTTTTAGGTGCCCCTTGCTTAACAGATATCCAATCTCTTTTCTTAAAGCTATGCATTCTTCGGTTAGATGCCCGAAATCCTCATGGTATGCACACCATTTTGACTTGTCTTTAGTTCCGGATGGTTTATCGTTCTTCCTGGGCCACCTAGCTTTTTCACCTAGATTCTGCATTGCAAGGATTAGTTCATGATTATCAACGGAAAAACAATATTCTGAGATTGGAGGATAATCTTCATCATCCTCTTCTTGGTCAACAGCATGCACATTCTGGTTCTCATTTCTATGGTAGGATTTGAATTTGTTGTTCTTGAAGGAGGATCCTTGCTTCTCCTATTTTGAGGATCCTACTTGTCTCTCCTGAATCCTCTTGTCATCCTCTAGCCGGATGAACCTGAGTGCCCGAGTTCTTACTTCATCTAGATTCCTGCATGGTGTCATAACAAGATCATCATAGAATAATGAATCCTTTAGCAGTCCCATTTTGAAGGCTTCAACAGCCGTAGCCATATCCAAGTTGGGAATGTCCAAGGATTCTTTACTAAATTTAGTTATATAATCTCTTAATGATTCATTATGACTTTGAGTTACCCTATATAAATCACTGGTTAACCTTTCAAATTTTCTACTACAGGAGAATTGGTTATTGAATAAATTAACTAAATTAGCAAATGAAGTAATAGAGTAAGGGGGAAGACTTAGCAGCCACTTAAGAGCTGATCCAGTAAGAGTGGATCCAAATCCTTTACATAGGCATGCTTCCTTCAGCTTTTCTGGGATAGGATTGATCTCCATCCTCTCCCTGTATTGTGCTATGTGCTCCTCTGGATCCGTTGTACCATCATACAGCTTCATAGTAGGGATATGGAACCTTTTGGGTACCTCTGCATCACAAATTGGTGGTGCAAAGCGAGATACCTTGTGGCTTCCATCTGCAATCTCTGGGATAGGCTTGACTACCCCTGGAACACTTGAGATCATATCTTTTAGCTTCTGCAATTCCCTGGCCATAGCATGATTGACACCAGTGGAAGCAATGGTCTGCATTGGAATGAAGTCCCCTTGATGGACATCTAGACTTCCTGTTTGCAAACTTTTTAGGGATCCTGGCATCTGGAAGGATCCTGGTATCTGGAAGGATCCTGGTATCTGGGATGATCCTGGAACGAAGGAGGATCCTTGACCCTGGGATGATCCTGGAATAAAGTAGGATCCTTGAAACTGCTGTGCTCCCGGATAGGCTCCCGAATTCATGAAGGATCCCATATGCTGGGATAGGATCCTGCCGGCTGAAAGTGTGAGCCTGATGCCTGAGTCATTGCTATCGATCCGAGGTGCAATCCTCTTGATTCTCCCATAATTTGCACGTCTGGAATTCCTGATGGCTGAGAAGTAATCATTGGAGTATCAAAGCTCAAGGATTTGGGCATCAGTGGGGAATGATCCTCTGCCGTTTTCTTTTGTCTTTTGAGATCTCCAATTTCCCTGAGGATCCTTTCATTAGTTTCATCCTGCCGCTGCATACGATCCTTCATCTGTAAAATCAAAGTAAATACATCACTAGTACTGGGAATATAAGAATTCATAGCAGAAGGAGATGGAGTTTTAGAATTAGTAGGAGTTTGTCTCTTCTCAGCATTCTTCTGGGATCCTGCCGGTGGTGGAGGCAGAATGTTCTGGGACGAGGTGACTGCAGACATTGTCGTGGACATGTTTTTCAATGATGAAGCCATGTAATTCTTTGAAACGATTTCGAACAAAAGGTTTTCTTATGAATGAAGCACCAATTGCCCCACGGTGGGCGCCAAACTGTTTTGGTCAAAAATCACACAAGGATAATGTAACCAAACTTTATGTAAACGGGGTATGATGCTTGGTTAATTATAAAAGTAAAGGATCACTTTCATGATAGAGATGCAAAGACACAATGATTTATACGAGGAAAAAGCCCTTGATCAGTGTATGATCTCCGGCATAAAAAACCTCGGGTGATGGCAACTACCGATCACCAACTTCAATATAAGAAAAATATAGTTACAACTTCGGATGATAATGAGCTGAGTACAAGGATCACTATAGTATCGAGTGTCTAAGCGTGTGAGAGTTGTGTTGTGTGTTCTTCCGAATGAGGAAGAGTGTTATATATACAAGTGTAGGTGACCTATTTTAGGTAAAAAGACTAATAATCAGCTCATTACCCCTTTAGAAATAAAAGACAATCTAGCCTAAATTGCCGCCCTTAAATCAAGCTAAGTTTCCATATCCTTTGCAACGTCTATCTTTGATTAAGCTCGTGCTATAATTGTGAAGACGCGTCCCTTGATTATGATGCTAAGAGCGTATCCTGCCAGATGTTCCTGCAAAATAATGTTGTATTACACGAAGGTAACTATTAGCATGAGGATCCTTTCAATGGTCCATGATCCTGATCCTGAAGTCCTGCTGAGGATCACTGTCTGCCAAAGAAACAAGGATCACTGGTTAGGATCACGTATAAGGATCACGTATGATAAAAATCCAGCCCTAACAGATCCCTAGTGAGGATACTCAGTCTGGTTCAGGATCATGGATCTCACCAATCACGAGATACTTACAACACGGAGAGATCCCTATGGGAGAAAATCCTAGGGCTTTCAGAATTAAGGTATCTCAATTCACAATCTTAAATAATATGCTGTATAAGCGATCTCTTGCAGGACCATATTTAAGATGTATCGAGGATCCTGAAGTTCAAGAAGTTTTAAAAGACTTCCATGAAGGAGATTGTGGAAACCACACTGGGGGCAGGGCATTGTTCTCAAGGATCTTAAGGACAGGATACAACTGGCCAACTATGAAAAGGGATGCTGTGGAGTATGCTAAGAAGTGTGATCCTTGTCAAAGACACAGCAATATCCTTCATCAGCCGGCTGAATTTCTACATCCTATACCATCCTCTTGGCCATTTATGAGATGGGGGATGGATATAGTTGGCAAGCTCCCTAAGGCACCTGGTGGAAAAGTATTCATGCTTGCTATGACTGACTACTTCTCCAAGTGGATAGAGGCTGAAGCTTTTGCCCAAGTCAGAGAGAAGGAAGTTATATCCTTTATTAAGAGAAATATTATAACTAGATTTGGCATTCCTTCCGAAATTGTATGTGATAATGGTTCCCAATTTATTGGGAGCAGGACTACTAACTTTTGTGACAGTTGGGGGATTAAGATGATAACATCAACACCAGTCCACCCACAAGCCAATGGTCAAGCAGAATCATCCAACAAGATCATCATCAACAATCTGAAGAAGAAACTTGGATCCAAGAAGGGGAAATGGGCAGAGGAATTGCCTTATGTGCTTTGGGCTGATAGGACAACCCCCAAGAATGCTACTGGTCAAACACCCTTCTCTTTGGTGTTTGGGGCAGAATCAGTGATCCCAACAGAAATGGTGGTTCCAACTGCTAGAACAAGTACCCGTGATCCTGAGGAGAATGATGCAAACCTGGCTCAAGACTTGGATACTATTGAAGAAATCAGGGATCTGGCTAGGATAAGGATGGCTAGCTACCAACAAAGAATGGCTGGTGCTTACAACAAAAATGTCACGATAAGGAAATTCCAAGTTGGGGACATGGTATTGAGAAAAGCATTCCAAAATACCACCAATTCTGCTGACGGGAAATTGACACCAAAATGGGAAGGCCCTTATTTGATCGAAGCCGAAGCAGGAAAGGGGGCATATAGATTGCTTACCATGGAAGGTAATCTGTTACCAAGAGCCTGGAATGCTGTCCACTTGAAAAAGTATTTCATGTGAGCAGGATCCTTCTGGCATGTATGATCCTTACATTGGAAGTATCCTTTAAGGATCCCTGAAGCATCAATGATCCTTACTCTAGTAATGTCCTAAGCTCGAACTCTTATTTACATATTTTATTATTTAAGGATAAGGATCATGTATCCTTCATCCTTCTCTCACGAGATTTTGAGTTCTGATAAGTCCAGGTATCCTTAGCATAATGTCGACAATCTTCAGAAGCAACTCAGATCCTTGGGTTCAACCCCAGTTATTTAGGCTTGTCCCCAGTTATCCTTGGGCTTGTCCCCAGTTTTCGCCTGTAGCGCACGATGATCCTGGTATAGTTCATGTCTTTGGGACCAGTACTCACTTTAGGGGCTGATAACCCCATCGTACTGGCTATACCTAGGATCCTACGTATAATGGTAGACGTACCATACATCCGTTCCTAAGGTTTCTAACGTTTTCACGTTAGCTAAGGTTTTGGCATTTTCATGTCACTAAGTTTGGATAGTCGCCAGTGAGGGCCATACTCCAGTTTACACACGATCCTTGGGCTTGTCCCCAGTTATCCTTTGGGCTTGTCCCCAGTTATCCTTTGGGCTTGTCCCCGGTTATCCTTTGGGCTTGTCCCCAGTTATCCTTTGAATTGATGGGCTTGTCCCCAGTTACTAACTTGTCCTTTATATTGGCTTAGTCCCAAGTTATATCCTATTTTCAGGTTTTCGAAGTTAAACAACTAAGGATCCTCAATCCTTATTATCTACTAAGGTTTTTCTTGTGGTTATCCTGATTATAGTGTTAAAGGTTAGGATCCTAACTTGGATCCTCAGGTATGATCCTTAACTATTTTAAATCTTGCCCATTGTTTATTCAAATGACCCTTGTATTTTGACAACTAAACCTGTGATCCTTAAAATATATTACTCTTTGGGATTTTACGACTATAGGATATTTGATCCTGGATCATATCCTAAATATTTTTAATCTAATTTGTTCAAGATTTCTTATTTAGACAAATGTATATCAAAACAATTGGAAATTAAAAGGATAACAACACAAGATAAGCCAAAAAGATTAGAGTTATTTTATTAACAAAAGTTTAAACCCTTCAAAGTTGTCAAAATTGTCAACCCACGTTTCTACCAGCAAAATGTGGCCCGTCCACATGGGTTGGCAAAGGGTGTCCATTGTTCATGCGGTCATAGCAAGTGCAGGAAACTCAAGGCGGCAGGATCACAATGGCTTCATCCCCCAAACAGAGGATCCCTCCACCATATGTAATCCTACCTATTGTTCACAGGATCCTAGATCCTCAACCCTAAACCTATTGTTCAAATACAGACCATAATTGTTTTAAAACATCACAAACCACCAAACAAAAAAAAAATTGGGCTCCGGCTATGTCTAGAAATTTCCATCATTGCCCAATCCTGCAGCTCAATCCTTCGCTGCACCATCACCACCGACTCCACTTGCCTCTCCACCCTGATCCTTTCCAATGTCTCCACCCTCAAGCATCGGAATCTCCTCAGCCTCCTCATCATCCTCCAGTTCAGCCAGCCTAGCCTTCCAGCCTTCGACATCCCAGGTGCTCTTGTCAAAAGCAGGATCCTGAGCCTCCGCAGCCATCTGCAGCTGGATCTTGTACATAGTTATCGCGGCAGAAACCTTGGCATCCTGGGTGATCTCGTGCTTCTCATAGTCAAAGTTGATCAGCATCTTGGCAGCATCATTCTTGGTGGCCTGGAGCTCCTTCTGAAGATCAGCTATCTTGAGATCCTTCAACACCCCAACCTGTTGAAGGTCAGCAATCTGGCGATCCTGATCCTCAACATGGCCGACATATGTCTCTACTTCAGCAAATTTCTACAAGGAAGACAAGGAATAATGTCAGAAACCAAGTAATCCTTAGACCAGCAGGATACACAAACGGGACAGTGATCCTTACCTCGCTGATGTAATCCAGACACTGTTGGCGAAGCAGGGGCAGACCTTGCAAATCCTCAGAGGCCTTTCTCTTCTTGCTTCCTTTTCCCCTGATTGGTGCTTTAGGGGCTGAAGCAGTTGGGCTAGCAGCAGGAGTCTTCTTCCTTGCAGATTTGACATTAGTAAGATCATCGATGCCGAACTTTGAAGCAGACTTAGAGGATTTTCCAGCACCTACACAACCAAAACAAGATAAGTATCTTAATATTATTTGACTCTCATTATATAAATACTCCTTAAATAAGGATACTTACTTGACATTGTGACAGAGACAGAGGATACTTCCTGAGAATCCTGGGTGGTAACCTGGAAAGTTCTTGTTTCAGGATCAAGCTTCTTAAAGGCCAGGAGCCTCTCTTTTGCAGCAGGTGTCAACTTCAGATGTGAAACGGAGATAGCTGCACAACAAGAAAATAACAGAACATCAGTGATCCTTATCCTGAGGAATAAGTTCTATGGTGATCCTTCTAGGATCCTACCATGGGTAGCCCACTCCTTGGGCAAATCCTTCCCATTAGGGATGGTATCTCTCCTTACAAAAAAGAACCGCCGCTTCCAGTTCACATCAATTTTGGTAACCTTGAGAACAGGGTGCTCCTCTCCAGCTTTTCGTTTGAACAAGTACCGGTGGGATCCAAAAGTTGTAAGATCATACATCTCACCCAACTCCGCCATACCCAGATCAATCCCTTCTTGTTCGATGATCCTTTCAAGGGTGTATAAAACCCTCCAGATCATCGGCATAGCCTGGATATAGCAGATGCCGGTAAGGGAGAAAAAAGACTCGGTGAACTGAGGGAAAGGATGAGTATCCTATCATGAAAGGAGTGACCAGGAAAGCTACCCAAGTCTCAGAGATATAATCGCTCAAAGCGGTAGGGTTGAAAGATTTAAAGAAGGTGTTCGCCGGAAAACAATGACGGATTTTGTCAATCTGAGAATCAGTAAAACAACACCTCTCGGTGGGGGAATCCTTGATGATCCCTTGACCCTTCAAGGGGCTATTATTCTTAGGATCCTTACTGGGAGAATTCCGGAGCAACATTTTTTACAAGACGATGGAAAAAGAAAGAAAAACAGAGCAAGCAAGATAGAAGGAGAAGGGGAATACCTGTTCAATCCTCTGATCGCGTTTATAAAGGGAAGAGTTCTCGAATTTAAATGCAAACGATCCTATCCCTATTTCTATTTATAATGATGATTTGTGCAGGGCTATCATCTCCATGACGTCAGATCACAACGGATAGTTCATTCTTAACGGCTATATATCCGTTGAGTTAGTTAGAGATAAGATTCAGCAAAATATAACTCGTTTATATTACATAAATACTCCTTATATTTTGGGGGCAATTGTTAGGCTGGATTTTTATGACCTATGATCCTTACATGTGATCCTAACAAGTGATCCTTACTTCTTTGGCAGATAGTGATCCTCAGAGGAGCTCCAGGATCAGGATCACGGATCATCCTAAGGATCCTCACACTAACGATTGTTCTCTTTGGATTAAATGTTGTTTTGCAGGAATTACTGGTTGGACTTGGTCTTAGCAACGTAAACAAGGAATCTATCACGCTAATTTTGCACATGCATAATCAAAGATGGACGTTATGAAGAATATGGAAACTCAGCACAATTCAAGGGCGATTATTTAGGCTAAATTTACTTCTATTTCTAAAGGGGTAACGAGCTAGTAGTTAGGTGATTTGCCTAAAATAGAACCACACACACTTGTATAAAAGGCACTCTTGAACATTCGGAAGACACGACACATTTCTCACACACCTTAGCATACGATACTATAGTGATCCTTGTACCTAGCTCGTTACCATCCGAAGTTGTAACCATTATTTGTTATATTGAAGTTTGGTGATCGGTAGTTTCCATCACCCGAGGTTTTTTATGCCGGAGATCATTGATCAAGGGCTTTTTCCTCGTATAAATCCTTGTGTCACTTGTGCATTTTACATTTGAGTGATCCTTCACTTTGTTCATCATACCAAGCATCATTCCCCGTTTACATAAAGTTTGGTTGCATTATCTTTAAGTGATTTTTGACCAAAACACTTATATGTGTTTTTGCATTTGTAGGCACCGGAAAATCCTCAAAGTCTGCCTCTAGGTTCATTGTTAGTGACCTTGACGCGTTTGCTGCCTCAAAATCCATCAAAAAAACAACTTGCTGCCAGTCCCAGCGTTCCGATCCCCAAATGCACGAGCACACGTGGCAAAGGTGCCAAGAAAAGGAAAGTTGCTGAAGCTCTTGAAGGCCTGCCTCTCATCCAACACCAGTTTGAAGAATACGTCTCTGAAGTAAGGATCCCGAATCCTTAGGTCTGTTATGCCCATACTGAGGATAACGGATCCTGATATGTGTTTCCTCTTTGCAGAAATTTGCTGAGATCCAGATGCTCATGGATTCATATGCTGAAGAGGCTGAACAAAAGCACTTGGAGTTCCAGAAGATGTTCCTGGCAAAGGATCAGAAGATTGCCTCCCTTGAGAATGATGTCAACCTGGCGAAGAGGGATCTGGTCCTGGCCCACATTACAGCTAATCAGGAGAAGGCTGAAGTGATGGAGGGTGCCAAGCTTTCTGCTACAATAGCCATGCTCAAAATCAAGCTCCAAATGGCAAAGGAGGCAGAGGATCCTAACTTTGACAGGACTGCCTGGGACCAAGAGGGCTGGAAGAAGAGGCTTGCGGAGCTGGATGATGAGGAAGAGGCTGAGGAGACTCTGGCAATCGAGGCCAGTGGCAGCGGGTTGAAGGATCAGGCTGAGGAGACAATGGCTGTGGTGATGCAGCGAAGGTGTAGGCTGCAGCAATGGGCGATGATGGAAATTTCTAGACGTGGCCGGAGCCCATTTTTTATGGTTTCAATTTTTTTTGGTTGTTGGTGTTTTTTTTTAAACCAATGGTCTGTACTTAAACAATAGTCTTAGGTTTAAGTATCACTGATCCTTCGAACAATAGGGGGTAACAAAGGTGAATGAGTCCTTCTGTTTGTGGAGGATGAAGCCTTTGGTGCCCCTCGCTTTTATTTCCTGCACTTATCAAACACTTAGTATGGACACCCTTTGCCAACCCAAGTGGACGGGCCACGTTTTGCTGGTAGAAACTTGGGTCGGCAATTTTGACAACCTCTAAAGGGTTTAACCTTTGATAAATAAATAAAACTTTAATCTTTTGGCTTATCTTGCGTTATTCATTCTCAATTTATTTACCTTTCAATGATTATTGCATATTACTTTGAATTCATAAGTTAAGACTGAAAATATATATTAGATTATGTCAAATAGTTTAGGATATGATCAAGGATCAAATATCCTATAATCGAAAAGTTCAAAAAAATGATGTAATTTGAGGATCATATATCTTGTTGTCAAAGAATAAGGATAACTTAAATAAATCAAGAATAAAGTGAAGGTAAATAAGGATCATACCTGAGAATCCAAGTTAGGATCCTAAATCTTTAATACTTACAATCAAAATAACCAAAAGACAAACCTTAGTAAAAGGTTAGGATCCAGGATCCTTAACTGTTTAGCTTTGGAAACCTGAAATAGAACATAACTTGAGACTATGCCAATATAAGATAAAAGTTAGCAACTGGGGACAAGCCCAACAATTCTGGGGACAAGCCCAATATACTGGGGACAAGCCCAAAAAACTGGGGACAAGCCCAAAGGATCTTGTGTAAACTGGAGTATGGCCCTCACTGGCGACTATCCAAACTTAGGGACATGAAAATGCCAAAACCTTAGCTAACGTGAAAACGTTAGAAACCTTAGGAACGGATGTATGGTACGTCTACCGTTATACGTAGGATCCTGAATACAGCCAGTACAATGAAATTGTCAGCCCCTAAAGCGGGTACTGGTCCCATTGCCTTGAACTGCACCAGGATCATCGTGCCCTACTGGTGAAACTAGGGACAGGCCCAAAAACTGGGGACAAGCCCAAAAACTGGGGACAAGCCCAAAAAACTGGGGACAAGCCCATAAAACTTAGGAGACTTCTGTGGATACTTGACCCTTTGTCAAAATACATCAATCTTCTGCAAAACTCAGAATTAAGTGAAAAAAGGATAAAGGATCCAGGATCCTTCTCCTTATGGTAAAATAAGTTAAAGGATTAGAGTCAGATCATTACCAGACTGAGGATCACCTATCCTCTGAGGATCCTTCATGGATATCGGATACGAAAATAGCTAAGGATCCTGGATCCCTATTACATAAAGTATCTCTTCAAGTGGACAACATTCCAAGCTCTTGGTAGCAAATTACCTTCCATTGTTAATAATCGATATGCCCCCTTTCCTGCCTCAGCTTCAATAAGATAGGGGCCTTCCCACTTTGGTGCTAACTTGCCATCAGCAGGATTTGTGGTATTTTGGAATGCTTTCCTCAACACCATATCACCAACTCGAAACTTACTGATCCTGACATTCTTGTTATAAGCTCCAGCCATCCTTTGTTGATAACTAGCCATTCTTATCCTTGCCAAATCCCTGAGTTCTTCTATGGTATCCAAGTCTTAAACCAAGTTTTCAGCATTTCCTTCAAGATCACGGATGCTTGTTCTTGCAGTAGGAACCACCATCTCTGTAGGGATCACTGATTCTGCTCCAAACACTAAAGAAAATGGAGTTTGACCAGTAGCATTCTTGGGAGTTGTTCTATCACCCATAGTGTTTTGGTCAAAAATCACACAAGGATAATGTAACCAAACTTTATGTAAACGGGGTATGATGCTTGGTTAATTATGAAAGTAAAGGATCACTTCTGTGATAAAGATGCAAAGACACAATGATTTGTACGAGGAAAAAGCCCTTGATCAATGGATGATCTCCGGCATAAAAAACCTCGGGTGATGGCAACTACCGATCACCAACTTCAATATAATAAGAATGTAGTTACAACTTCGGATAGTAATGAGCTGAGTACAAGGATCACTGAGTGTCTAAGTGTTTGAGAGTTGTGTCGTATGTCGTGTGTGTTCTTCCGAATGAAGAAGAGTGGTATTTATACATGTGTAGGTGACCTATTTTAGGTAAAATGACTAATTATCAGCTCATTACCCCTTTAGAAATAAAGACAATCTAGCCTAAATTGCTGCCCATAAATCAAGCCTAGTTTCCATATCCTGTGCAACGTCTTTCTTCGATTAAGCTCTTGCCATATTTGTGAAGACGCGTTCCTGGATCATGATGTCTAGAGCATATCCTGCTAGATGTTCCTGCAAAACAATATTGTATTGAGTGGAAGTAGCCGTTAGTATGAGGATCACCATAATGTCCCATGATCCTGATCCTGAAGTTCTGCTGAGGATCACTGTCTGCCAAAGAAATAAGGATCACTGGTTAGGATCATGTGTAAGGATCACCTACAATAAAATCCAGCCCTAACAATTGCCCCCAAAATATAAGGAGTTAATTGTAAATAGACGAGTTATATTTTGTTTCGATCCTATCTCTAACGGGCGACTCCAAGAAACTAGCCGTTATGTTTGGACTAGCCGTTGTGATCATTACGTCAGAGATGTGACAATCCTGCAGATCATGATTATAAATAGGAGATAGGGTGAGGATCAGTTTGTATTTAAATTCGAGATACACTCCCTTTATATTCTTTACCGAAGATCGATCAGGTACTCTCCTCTTCTCTTCTTCTTCTCTCTATTCTCTTTGCTCTGTTTTCCGTTTCTACTTTGTTTCTGTTCCAAATATGTTGCTCCGGAATTCTCCGCACAAGGATTCCAAGAAGGGTAGTCCCTTAAAAAGCCAGGGGATTATCAAGGATTCTCCTACGGAGAGGTGTTGCTTTAGTGATGCTCACGTAGACAAAATTCGTCATTGTTTTCCGGCGAATGCTGTTTTTAAATCCTTTGATCCTACTGCTTTGAGCGACTTTGTCTCGGATGTCTGGGTGGCTTTTCCTGCTACCCCGTTTGCTATAGGGTACTCGTATCCTTTTCCAGATTTTACCCAGTCTTTCTTTTCCTTAACCGGCATCTCTTACATCCAAGCTATGCCGATGATCTGGAGGGTTCTTTATACCTTCGAGAGGATCATCGAGCAGGAAGGGATTGATCTGGGGATGGCGGAGTTAGCTGAGTTTTACGATCTCACCACCTTCGGTTCTCACCGGTATTTGTTGAAACGGAAAGCTGGGGAGGATCACCCAATCTTCAAAGTTACTAAGAATGATACAAACTGGAAACGTCGGTTTTTCTTTGTTAAGAGGGATTCCATCCCGGATGGGAAGGATCTGCCCAAGGAATGGGCCACTCATGGTAGGGTAGAGGATCCTCGAAGGATCACTATCAGTTCTGTCTCAGATGATGAGGATCACTGATGTCTTTTTTCCTTTGTCTTTTATGCAGCTATTTCCATTGCTCGTCTGAAATTAACCCCCGCTGCAAAAGAGAGAGTGCTAGCTTTTAAAAAGCTTGATCCTGAAGTTAGAAGCTTCCAAATCACTGTTCAAGATTCTCAAGAGATATCCTCTGCATCTGCCACAATGTCAAGTAAGTATCCTTACAGAAAATAAATTATATATAGGATTGTTTGATTAGTAAAGCAACTTATCTTGTTTTTTTGATTGTGTAGGTGCCGGAAAGTCTGCCAGGTCTGTTAAGTCTGCCTCCAAATTTGGGATAAGTGATCTTGCCAATGTCACGTCTTCAAAGAAGAAGGCTCCTGCTGCCAGTCCTTCAGCATCAGCTCCCAAAGCGTCTATCCGGGGCAAGGGAAAAAAGAGGAAAACCTCTGAAGATCTCCAAGGATTTCCCCTCCTCTGTCAGCAATTCCTTGACTACGTGAATGAGGTAAGGATCACTGCCCCATCCGTTTCGAATATCCTGTTTGTGTATCCTGTTTCTTCGAGGATCATCCGGTTCTGAACTTACCTTATTTCCCTCTTTGCAGAAACTTGCCGAGATCGAGACCTATCTTGGCCATGTTGAGGATCAAGAGAGCCAGATTGCTGACCTTCAACAAATGGGCGTGCTTAAGGATCTCAAGATAGGAGATCTTGAGAAGGAACTCCGGGCCACGAAGGCTGAGGCTGCTCAGATGTTGATTGATATGGATAATGAGAAGCAGGAGATCACCCAAGATGCAAAGGTCTCCGCGGCAATTGCTATGTACAAGATACAACTTCAGATGGCTGAGGAGGCTCAGGATCCCACCTTTGACAAAAGCTCGTGGGACGTTGAAGGTTGGAAGGCAAGGCTGGCGGACCTGGAGGACGAGGATGAGGCTGAGGAGATCCCCATGCTGGAGGGTGGTGATGCTGAGAAGGATCAAGGTGGAGATGCTGGTGGTGATGAAGCAGCGAAGGTGTAGGCTGCATGATTGGGCGATGATGGATATTTCGAGACTAGGCCGGAGCCCAATTTTTTAGGATTGGTAGTGGTTTTTTGTGGTAGTGGTGTTTGTGAACAATTATGGTCTGTAATCTTCGAACAATAGTTTCTTAGGGTTAAGGATCCTGGATCCTTTGAACAATAGGTAGGATTGCAAAAGGTGGAGGGATCCTCTGTTTGGGGGATGAAACCTTTGTGATCCTGCCGCTTTTATTTCCTGCAAAACGCTAAGACCGCATAGACAATGGACACCCTTTGCCAACCCATGTGGACGGGCCACGTTTTGCTGGTAGAAATGTGGGTTGGCAATTTTGACAACTTTTTGAAAGGGTTAAAGATCCTTTTGTTAATAATATAACTTAACTTTTCTGGCTTATCTTGTGTTGTTATCCTTCAATAATCCTCTTATTTCTCAATTGCTATATTTGTTAAAATAACAAGAGTTGACAAAGTGTTTAATAAACTTAGGATATGATCCTAGATCAAATATCCTCATATTGAAAATTCTCAAAGTGTTTTAGTTCAAGGATCATAGGTTCGGTTGTCAAAGTATAAGGGTTGGCTAGGATAAAGAGTATAATCAAAAATAGTCAAGGATCATACCTGAGGATCCACGTTAGGATCCTAACCTTCAATCAAGACAATCATAGATAAGACTTTGATAGTTAATAAGGATTAAGGACCCTTATATGTTTAGACTTCCAAAACCTGAAAAGTGAGATATAACTTGGGACTGAGCCAATGTAAAAGATAAATTAGTAACTGGGGACATGCCCAAAGGATAACTGAGAATGATCCCAGAGGATCACTGGGGACAAGCCCATAGGATAACTGGGGACAAGCCCAGAGGATAACTGGGGACAAGCCCAGAGGATAACTGGGGACAAGCCCAAAGGATCGTATGTAAACTGGAGTATGGCCCTTTCTGGCAACTATCCAAACTTAGTGACATGAAAATGTCAAAACCTTAGCTAACGTGAAAACGTTAGAAACCTTAGGAACGGATGTATGGTGCGTCCACCATTATACGTAGGATCCTAAACATAGCCAGTACGATGAGGTTGTCAGCCCCGAAAGCGGGTACTGGTCCCAAAGACGTGAACTATACCAGGATCATCGTGCGCTGCTGGCGGAAACTGGGGATAATCCCAAGGATAACTGGGGTTGGACCCAAGGATCTGCGGTGCTTTTGAAGATCTTTGACGATATGCTGAAGATACCTGAACTTATCATAACTCAAATGTTTCGTGAGTAGAGGATGAAGGATACATGATCCTTATCCTTAGGTAAAAAGTAAGAAAATGCAATAGTTTTAGGATAAGCATATTACCAGAGTTAGGATCACCGATATCTCCAGGATCCTTCAAGGATACTTTCAAGGTAAGGATCACATGCAGGAAGGATCATGTTCACATGAAATATTTCTTTAAGTGAACAGCATTCCAGGCTCTTGGTAACAAGTTTCCTTCCATGGTTAGCAACCTGTATGCCCCCTTTCCTGCTTCAGCTTCAATCAAGTAGGGACCTTCCCATTTTCGGGCTAGCTTCCCGTCAGCAGGATTGATAGTATTTTGAAATGCTTTTCTCAACACCATATCTCCGACTTGGAACTTCCTTATCCTGACATTTTTGTTGTAGGCACCAGCCATTCTTTGTTGGTAGCTTGCCATCCTTATTCTAGCTAGATCCCTGATTTCCTCAATAGTATCCAAATCCTGAGCTAGGATTGCAGCATTTTCTTCAGGATCACGAGCAATTGTTCTAGCAGTTGGGATCACCATCTCTGTTGGGATCACTGCTTCTGCCCCAAATACTAAAGAGAAGGGTGTTTGACCGGTGGCATTCTTGGGAGTTGTCCTATCAGCCCATAGCACATAAGGTAACTCCTCTGCCCATTTTCCTTTCTTGGATCCTAGCTTCTTCTTCAGATTGTTGATGATGATCTTGTTGGATGATTCTGCTTGACCATTGGCTTGTGGATGAACTGGTGTTGATGTTATCATCTTGATTCCCCAACTGTCACAAAAGTTAGTGGTTCTGCTTCCAATGAATTGGGAGCCATTATCACATACAATTTCAGAGGGAATGCCAAATCTAGTTATAATGTTTCTTTTAATGAAGGATATGACTTCCTTTTCTCTGACTTGAGCGAAGGCTTCAGCCTCTATCCACTTGGAAAAATAGTCAGTCATGGCAAGCATAAATACTTTTCCACCAGGTGCTTTAGGGAGCTTGCCAACTATATCCATTCCCCATCTCATGAATGGCCAAGAGGATGGTATTGGGTGTAAAAATTCAGCTGGCTGATGGAGGATGTTGCTATGTCTTTGGCAAGGATCACACTTCTTAGCATACTCTACAGCATCCCTTTTCATGGTTGGCCAGTAGTATCCTGTTCTAAGGATCCTTGAGAATAATGCCCTGCCCCCAGTGTGGTTTCCACAATCTCCTTCATGGAAGTCTCTCAACACTTCTTCAATTTCAGGATCCTCAATACATCTTAAATATGGTCCTGCAAGGGATCGTTTATATAGCATATTATTTAAGATTGTAAATTGAGATACCTTGATCCTGAAAGCTCTAGGATTTTCTCCCGTCGGAATCTCCCCATTTTGCAAGTATCTCATGATTGGTGAGATCCACGATCCTGAATAAGATTGGGCTTCTTCACTAGGGATCATTGCAGTATCCTCTACTATTTCCATGGCCACCTGATTTTCAATAGCAGGAGCCAGGATATGGATGATAGGGATACTTATATCTTCTGGAATCTTCAAGGATGATCCTAGGTTGGCCAATGCATCAGCCCCTATGTTCTCCTCCCTCGGTACCTGTGTCAAGCTGAAAGAAACAAAAGAGAGTGCCAATTCTTTGACTATCTCTAAATATTTGGTTAGTTTTTCACCTTTAACGGCATAGGATGCATTAAAGTGATTAGTGATCAATAATGAATCTACATATACTTTAAGATACTTTACCCCCATATCCTTAGCAATTTGTAAGCCAGCAATTAAGGCTTCATATTCAGCCTCATTGTTAGTTGCTTGGAACTCACAAGCTATGGAGTGGGGTATTATGTCCCCCTGTGGCGATTTTAGTAGGATCCCTAGCCCTGTGCCTTTGATATTTGAGGATCCGTCAGTGTGTAGTATCCAAGGATCCTTGGTCTCATCCAGCTGCTGGACCTCCAATTCTGCTTCTTTTTGTAGATCACTACTGAAATCAGCCACAAAGTCAGCTAGTGCTTGAGATTTGATAGCTGTTCTTGGTTCGTATCTTATATCATGGGCACTAAGCTTTACTGCCCACTTAGCCATTCTCCCTGACATATCTGGTTTCCTGAGGACATTCTTAATTGGAAAATTAGTTCTAACAACAATAGTATGGGTTTCAAAATAATGTCTTAACTTAGTCGATGCCATGATTAATGCAAGGATAAGTTTTTCGAGGTGTGAGTACCTGGATTCGGCATCAAGTAGACTTTTACTTACATAGTAGATAGGATATTGTGTACCTTCGTGATCCTTGACAAGGACAGCACTTACAGCGGTTGAGGATACCGCCAGGTATAAGGATAACACATCTCCTTTTTCCGGTTTTGCTAATGCTGGTGCTGAGGACATATATTCTTTAAGGGCTTGTAAAGCGTTCTCATGCTTCTCAGTCCATTCAAACTTCTTATTCTTCCTTAGGATATCGTAGAATTCTTTGCATTTTTCTGAGGATTTCGATATGAACCTGTTCAAAGCTGCTATCCTGCCTGTCAGTCTTTGAACATCCTTGGCATTGGCAGGAGATTTGATATTTACTAATGCTTTGATTTGTTCCGGGCTTGCTTCAATACCCCTCTGAGTTACCATATATCCTAAGAACTTTCCTGCCTTGACACCAAAATGGCATTTCGAAGGATTAAGTTTCATGTTGTAACTATCAAGGATATCGAATGCTTCTTCCAAATCCCTTAGGTGATCCTCAGCTTTCTTTGACTTGACCACCATATCATCTATGTACACCTCCATAGTTTTTCCAATTTGGTCTTTGAACATCATATTTACCAGCCTTTGATATGTTGCACCTGCATTTCTTAGTCCAAAAGGCATGGCAATATAACAATATAAACCGGTTGGGGTCATAAAGGCTGTATCCTCTTGGTCAGATGGTTCCATCTGGATTTGTTGGAACCCAGATGATGCATCCATAAAGGTCAACAGTTCATGCCCCGTTGTTGCATCTACCATGGAGTCAATGTGGGGTAATGGGAAAGGATCCTTGGGACATGCCTTGTTCAGATCAGTGAAGTCGACACATACCCTCCACTTTCCGTTTTTCTTTTGGACAACAACCACATTGGCTAACCATTTTGGATATTTTACCTCTCTGATCATACCTGCTCGAAGTAGTCTCTCTACTTCTTCTTGGATAATGGCATTCCTTTCTGGTGCAAACTTCCTCCTTTTTTGATGGATTGGTTTGATAGACCTGTCAATGCCAAGTTTGTGAGTAATAATATCCTTAGATATACCTGTCATATCTTCATGTTTCCATGCAAAGGTAGATTTTCTTCTTTTAAGGAAGGATATCATGTCTTCTTTCATCTTGCCAAGGATCCCTGATCCGATATAGATTTTTGATTCAGGATCACTAGGATCCAAGAGGATTTCGTCCACATCTTGTTCTCTTGCCTCCAAGACATTCCTCGGAGGATACTGTAATTGCTATTGCTCCCTTGGCTTCGAGGTTGGCTTCATGGATGAGGTATAGCAATCCTTAGCCTCTTGCTGGTCACTATTGATCTTGATTATTCCCCATGGGCTAGGGAGCTTCACACATTGATGGTAGGTAGATGGGACTGCTTTCATATCGTGTATCCAAGGCCTGCCAAGGATAACGTTGCAACAAGACAAACAGTCAATAACACAAAATTTTTGGTAATTATGTAATCCTTCCACGTAGATTGGGAGTTTGATGTCCCCCAGAGTTTTCTTCGTTTCCCCACTGAATCCTACAAGCACGGAGGATCTTGGTGTGATGTCTGATTCTGGGATTCCCATCTTCTTCAAGACATCAAGCTGGATAATGTTCACTGAGCTCCCTCCGTCAATAAGGATTCTGCGGACAAAATGGTTAGAGATAAAGAGAGTGATAACTAAACTATCATGGTGAGGATCCTGAATGTTAATGCGATCATCCTCATCAAATGTTATCATCTTCCCTTCTGAGACACTTGAGGTTCTAATAGGCCTTTCTCCATTATCCATTTTTGATTCTTTTGCATGTCTTTTGGCCGCTGAAAAGGATGTACCACAAATGTCTGATCCTCCGGATATAAAGTTAATCACTTGTGCGTTTGCCGGAGGTGCTGGAGCCTTTTCAGGGATCCTTTCAGGATCCTGGGTCCTTTGCTTTTTTCTCCCCAACAATTCTTTTAGATGCCCCTTGCTTAGCAGGTATCCAATTTCTTTTCTTAAGGCTATGCAATCTTCAGTTAGATGCCCGAAATCCTCATGGTATGCACACCATTTGGACTTGTCTTTAGTCCCGGATGGTTTATCATTCTTCCTGGGCCACCTAGCCTTTTCACCTATGTTTTGGTCAAAAATCACACAAGGATAATGTAACCAAACTTTATGTAAACGGGGTATGATGCTTGGTTAATTATGAAAGTAAAGGATCACTTCTGTGATAAAAGATGCAAAGACACAATGATTTATACGAGGAAAAAGCCCTTGATCAATGTATGATCTCCGGCATAAAAAACCTCGGGTGATGGCAACTACCGATCACCAACTTCAATATAATGAAAATGTAGTTACAACTTCGGATAGTAATGAGCTGAGTACAAGGATCACTGAGTGTCTAAGTGTTTGAGAGTTGTGTCGTATGTCGTGTGTGTTCTTCCGAATGAAGAAGAGTGGTATTTATACATGTGTAGGTGACCTATTTTAGGTAAAATGACTAATTATCAGCTCATTACCCCTTTAGAAATAAAGACAATCTAGCCTAAATTGCTGCCCATAAATCAAGCCTAGTTTCCATATCCTGTGCAACGTCTTTCTTCGATTAAGCTCTTGCCATATTTGTGAAGACGCGTCCCTGGATCATGATGTCTAGAGCATATCCTGCTAGATGTTCCTGCAAAACAATATTGTATTAAGCGGAAGTGGCCGTTAGTATGAGGATCACCATAATGCCCCATGATCCTGATCCTGAAGTTCTGCGGAGGATCACTGTCTGCCAAAGAAACAAAGATCACTGGTTAGGATCATGTGTAAGGATCACCTATAATAAAAATCCAGCCCTAACAATTGCCCCCAAAATATAAGGAGTTAATTGTAAATAGACGAGTTATATTTTGTTTTGATCTTATCTCTAACGGGCGATTCCGGATAACTAGCCGTTACACATGGACTAGCCGTTGTGATAATTACGTCACAGATGTGACAATCCCTGCAAATCATCATTATAAATAGGAGATAGGGTTAGGATCATTCGGTATTTAAATTCGAGGTATCTTCCCTTTATAATCACAACCGAAGACTTGATCAGGTATCCTCTTCTTCTCTCTTTCCCTTCTTCCTTCCCTTTGCTCTGTTTTTTGCTTCTACTCTGTTTCCGTCTTGTCATAAACATGTTGCTCCGGAATTCTCCATACAAGGATTCTAAGAAGGATAGTCCCTTAAAAAGCCAGGGGATTATCAAGGATTCTCCTACGGAGAGGTGTTGTTTTACTGATGTTCACATAGACAGAATTCGTCATTGTTTTCCGGCGAATGCGGTTTTCAAGTCCTTCACACCTACCGCTCTGAATGATTCTGTTTCGGATACCTGGGTGGCTTTTCCTGCTACTCCATTCACCATAGGGTATTCATATCCTTTTCCATCCTTCACCCAATCCTTCTTTTCTTTAACCGGCATCTCTTATATCCAAGCTATGCCGATGATCTGGAGGGTTCTGTATACCTTCGAAAGGATCATTGAGCAGAGAGGGATTGATCTGGGGATGACGGAGTTGGCCGAGTTTTACGATCTTACCACTTTTGGCTCTTACCGGTATCTGCTGAAACGGAAAGCCGGGGAGGATCACCCTGTCTTCAAGGTCACCAAGAATGATCCTAACTGGAAGCGTCGTTTTTTCTTTGTTAGAAGGGATTCCATCCTGGATGGGAAGGATCTGCCCAAAGAATGGGCCACTCATGGTAGGATAGAGGATCCTCTAAGGATCATTGTCAGCCTTGTCCCATATGATGAGGATCACTAATATCTCTTTTTATTTCTTGTGCAGCTATATCCATCGCTCATCTGAAATTAAGCCCTGCTGCAAAAGAGAGAGTTCTAGCTTTTAAAAAGCTTAATCCTGAAGTCAGAAGTTTCTAGGTCACCGTCCAAGATTCTCAAGAAGTATCCTCTGCATCTGCCACTATGTCAAGTAAGTATCCTTACAGAAAATAAATTATATGTAGGATTGTTTGATTAACAAAGCAACTTATCTTGTTTTTTGATTGTGTAGGTGCCGGAAAGTCTGCCAGGTCTGTCAAATCAGCTTCTAAATTTGGGTTAAGTGATCTTGCCAATGTTACGTCTTCAAAGAAGAAGGCTCCTGCTGCCAGTCCTTCAGCATCAGCTCCCAAAGCGTCTATCCGGGGCAAGGGGAAGAAGAGGAAGACTACTGAAGATCTACAAGGATTTCCCCTCCTCCGTCAGCAATTCCTTGACTATGTGAATGAGGTAAGGATCACTGCCCCTGTAGGTTATCCGCCTCGCATATCCTGCTTTTCTTGAGGATCATATGATCTTATGCTTATCTTTTTCTTCTCCTGTTGCAGAAATTTGCCGAGATTGAGACCTATCTTGGCCATGTTGAGGACCAAGAGAGCCAGATTGCTGACCTTCAACAAATGGGCGTACTTAAGGATCTCAAGATAGGAGATCTTGAGAAGGAACTCCGGGTCATGAAGGCTGAGGCTGCTCAGAGGTTGATTGATATGGATAACGAGAAGCAGGAGATCACCCAAGATGCTAAGGTCTCCGCGGCAATTGCTATGTATAAGATACAACTTCAGATGGCTGAGGAGGCTCAGGATCCTACCTTTGACAAAGGCTCGTGGGATGTTGAAGGTTGGAAGGCAAGGCTGGCAGACCTGGAGGACGAGGATGAGGCTGAGGAGATCCCCATGCTGGAAGGTGGTGATGCTGAGAAGGATCAAGGTGGAGATGCTGGTGGTGATGAAGCAGCGAAGGTGTAGGCTGCATGATTGGGCGATGATGGATATTTCGAGACTAGGCCGGAGCCCAATTTTTTAGGATTGGTAGTGGTTTTGATGTTTTAAAACAATGATGGTCTGTATTTGAACAATAGTTTAGGGTTGAGGATCCTGGATCCTTTGAACAATAGGTAGGATTACAAAAGGTGGAGGGATCCTCTGTTTGGGGGATGAAGCCTTTGTGATCCTGCCGATTTTATTTCCTGCAAAATGCTAAGACCGCATAGACAATGGACACCCTTTGCCAACCCATGTGGACGGGCCACGTTTTGCTGGTAGAAATGTGGGTTGGCAATTTTGACAATCTTTTGAAAGGGTTAATGATCCTTTTGTTTAATAATATAACTTTAATCTTTCTGGCTTATCTTGTGTTGTTATCCTTCAATAGTCCTCTTATTTCTCAATTATTGTATTTGTTAAAATAACAAGAGTTGAAAAAGTGTTTAATGAACTTAGGATATGATCCTAGATCAAATATCCTCATATTGAAGATTCTCAAAGTGTTTTAGTTCAAGGATCATTGGTTCGGTTGTCAAAGTATAAGGGTTGGTTAGGATAAAGAGTATAATCAAAAGTAGTCAAGGATCATACCTGAGGATCCACGTTAGGATCCTAACCTTCAATCAAGACAATCATAGATAAGACTTTGATAATTAATAAGGATTAAGGACCCTTATATGTTTAGACTTCCACAACCTGAAAAGTGAGATATAACTTGGGACTAAGCCAATGTAAAAGATAAATTAGTGACTGGGGACATGCCCAAAGTATAACTGAGGATGATCCCGGAGGATCACTGGGGACAAGCCCATAGGATAACTGGGGATGATCCCTGAGGATCACTGGGGACAAGCCCATAGGATAACTGGGGACAAGCCCAAAGGATCGTATGTAAACTGGAGTATGGCCCTTTCTGGCATCTATCCGAGCTTAGTGACATGAAAATGTCAAAACCTTAGCTAACGTGAAAACGTTAGAAACCTTAGGAACGGATGTATGGTGCGTCCACCATTATACGTAGGATCCTAAATATAGCCAGTACAATGAGGTTGTCAGCCCCGAAAGTGGGTACTGGTCCCAAAGACGTGAACTATACCAGGATCATCGTGCGCTGCTGGCGGAAACTGGGGATAATCCCAAGGATAACTGGGGTTGGACCCAAGGATCTGAGGTGCTTTTGGAGATCTTTGACGATTTGCTGAAGATACCTGAACTATCATAACTCAAATGGTTTGTGAGTAGAGGATGAAGGATACATGATCCTTATCCTTAGGCAAAAAGTAAGAAAATGTAGTAGTTTTTAGGATAAGCATATTACCAGAGTAAGGATCACCGATATCTTCAGGATCCTTCAAGGATACTTCAATGTAAGGATCACATGCAGGAAGGATCATGTTCACATGAAATATTTCTTTAAGTGAACAGCATTCCAGGCTCTTGGTAACAAGTTTCCTTCCATGGTTAGCAACCTGTATGCCCCCTTTCCTGCTTCAGCTTCAATCAAGTAGGGACCTTCCCATTTTGGTGCTAGCTTCCCGTCAGCAGGATTGATAGTATTTTGAAATGCTTTTCTCAACACCATATCTCCGACTTGGAACTTCCTTATCCTGACATTTTTGTTGTAGGTACCAACCATTCTTTGTTGGTAGCTTGCCATCCTTATTCTAGCTAGATCCCTGATTTCTTCAATAGTATCCAAATCCTGAGCTAGGATTGCAGCATTTTCTTCAGGATCACGAGCAATTGTTCTAGCAGTTGGGATCACCATCTCTGTTGGGATCACTGCTTCTGCCCCAAATACTAAAGAGAAAGGTGTTTGGCCAGTGGCATTCTTGGGAGTTGTCCTATCAGCCCATAGCACATAAGGTAACTCCTCTGCCCATTTTCCTTTCTTGGATCCTAGCTTCTTCTTCAGATTGTTGATGATGATCTTGTTGGATGATTCTGCTTGACCATTGGCTTGTGGATGAACTGGTGTTGATGTTATCATCTTGATTCCCCAACTGTTACAAAAGTTAGTGGTTCTGCTTCCAATGAATTGGGAACCATTATCACATACAATTTCAGAGGGAATGCCAAATCTAGTTATAATATTTCTTTTGATAAAGGATATAACTTCCTTTTCTCTGACTTGAGCAAAGGCTTCAGCTTCTATCCATTTAGAGAAGTAGTCAGTCATGGCAAGCATAAATACTTTTCCACCAGGTGCTTTAGGGAGCTTGCCAACTATATCCATTCCCCATCTCATGAATGGCCAAGAGGATGGAATGGGGTGTAGTAATTCAGCTGGTTGGTGAAGGATATTGCTATGCCTTTGGCAAGGATCACATTTCTTAGCATACTCTATAGCATCCCTTTTCATGGTTGGCCAGTAGTATCCTGTTCTAAGGATCCTTGAGAATAATGCCCTGCCTCCAGTGTGGTTTCCACAATCTCCTTCGTGGAAGTCTCTCAACACTTCTTCAATTTCAGGATCTTCAATACATCTTAAATATGGTCCTGCAAGGGATCGTTTATATAGCACATTATTTAAGATTGCAAATTGAGATACCTTAATCCTGAAAGCTCTAGGATTTTCTCCCGTTGGAATCTCCCCATGTTGCAAGTATCTCATGATTGGTGAGATCCATGATCCTGAATAAGATTGGGCTTCTTCACTAGGGATCACTGCAGTATCCTCTTCTATTTCCATGGCCACCTGATTTTTAATAGCAGGAGCCAGGATATGGATGATAGGGATACTTATATCTTTTGGAATCTTCAAGGATGATCCTAGATTGGCCAATGCATCAGCTTCCGTGTTATCCTCCCTTGGTACCTCTGTTAAGCTAAAAGAAACAAAAGAGAGTGCCAATTCTTTGACTATCTCTAAATATTTTGTTAGTTTTTCACCTTTAACAGCATAGGATCCGTTAAAGTGATTAGTGATCAATAGTGAATCTACATATACTTTGAGATACTTTACCCCCATATCCTTAGCAATTTGTAAGCCAGCAATTAAGGCTTCATACTCAGCCTCATTGTTAGTTGCTTGGAACTCACAGGCTATGGAGTGGGGTATTATGTCCCCCTGTGGCGATTTTAGTAGGATCCCTAGCCCTGTGCCTTTGATATTTGAGGATCCGTCAGTGTGTAGTATCCAAGGATCCTCGGTCTCATCCAACTGCTGAACCTCCAATTCTGCTTCTTTTTGCAGATCACTACTGAAATCAGCCACAAAGTCAGCTAGTGCCTGAGATTTAATAGCTGTTCTTGGTTCGTATCTTATATCATGGGCACTAAGCTTTACTGCCCACTTAGCCATTCTCCCTGACATATCTGGTTTCCTGAGGACATTCTTAATTGGAAAATTAGTTCTAACAACAATAGTATGGGTTTCAAAATAATGTCTTAACTTAGTCGATGCCATGATTAATGCAAGGATAAGTTTTTCGAGGTGTGAGTACCTGGATTCGGCATCAAGTAAACTTTTACTTACATAGTAGATAGGATATTGTGTACCTTCGTGATCCTTAACAAGGACAGCACTTACAGCGGTTGAGGATACCGCCAGATATAAGGATAACACATCTCCTTTTTCCGGTTTTGCTAATGCTGGTGCTGAGGACATATACTCTTTTAGGGCTTGTAAAGCATTCTCATGCTTCTCAGTCCATTCGAACTTCTTATTCTTCCTTAGGATATCGTAGAATTCTTTGCATTTTTCTGAGGATTTCGATATGAACCTGTTCAAAGCTGCTATCCTGCCTGTCAGTCTTTGAACATCCTTGGCATTGGCAGGAGATTTGATATTTATTAATGCTTTGATTTGTTCCGGGCTTGCTTCAATGCCCCTCTGGGTTACCATGTATCCTAAGAACTTTCCTGCCTTAACACCAAAATGGCATTTTGAAGGATTAAGTTTCATGTTGTAACTATCAAGGATATCGAATGCTTCTTCCAAGTCCCTTAGGTGATCCTCAGCTTTCTATGACTTGACCACCATATCATCTATGTACACCTCCATAGTTTTTCCAATTTGATCTTTGAACATCATATTTACCAGCCTTTGATATGTTGCACCTGCATTTCTTAGTCCAAAAGGCATGGCGATATAACAATATAAACCGGTTGGGGTCATAAAGGCTGTATCCTCTTGGTCAGATGGTTCCATCTGGATTTGTTGGAATCCAGATGATGCATCCATAAAGGTTAACAGTTCATGCCCCGCTGTTGCATCCACCATGGAGTCAATGTGGGGTAATGGGAAAGGATCCTTGGGACATGCCTTATTCAGATCAGTGAAGTCGACACATACCCTCCACTTTCCATTTTTCTTTTGGACAACGACCACATTGGCTAACCATTTTGGATATTTTACCTCTCTGATCATACCTGCTCGAAGTAGTCTCTCTACTTCTTCTTGGATAATGGCATTCCTTTCCGGTGCAAACTTCCTTCTTTTTTGATGGATCGGTTTGATAGACCTGTCAATGCCAAGTTTGTGAGTAATAATATCCTTAGATATACCTGTCATATCTTCATGTTTCCAAGCAAAGGGAGTTTTTCTTCTTTTGAGGAAGGATATTAAGTCTTCTTTCATCTTGCCAAGGATCCCTAATTCGATATAGATTTTTGATCCAGGATCACTAGGATCCAAGAGGATTTCGTCCATATCTTGTTCTCTTGCCTCCAAGACATTCCTCGGAGGATACTGTAATTGCTATTGCTCCCTTGGCTTCGAGGTTGGCTTCATGGATGAGGTATAGCAATCCTTAGCCTCTTGCTGGTCACTATCGATCTTGATTATTCCCCATGGGCTAGGGAGCTTCACACATTGATGGTAGGTAGATGGGACTGCTTTCATATCATGTATCCAAGGCCTGCCAAGGATAACGTTGCAACAAGATAAACAGTCAATAACACAAAATTTTTGGTAATTATGTAATCCTTCCACGTAGATTGGGAGTTTGATGTCCCCCAGAGTTTTCTTCGTTTCCCCACTGAATCCTACAAGCACGGAGGATCTTGGTGTGATGTCTGATTCTGGGATTCCCATCTTCTTCAAGACATCAAGCTGGATAATGTTCACTGAGCTCCCTCCGTCAATAAGGATCCTGCGGACAAAATGGTTAGAGATAAAGAGAGTGATAACTAAACTATCATGGTGAGGATCCTGAATGTTAATGCGATCATCCTCATCAAATGTTATCATCTTCCCTTCCGAGATACTTGAGGTTCTAATAGGCTTTTCTCCATTATCCATTTTTGATTCTTTTGCATGTCTTTTGGCCGCTGAAAAGGATGTACCACAGATGTCTGATCCTCCGGATATAAAGTTAATCACTTGTGCGTTTGCCGGAGGTGCTGGAGCCTTTTCAGGGATCCTTTCAGGATCCTGAGTCCTTTGCTTTTTTCTCCCCAACAATTCTTTTAGATGCCCCTTGCTTAGCAGGTATCCAATTTCTTTTCTTAAGGCTATGCAATCTTCAGTTAGATGCCCAAAATCCTCATGGTATGCACACCATTTGGACTTGTCTTTAGTCCCGGATGGTTTATCATTCTTCCTGGGCCACCTAGCTTTCTCACCTAGATTCTGCATTGCAAGGATTAGTTCATGATTATCAACGGAAAAACAATATTCTGAGATTGGAGGATATTCTTCATCATCCTCTTCTTGGTCAACAGCATGCACATTCTTGTTCTCATTTCTATGGTAGGATTTGAACTTGTTGCTTTTGAAGGAGGATCCTTGCTTATCTTGTTTTGAGGATCCTACTTGTCTTTCCTGGATCCTCTTGTCATCCTCTAGCCGGATAAACCTAAGTGCTCGAGTTCTTACTTCATCTAAATTCCTGCATGGTGTCATAACAAGATCATCATAGAATAATGAATCCTTAAGCAGTCCCATTTTGAAGGCTTCAACAGCCGTAGCCATATCCAAGTTGGGAATGTCCAAGGATTCTTTACTAAATTCAGTTATATAATCCCTTAATGATTCATTATGATTTTGAGTTATCCTGTACAAATCACTAGTTAATTTTTCAAATTTTCTGCTACAAGAGAATTGGTTATTGAATAAATTAACTAAATTGGCAAATGAAGTAATAGAGTAGGGGGGAAGACTTAGCAGCCACTTAAGAGCTGATCCAGTAAGAGTGGATCCAAATCCTTTACATAGGCATGCTTCCTTCAATTTTTCTGGGATAGGATTGATCTCCATCCTCTCCCTGTATTGTGCTACATGCTCCTCTGGATCCGTTGTGCCATCATACAACTTCATGGTAGGGATATGGAACCTTTTGGGTACCTCTGCATCACAAATTGGTGGTGCAAAACGAGATACCTTGTGGCTTCCATCTGCAATCTCTGGGATAGGCTTGACTACCCCTGGAACACTTGAGATCATGTCCTTTAGTTTCTGTAATTCCCCGGCCATAGCATGATTGGTACCTGTATCCTGCATGAATCCATGGTTAGTGGTAGGATAATTATTTAAAATGTTACCTCCTATTGGGTTCAAGTTAGGGAATCCATATTGCTGGGTTTCTGGGATAACGGAGGGACCAGTGGAAGCAATGGTCTGCATTGGGATGAAGTCCCCTTGATGGACATCTAGACTTCCTGTTTGCAAACTTTTTAGGGATCCTGGCATCTGTAAGGATCCTGGTATCTGGGATGATCCTGGAACGAAGGAGGATCCGTGAACCTGGGATGACCCCGGAACAAAGGAGGATCCTTGGCCCTGGAATGATCCTGGAACAAAGTAGGATCCTTGAAACTGCTGTGCCCCTGGATAGGCTCCCGGATTCATAAAGGATCCCATGTATTGAGGATAGGATCCTACTGGCTGAAAATGTGAGTCTGATGTCTGAGTCATTGCTGCCGAGTTGAGATGTGATCCTCTTGACTCCCCTATGATTTGCACGTCCGGGATCCCTGATGGCTGGGAAGTGATCATTGGAGTATCAAAGCTCAAGGATTTGGGCATCAGTGGAGAATGATCCTCTGCCGCTTTCTTTTGTCTTTTGAGATCTCCAATTTCCCTGAGGATCCTTTCGTTAGTTTCATCTTGCCGCTGCATACGATCCTTCATCTGCAAAATTAAAGCAAATACATCACTAGTACTGGGAATAGAAGAATTCATAGCAGAAGAAGATAGAGGTTTAGAGAAAGTGGGAGTTGATCTCTTCTCAGTATTTTTCTGAGATCCTGCCGGTGGAGGAGGCAAGGTGATCTGTGATGAAGTGACCGCAGACATCGCCGTGGACGTGTTCTTCAATGATGAAGCCATGTAACTCTCTGAAATGATTTCGAACAAAAGATTTTCTTATGAATGAAGCACCAATTGCCCCACGGTGGGCGCCAAACTGTTTTGGTCAAAAATCACACAAGGATAATGTAACCAAACTTTATGTAAACGGGGTATGATGCTTGGTTAATTATGAAAGTAAAGGATCACTTCTGTGATAAAAGATGCAAAGACACAATGATTTATACGAGGAAAAAGCCCTTGATCAATGTATGATCTCCGGCATAAAAAACCTCGGGTGATGGCAACTACCGATCACCAACTTCAATATAATGAAAATGTAGTTACAACTTCGGATAGTAATGAGCTGAGTACAAGGATCACTGAGTGTCTAAGTGTTTGAGAGTTGTGTCGTATGTCGTGTGTGTTCTTCCGAATGAAGAAGAGTGGTATTTATACATGTGTAGGTGACCTATTTTAGGTAAAATGACTAATTATCAGCTCATTACCCCTTTAGAAATAAAGACAATCTAGCCTAAATTGCTGCCCATAAATCAAGCCTAGTTTCCATATCCTGTGCAACGTCTTTCTTCGATTAAGCTCTTGCCATATTTGTGAAGACGCGTCCCTGGATCATGATGTCTAGAGCATATCCTGCTAGATGTTCCTGCAAAACAATATTGTATTAAGCGGAAGTGGCCGTTAGTATGAGGATCACCATAATGCCCCATGATCCTGATCCTGAAGTTCTGCGGAGGATCACTGTCTGCCAAAGAAACAAAGATCACTGGTTAGGATCATGTGTAAGGATCACCTA